>NC_137655.1:10287088-10887088 GCF_963422515.1 Blennius ocellaris | reverse complement strand
CTTTCACATCTGTCTGATGAGGCGATACTGTGGTTTGCTCTCTGTAGGTTTACTGCCTCCCTCTGCATCAAGGGTATTTCCTCTGAAAGGGAGGGGGAAAAAAGACAAATTGATGACAAATCTGCCCTGGGGTTGTTATTGTTAAACCATATTCCATGATGTAGTGGCAGAGTTCAACCAAGTTAATGATACTGCTGAGTGTGAGTGTGTATCTGAAAACGATGCCTCAGCTGCTGCTGGCATTGTTTTGACATCAGGATGGCATTCCTGTTCCTGAAATTGATCTCTCTAACTTTATTTCTCTCTCTGAACTCAGAGAAAATTTTAGCAAAGCAGCAGTGCTACAAATAAATAAATAAATACACAAATACAATGTAATAAAGTCAAGTTTACCAAAAGAAAGCCTGAATCATGTCGTGCCATGAAAGGGGCAGAAAAAAACATGTTTGATCTACTCTTACAATGTAACTGGGAACGTTTATAAATATCTTGGCTGCTGAAGTATAGTTGTAAATACAAGTTTGGAATAGCAGTGAGATGATCCCAAGACTTTAATTCCCGAGAATAAAAACAATTTCAGTGTGTTTTTTTCTTTGAATAAAATCACAGTATTGTAGTCAAATTCCCATATTCATTATGTATCTTGATTTTTTTTTTTTTTATGTTGGAAATAACCCATTTTTATTCTAACGCCACTTTTTTCCGTCGCATAAACACACTATAGAGTGATTGCCCTCATGAAATGAATATGGCAGTTACAATTTTTCAAGTCGGTTCAAATTTATTTTTGTCATACAGCAAAACTGCGTCCCATGCTGTCTCCCCTCAACACATCTTGTAATTGAAAATAACATAATGTACCAAAAATATCGTAACGTACCAAGGCGTGCTCTGTCATCTGACTTCCAACTAATGACCCACAAAATGTTGCAAGTACAGCAATTTGTCACAGCAACAGAATAATAACATTAAAACGATGTGATTTACAATCAGAAAGAATTCCAAGTGGCTTTTCCAAGTAACTAGTTATTTAACCATATTAAAATATTGCACAACTCTAATCAAAACCACCATTAAATAAGCCTGCTCTGTGCTCTCCTTAGTCTGAAGTAACCAAACAAATTGAGATTTGCCAATATGAAGCACCGTTAATCTCATTGTTGGTGCTCATGAAAGTTTGACATGATCTCAGAGAGCATCGCTTTGCAGAATTTACAAGGTGCTGGAAGGCAGCTTGCAGACGAACTGTTAGCCATAGCTTGTTACAGACTTGGCCGACTTCTCCTTCCAGACAGTCACAGCTTCTTTGCCATCTCCCACGTGCACTTTTCTTGGAGCGCTCATGACGCGCGAAAGGGTGACAGCTGTCAGCAGTGACAACATTTTTAATTAGAAGTGAGTCACGAATTGATTGTATTTGAAGATGGAATTTTATGACATGCAACATGCGATTCAGAGCTACACTGAGAGATTAGATTAGCAACTCTGGTCAGGTTGTTTTCCTGCGGCAGACAATCACACCTGCAGCGGGTGTCAGAGTGACTAGAAATCCCCAAAAGACATTTTTTCTTTTAGGTTGTAAATAAAACAGGAGTGTCTGAAAACTCTGTGCAAGCACATAGAAAACATGCAATCATGACAAATGAGACTGAAACCCAAATGTCACCTGGATGTTTATATATATATATATATATATATATATATATATATATATATATATATATATATATATATGAACTGCCCTGTTGTATAAACCCAGAGTCATATGACCAAAGACTTTTCAAAGCCTTCACTTTTCACAGGAGCTGTACTTGTCTGCTAGCAGTCTGATCAGTTACCATTTGTCTTCTATCTTGTTTCCACCAGGGGAAAAAGTATCAGCAATCTACTGTGCCGATGACCCTCCTCCCACAGTGGAGGCCTGCGAGGTGGCGTGCTCTGCAGACTGTGTGGTTGGCCCCTGGTCCTCCTGGTCACCCTGTTCACACAGCTGTGCCACTAAGACTGCGGAGGGCCGACAGAGCCGCACTCGCACTGTGCTGGCGATCCCAGGGAAAGGTAATTCAACATCTCACTCTCATTGATGCTTATCAAAAAGTTAATGTGTCAGTTATTCCTAAGCTCATACATTAAAATGTTTAAAGCATTTCAATCCTGTGGCTAATATGTTTTAAAGAGTTCATTTAAAAAAAATGAGAAAAAGAAGTGAAGCTGGGATCAGTTTAAACCATGTCCATAATAGCAGTACTGTCATGTAATTGTGCTTTAAATGTGTCTGTCACTATTCGTGAAGTGCAGTGCAACTTTTACTGATAGAAGACGGTATAAGAGCACTAATTGGTTGTTATTTCATTCAAGAGCTTGTGTAGACATATTACTCTGCTTTTTATGAGTAGACTGCCCCGTGTTTGTTGGTCATATTCTCCGTTACCTGTAATCAAACTGAGGAAATCCAAGGCTACACTCTGAAGAAAAAAAAGCAAAAATTGATTGAGCCACAGGGTTGTTTTTAATTTATTTTTTTTATTGGAGTGTGTTCACAAACACTGTGGCTTTGTTTTGGCTGTTATTTGTCCTGATTTCACAGTCTTATTTAGACATTTTTCATCTCAAAAAACCATTGAGCGCTCACGCTGACCATCCATTATCAGAGACTACTTTCCTGGCTAGTATTTCTTGCCGTTTTCCATGTGTTATGTTTTCAAGGCTGACAGCACAGCAGAGCCTTGGCAGCCAGCTTTCCGCCCATTAATCCCTGTAACTAAATGCATATCTGCAATAACAGCTGATGAAAGAATCTCACAGCTTATGCCAGGTTCCAAACTGTGTTGTTTATTACCATGTTGCTGGCTATCTGCTTGCTGGCAGTGATCCTGCGTGCGTGCGTGCGTGCGTGTGTGCGTGCGCGTGCGTGTGTGCGTGTGCGTGTGCGTGTGCGTGTGCGTGTGCGTGTGCGTGTGCGTGTGCGTGTGCGTGTGCGTGTGCGTGTGCGTGTGCGTGTGCGTGTGCGTGTGCGTGTGCGTGTGCGTGTGCGTGTGTGTGTGTGTGTGTGTGTGTGTGCGTGCGTGCGTGAGGTAAAAGAACCAGGGAATGTACAGCGGACTGAAAACTGCAGGTATATACTGTATTTGTTTGTGCTTCAGTCACAAACACAGCACGCTTTTATTTTTTTGGGCACATTGTTGTCACCTGAAAATCTGCATACTTTATTGATCTGCAGGTGGAAAATACAGAAGTTTAAGGTCCTCCATTAGAATCAAATATTGGAGCAAAGACAAAAAAAAAGTTTTCATAGAAAGACAAGGAATAAAATAGAATGACAATTGGTGGAACTGTGCAGAAATGTACAATAGTATATTTAGAGAAAGTGTATGTGAGTAAATACAGTAGGGGCAGATATAGAAAAAGACCATCTGGTAAAGTATACAAATGTACAATTAGTGTACGTATGTAAATGTATGTTACTGTAAGTACAATAGGTGCAAATGTATAATATGAAAAATAATCAAATGTACAGTAGATGCACAATGCTGTGGAGAGAAGCTCTCTTCCTGTTGCGGCTCACAGCATGAACTCCATCCTCCTGTCTGACACAGCAGACTGTCCATCACCACAGAAATCCTGCCGATGGCCCCCCTGATTAGTTCATTGAGTCAGTTGGCATCCGCTCTTCTCAGTCTGCTGCCCCAGCACACAAAAACAAATAAAAAAAATGCTAAAGCTTGCACTAACTCGCAATACATCCTCAGCACGGTCCGGCAGTTGTTAAAAGACCGGAGTGTTCTCAGAAAATGGAGGAGAATAAACTGGACGATCCAAGTACAGTTTATTGTCAATGCCCAATCCCAGTTGTTTGTAGCGTTCAACATTGTCCACACTGACATGACAGTCTCTTGGATGGAAATGGGCAGGCTCGTGCCTGCAATTTCCTCAGATTCACATCAAACTCCTTCATCATATCAGCTGCTCTTTGCTTTATCTTCATTCAAACAGAACAAATCTTGCTTTTGCCCTCTATACAAGTTTGTTTTCTGCATAACACATGAGGAAGAGTAGTATGCACGACGTGTGTTCATGCGCATATTTTCAATTATTTTCTTCTCATTGATTTTTTTTAATGTGGTTTACATGAAACAAAGTAAATTTGATTAGCATTATTGGAACGATAAAGAAACTGCGTCCTTGCTTTAACCCTGAATCATTACAATTACACAGAGTGCAAAATGAGTAATTAGTCAAATATGGGAAGATAACAGTGTGGAAAACAGTTCATTTCAATTGGGTCCCTGTGGATTTGAACCACATATTTAATCGTAGTTTGTAATTAATATGTATTCTGTAAGAGAATCTAAAGCATCAAAAAAAGCACTCGCGTTGACATTTACAAAATAACAAACCGTGGTGTTCTTAAATAAATATAGCTCTGCACAGTAAAAATACCAATGTAAATAACTTCCCACTGGGATGATTTTGTGAGCAGCAACTTGAAAAGACTGTTTTGTTGTGTCAATGGGTTGTCTTTGTACTAGCCCCAGCATACTGCTACAGTGACCTTTACTGTGACTTTGTAGTTCACACTGCTACAACTTGTAACTTGTAAAGCGTCTGCTCAGCTAACTTGAACAAACATTTGTTTTGCCACTCAGCATGCAGCCGATAATATCGACATTTAACTTCTAGTGACTAAATACAGTTTGTATTTGGAGTGCAATGTGTATTTTATTCATGTTGGCTTGAATTGATATCACTGGTAACCTGCCTTTAGACAAAAAAATAAATGTATGCATGCATATATTTGACATCTTCCCCATGTTATTTCTATTTGTTGGCATCCAGAAGGGAAGGCATGTCCAGCAGGTCCAGCCCTGGAGGAGTGGAGAGTCTGCAACGATCACCCATGCATAGTGTTTCACTGGGAGCCATTGGCATGGGGCCAGTGCATAGAGGATTCTTCTATGGATCTTAATGGAACCGGGATCAAGAATGAAACTTCTGTCTGTGCTGTTGGACTTCAAATCCGGAAAGTCAGCTGCATTAAGATGAATGTTGGGCCTGTCATTAGTAAAAGGTTGGTGTTTTTCCCACGATTTGAGTTTTTATATTTTTCCAACACTTGTTGCAATTCTGGAGTATTACAATTCAAGCTTTTTTGTAATTACTAAGGTGTTTTTTTGGTATGTGAAAATGACATTTGCACTCTGATACAGACTCAAGCCGGGCTAAAAACTTGTTGAGCTAAAAACGTTATGCATTGGGGTATGTTCCATGACCATAATACATAGTGGAGGACACATGGAGCTTTGCCAGTTGATGTAGCAAAGTGACGGTGAACGTGTATCAGCATGTATCTGACAACATGTATCAAATTTACATTTTGGTCTTTGCTGTTTCTACACATCCATGTCTGCACGTCTCCATCATAAAGGAGATGTTTCCCTGTGGATGGTGTGAACCAGATGAGTACGGTTTTACCTCTCTCATCCCTCATTGAGCTATTTTTGTAAGCTTTTTTTTTCATAAGAAAAGACACTCTCTCTCAGATACATCACCATTTTTTCATATCGGCCCCCCTTAAATTCAACCATTGCATACTCACTGGCTATCATTTTTTTTGCCTGTATAAAAATGGGAACATTGTATATCAGTACATTTTCTCTTCTCCTCATTTTGAAGTGTTCCTGTGCTTTCTTTAAGATAGAAGAAAATGGACCCTAAGAGAAACAAATTGTAAAATATGGAAGAGAAGTAAGAGAACCTTGTAAAATCAAAGAGAAGATGCAATCATGCTTGTCCCGAAGAAAGAAGAAAAAAAAATTGAATAGCACAACCTCCATTCTCCAAAAACATCTTACTTGAAGATATGTGTATGCATTTAGTTACTACTGATGACCCAGAGGACTTAGCACATGGTGAAATTACAGAATACCCCCAGAGTTTTATGCACCAAGCTCTGCTTTCATGTTTTCTGTCTATCTATTTAGTGTCTCTTTCTCTGGTTTGGAAAACTAGAGAATCATTTTGCTTATGCTCCTCTATTATCTCCTCCTCTTTCAGCAATACAATATCAAACACTGCTAAGGGCTTTTGTGCTGTCATTGTAATGATATTATAGCTCGCACCAGGAAGACAGATTTATAAATAATTCACAGAGTTTGCCCTTCTTTAGCACAATATATTATTGACACAACCATTAAATGGATTATGGACAGTTTTTTCCCTCATGCTCTTCCAACACAGAGGCTTTAATGAAAGTTGTCATTTCTGCTCCTGCAACAGCTCTTGCCTGTACTGTATGCTTTGAATTCAATCGTTTCTTGGCTATTTATATGACTGCCAATATATCATTTATTGAAACAACGTCTAACTCATAGCCATGCATGTCAGAATTCCTCACAGATGATTTTTCACTGTCAATAGCATCTAGGTTAACGTATTTATCTTGCAGAACTGTGAGCTGTTTTTAATTTTTTACAACATGATTAAGATACAATAGGTATTAAATTTCATGCCTATGAAAAGGCAAAGGTTTGGCCTAACATATCAGACTTCATGTTGCAATAACACACACCGAAAGTAGCACATGTACTTGCTTTCATAACAGGATGAAATGGAGGGGAGAAATGTACAGCCTCAACGTGTATTTATCTCCAAATGCGACGACAATGCAGGAATGCTACTAATACCTCTGAACTGCCCCTTGCTGAGAAGCAGAATCCTCTGAATGCAATTGATGTTGTGCTGCTTGAGAAGGGTCACCTTAGTCAGCAAACATCTAAGCGTTTCATGCTGAGCAATAATCTCCGCAGTAAGCAGTGGCTCAACATAAAGGTTAGATGGGTTGACTCGCTGTCAATAAGCATCCCTCAGGAAAACATCGGATTGATTTTCAGTTCCATTTCTGTTCCCCTTTGTGACTTGGATAAAACATTTATTAACATCCTTAAGCAGTGGTGCAATCAGTGAAGCCTAGGGGTGGTCTCAAGGTTAGAAAAGCGAACTTGGGATGAGGAGTTCACAGGTTTGAATCCCACAGCTGATGTGTCACCACTGTGGGTCCCTGAGCAAGACCCTTGACCCCGTTCAGCTGCCTGGAGCGATGTCATGTGGCTGCACCTCAAGTAGGATAGATCAATGCAAAAAAAAAAAAAAAAAAAGGAATTTCCCCAATTAATAATGTATGATTGATTGAGTCCATTAGTTGAATTGCTTTTGCTGTATCAGTTCACTGTTTAATAGAATAATTTATTAATGAACGTAAATGATAATATCAACAATCAGACAAAAATATAGTGCATATTAGATGATGATGTGTATATTAGGTGATGTAGACAGAATTTAATATTTTGTTTGATAGAGACTTTCCATCGACACATATTTTATACTGCTTCATTCAACTTATCATTGCACAGATCTGATATGATCCCAGCAGGCTATGGGTGCATGCAGGGGACACCTCGGACTGTTTACTAGTCCATAACAGGATAAATGCACGTGTGCAAGAAAAATTTTGTCCACTTTAAATTAAAGGTAAGCTATCATTCAAATGCATATACTTAGCCTTGTGAGATTGATCTCATTTTCTAAATGGAGTTGTTGGGTAATGCGATGACACCTTCAAAACGATCATCATCAGTGTGTGCAAGACCTTGAATGTACCCTATCATGTCACAGCTGAACACTGGCCTTGACTGTGAGTCTAACCGCCTCATCTTGAGCAAAACACACAATATTTCCCCCGCTGCTCTGTTGCGTTGCCATGCCCTCTGGCATACATCACCGCAAAGAGGGAGAGAGAAGAGTAGGGATAAAGCTAGGGAAGGATGGGTTTTATGTATCTTGCCTCCTTATGATTTGGCATACTTTGATCTCGTTCCTGGGCGTGCTGGCTTTCTGCAGTCAGTAGGATGTGGCACCACGCTGGGTCTCCAGTGAGACCTGGATCTTGTGGTTGGGCAAAGGAAGTCAGTCACTATGAAATGGAAAAATTGGAATTCAATGTGTGTGTTTTTGTCAGACGGAGGGGGGTTAGCTGCTGGTTGATGAAGACATCAAAGCTTGTGACTTACTTGATTTTACATAGGCGCGTTAATCCGCGCCACTTCAAGGTTGCACAGCTCACACAAAAAAACTACACCGCCAAGGGGCAGTTATAGATATGCTACCCAGGAAATGTACCAAATACATGTACCTAAATAGGGAAGAAATTCCTGATTACTTTTTGTTTCAAGACTGGGAAATGGTTCAAAGTAAGTGAAATGCCCTTTAAAATGTGATAATGTTGCCTTGGCATTGCATGGATGTTGTATTGGTAAACAGTTTGCATATCCTCACTTTTCCCTGGTTTAATTAGCAGCTACATATTGATTGATTTTTCTCCCATAACGCTTCTTTTGGTGCCAACAAAAGACCACTGTGGCTGCTCTGTATATGTTTATAGGGAGATAAAATGCACCCACCTGGATATTTAAATGGATCATAAATTTGTTCCCCTTGCTTGTAGGTAACGTCCTGTACGACAGTCAGTATCGTCTGCTCTGTGGAGTAGATAATGCAAAGAAATTTCTCTCACAATTTTATTCTTTAATTGAAAACAAATACGTTCTGGAGCCAGCTGCTAAGATAATACATCGGATATCTGAAAGGACTGGAATGGGACTGAGAGAATCTTTATGTCATTTCTGCGACAGCGTCTCTCACGCTTGTGTTTGGTTCTGTTATATAAAAAATTTAAGCAAAAGTGTGCTTCCTTAGTATAAATAATGACTTGGGTATGTAAATGCACGAAAAGCCATAAAGAACTGTGACGTTGGATGAATGAAAATAATAGCACTGGATTTCTGTTATTTTCAGAGAACATTATTTGCACCACGGAGACACACCTGAATGTGTGAAAAAACTCTAAATTCCTATATCTGTCCACCTTTTTTCTCCACAGCATTCAGGCAGGAGATACATGTGATCAATCATGTTTTCTGTGGGGATATGTGTGATGTCAAGGACAGGGCAGTAGTTTCATTGCACTGTCCTCTTACCAGGACGTTTATCATTCTTCGCCCGAGGGATGAAGAGAATTTAAGACCACTGCTTATTTTCTCTTTTTTTTTTTTCTTCCCCTGTACGGTCAGGTGTTCGGATTCCTTCCGTCCAGAAACTGTGAGACCCTGTTTACTGCTTTGCAGAAAGGACTGCATTGTGACACCCTTCAGTGAGTGGACAGCCTGCCCGTCAACCTGCCTTCCAGGTACCTTGTCCCTTGAATTTGTCTTTGCTTGCTCTAGAAATCTATGCCTACAGACTCCACACTGGCCTGAAAATTCAAGAAGAATTCCCACAAAGTTGATTACATTTGCAGAAATGTTTATATTTTTGTAAGTGAATTGTGTTAACACTGCATACAATAGAAGTACGTTTATATTAAGCTGAATATTTGTTATTTATTCTAACAATGCTTCCATGTCATCAATTCAGTCAAGTGTCATCAAGTGTTTTCCTTTTACATGGTGCTACAAGAAACACATTTGTGGGATGAGCAGCGGAGATGAATATGGGTTTATACTCAAGAAGACTATGCTATCAATTTTATTTAGTCAATTGTATGACTGAAGAGCCTCAAAAGATTGTGAAAGACCTGTTTAGAGCCACAGAATCCTGACACCTTTTCCTCATCTTAGTCATGTGATGTTTACTTCAGTGTCTCCTGCCAAACCGACCTGTCACAAGGAGAGCTACAGTATAAGCTGCTCTCCAGGACGTGGCAGCATTAATTTTTGATTACTTTGCAGTCAAATTTCAACCACCTTCCTCCCTTATCCATACCACCCTGGTCTCCACCTCTGGCATCCCCCACACGGGCCACCTTCACCCCCTCCCAACTATTTCATTGACACCTTGAAGAGCATGAGAGTCATGTGAAACAAAAGAACAACATTTATGACTATTTTAACATACTCTGCTTTACTGCTAATCCCACAAAAATGCATGTATTTTTTTTTTTTTTTTTAAATGTGACACAATTTAAAACCAAAAACAGGCCTTCAAAGTTCAAATAATATAAGATGTACCTCTAAAATCATTTCATGAGTTTAACATTTCAGAATTTTTTGGGCTATGTTTGCATTAAGAAAACACCAAAACGACTGATTGAACGCAACATACCGTAGCATTGTCTAAGACATTTTGATTTAGCTGGGGTTTGAATTACAAATCATTACTGTAATCACAGCTCTCTACATAATGAATTAGATATTATGATACAAGCATCAAATAACCTGAACATGAAGACGTGAAGTAATGTATTTTTGTTACAATGCCACAGGACATGCTTCAGAAAAATTGCGAGCTGTCACAGGAAAGTGCTCCCCTACAATGTGTGTAGTGTAGTCAATGATTACATCTAATTGTAAATGACAGCGTTAACTGTCCATTACATTAAGCTGACACATCACCAGGAAAATGGATATTTAATGGGTTTCCATATGTGTACCGTAGTATCTCGGAAATCAAAAAAGTATGTAATTGTTTTTAGAAGGATTGAGTCGGCATCTCATCTTTGTAAATATGCTGTAGTCCATTGGGCCTGTTGATGATGTAATCACTGTCTTAATTGCACCATTTTCAATGTTTAGTAATTAGTGTTGTGTAATGAGCCTTGGAGCACAAGCCAAATGGAGCCATTACAGTGTGGCGTGTCCGAAAACAGACTGCAGTAAAGTGGAGGACGGCCACAGCACACAAGGGCAGGCGACTCAGGATCATATCCAATCTGACACCACTTGTTTTTTAGCCGTCTCTATGAGATATTGAACTGCACCAGTGATATTTAGATTTATTATGTATAAATAGTTCAATGATTTTCATGCACATATCATGTTACATTCTTTATCTCCTTTCAAATGTTCACTTCAACTCAACATTTGCACATAATCTGAGCTCAGTTGTGAAGATTGTGTTTCATGTTGTACAGAAAACTCCACCGCCGCCACACAGTCTCGGTACAGGACGGTCATTCAGAGGTCTGCTAATGGAGGTCAGGAGTGTCCTGACACATTGTACGAAGAGCGGGAGTGTGAATCACACCTTGTATGTCCAGTGTATAGGTAAAAGCACCATTTATACCCAACTGACTCTGCTCATACAAAAAAGTAAACTGAATGTATCTGCTATAGAATTACACTGTGAGCTATGTTGACTCTTGTGTCACAAGGTACATTCATGTTGTGAAAAGAACTGTAGATGTGTAACAGATCAGAAAATGCATACATTTCAACACCTGCACATGTTTTTATATGGCCCTATATCACATATTTAACATTTGACACATGCAGTACTGTCGTGTTAATTGCAGTGAAATGCTTCTGATGTTAAACTTAATGGCATTTGAGTCTGTAGTAAACTAATGAATGTCAAACAGACTTAATAGCAAACAGCAGACAATACACCCACACAGGAAACACATGAACGTCTCAATAAGAGATTATAGCCATTACTGTTTTTTTTACCTCTTTTATTAACAGCTCATTGTATTTTACATGATTGACATAACTCTGCATTCATATACATGTTACGGTATTGTAATTAGTTGTCAACTAAATTCTAATAAAGCCGATCAAACTTTAATTATCCAATTAGAACAAATTACATCAAACTGGTAGAATCTTGCTGTTGCATACCAATAGCAATAATAACATTTGTAAATTATATGTAATAAGTAAATGACAGATAGATGAAGATGTGACCTGACGCAGCAGGTAAAGAACCTTTGTCATACAGCAATCTGTCCCTGTTTCAAAACTGTCGAAATAACCTGTTCTCAACTTTTTTAGACAAACATTGAGGTTTCAAACTCACTTCATGATTCATAAATCTTACAGTGCAACATCTCCCATGTCAGAATCCACTAGCTAATAAAATTAATTAGTAAACTAATTTCGCTCCTGTCATTATAAGCAGGTCTGATTTGCTATGGAGGGAAATGGTTGATATAACTCCCTCTGGTCTATCTGCTGAATTCCACTTGTCACCAAGTTATTAAAGTTACTTCAGATTCTGAATAATATTACTTCACCAACAGACTGGATTAAACACATCAAATAAATCTCAATGGATTTATTTGATGTGTGACTGAGCTGCCAAAGCTCACATGTTAAGGGTGAAACTCATACAAATCTAAAGAAGTAATGTTTGGTTGAAGGCTACCGTAGCTGTAGTTTTACATTAAATTCTGTTATTGACATACACAGTTGAACATTTGCTCATTTGTGCTACATGGAGGTTACAACTCGGTTATGTGAATGGTGTTATTCTGTTGCCTGTTTTGTAATTGCAATTGGTCTTTATTATATTTTGAAACACCGACACAACAGTTAGATTTTACCACAACAGCAAAACGTTCTTTTTTTTCTCATTATCATTCACCCAAAACAGTGAATAATCAATAATCCCTCTCAACTGAAGTTACAGAAGTTACAACTCCACACGCAGTGATCATTGGAGAGGCAGGTGTAATTTTCTTCATTCAATTTTTTGTGTGACAATCAGGAAAGAAAGACTGAAACATTGAGAAAAAAATGTTACATTTATATAAATCAGGTTGTAACAAGTTCAATGTATTTGCTAACAAATCTCAGAATTTTCTGTATGTAGATGTTGATAAAGCAATCAATACCGTTTCATCTCTTACTCCCATCCTGAAAAATCCAGCAGTATGTCTCAGCAGCAATCTTCTAAACACATTTAAAGCAGCATGAGAACGAAATACAGTGCATGTTTCCAACAGTGTTCTCTCCAAATACAAACACAATTGCAATGTAAGTCACACAAATTCAATAGCACATTTTGTTATTAAATTTTTCTTAACCTTCATTTCAGCTGCAGTATTATTTCCAAAAAGCTACATCTACTCCTGCTTTTATACACATTGAATTGTTGGTCACAGATCTTTTTTTCCCCCTTGTGTATGAAACTACAATCCAATACATTTTCATCTTATTGCTATTTCTTCTGTGGCCTTTCGATGTAGGTGGAGGACACACAAGTGGCACACTTGTACCCTGGTTCCCGATTCAGTGCGCCGGGGATTATCTGGACCAGCAGAGGCATGTGGAAATGGTTTGGAAACAAGAGGCAAGTATTATCCCTGACCTTTTCTATTCCCAACACTTTTAATCCTTCAGACAGCTGCAGCTGTATCACCTCTTTGCTTTGCTCTTCTGTCTATTTACTGTCCTTATTTAATGAGACCTAATAGCCCCTTCAGAAGTGCTCCACTAACAAGCAAGTGATTGAAACATTAAAAAAGGAGGCAATTTGTTCAGCTGATGTAATGAGATGAACCTTTCTGTCTGCTGTCTTGATGATCTCATCACAGCGCTGTTATTTTTGAATAATGTTTGAATTAAGTCAGATGGTCACTGCCACATCTTGACAGGGAAGTAAATAAGTAATCAGATTTCTTTTTTCAATACAGTACAAACACTCACAGACTGACTTAACAATGCAGGGTATTTTCTTTCTTTCCATGTACTGATCAGCCATTGTATTATAACCACTGGCTAGTGAAGTGATAGGAAGGTGTCAAATACACAGTGCATTATATGTCACCAAAAGTATATATACTTAATATAATACACATTTTTATGGTTGTTTGGTCTATACCGGATCTACTTTTCAGCTTGTCCATTAAATAAAGGCTCATGTTTTATGTTGGTTGCCTCAAGTTTTGGATTAATTTCCATAGAATACTAAGATACCGTTGATGTACCTATAATGAAGCCTTGCATTCATCACCAGCATTACATTAGTAGCGAGGCAGACGATCACAGCGAGCCACAGAGAAACCTGAGGCACACACTCTGAACATAGCATATTAGTTTTCCCTGCAACGTCTCATTATGACTTACAAGCATGAGTGCACATCTTGTCTTGTGCGGTAGCTTCCTGAAAGAGCCAAACAAACATATTCGGGGGGCGGGGGTAAAGTGCACCTGTTGAAATTAACAACCCATTAGCAATGCATTCAAGAAAGTTGTTTTTCATTGTTTTTTCCCCTTTTTTAATGTTTTTGTTTATTGTTAATATAATGCAATATGGCTTTTCCACACAAATGAATTGCAAAGAGGTGGGTTGTATGTTATGTGCGTTGTCATATTTATAGACTGTCTCTGGAACAGCATTTAGAATGCTGATCAAATGTACAGTTTATTTAGCATGGGACACATAGTAATGAGTCTCTATAATTGATATGGCTAGAGGCTCTAGCCAAAAACAACAACAAAAATTGCATTTGCCAGTTAATCGTATAACATTATGATATTGATAATCTTGTACAGATATCATAATTTGTCCTTTTTTATACTTCCACAGCGTGTGATTACCTCCTCCTAATTTATTGTCCCGACTGCCATCGGCCCAAATCATTAAAAAGCCAGAGTGTTAATTGGATCATTTTGCACTCATTTATGGGCGAGCTAACATCCCAATAAATCCTTGAAAGTGGCTGTTGTATCTAATTCACTTACGTGATCTCCAAGTGAAGTTTCTCCAGCTCACTGTGTCGCCCTGAGAACTTTTTCTGCATTTGTGCTCTCAGCATTGCTCATTTTTTCGCCACAGTATAATTATGACTGACATTTCTCAAGTGAATTTCTATGACTTTTCAGTACCGATGGAGAACGTGTTTGTAGTATTCCCAGGTTAAGAGCATGCCTCATTGACCTTTCGAGCTTCTTATTTGAATATGATTAGAAAATGGCTAAGCTAAATACCTGTGACATTTCGAGGAGTGAAGTACAGTGTGAGTGTGGAATTTGCGACAGGTAGAATTTACACCGAATTTAAATGTGGATTTTGAACAAAGAATTTAGAGTTTACTTCCACTTAGTTGATGGCTGAACCTTTTCCATACAAAAGGACACATAAATGTCAAACCGGTACATCATTAAGACACAATAATTGGGATTAGGGGCAGAGTAAGGGCATAGAAACAATGGACAGGGGCACATTAAGATTTGAGGACAGAAAGGTAACTCGAGGTTTCTTTACTTAATTTATTCAAGGACCTTTAAAGAAGCCAAGTATTGCAGTCTAAAGAACTAACTTCAGCAATATTCAGTTTTATGTATGTTTCTCTTTATTTGGGTTTGTATTTTAGACACATGAGACTGTATTCACTTTGCTTGTTTTTGTGATGATATTATTGCCTGGTTGATAGAACATAGAGAATCTTATCAAACTGAAATTCTGTTTAGTGATTTTCAATAGAGGTACAATTTATTTTAGTCAACTCAGCTGAAGTTTTAGTTAATTTTGTCATGCTAATTAGTTCATGTGAATGACAGTAATTCTTTTTTTTTTTTTTTTTTTTTTAATGTGGGTAGAGGATAATTACAGAACTTGAACCAACCTGCATCCCCAAAGACATCGACGTCTCGCTCCAGACATTCTTTGTGCGACTTCATTTTGGTTGAATGAAGAATTGTAGAATTTTACTTTAATAAATTTCTTCATCGAATTAACCAATCAATAGGCTGCCACACAGTGTGGCACTCAAGGGAGAGCTGGAGGGGGCCAAGGGACCTATAGTGCATTTTATGAGGGGACTGTGTTCTGTGAAACCGGAGGAGGCGGAGGAAACCTACAGACACATGGGGAGAACATGCAAACTCCAAGCATAAAGGCTCCGACCAGTACTTGAGCCAGCGCTAACCACTGCTCCACCGTGCCACTAATATGCTAGACTTCCTGATATTTTTCACCAATCTCGTGTTGGTGGGTCTGCTACATCTGCTGCATTTTGCGTTTTTTAATTCAACACAATGAAGTAATTTTACCTTAAACAGATGTTTACTTCATCCCAATTATAAGTAATATAAACAGCATATATAGTTATTACTTGCCCATAACCTTAGTTAGATCACATTTATAACAAAAATTGCTATTCGTTTGGTTTTTTGATGAAATATTAAAACAAAGAAAATAAGTTGTAATCAACAAAAACGATGTTTATAACCAAGAAATACCCGACAGCGCATGACAGGTAGATAAACCAGAAGCTGGGATTCCAGAGGTTGGGGCTGTAGAGATTCTAACTGATGGTTCTCTAGGTCCAGTGAATGGGGCACCAGCATTCTCCTCCAGAATCCTGCACTTGATGGCTACAGAGGCATTTTGCAGCTGTAGGCAGTCACCAGATAGCCCATGTTGTCCAACTCTCCTTTTGTTATATCCTGACCCGTGATGATCTCTGGTTTTTGATGCTAGAGCAGACAGGTGTCAGTGCTTGAACTTTGCAACGATATTTCAACCTTGTGTGGGAACAACACACACACACACACACACACACACACACACACACACACACACACACACACACACACACACACACACACACACACACACACACACACACACACACACACACACACACACACACACACACACACACAGAGGATGAGAACAGATTGAGTGTACATTGAGTGAACTTACAATTCCCACACTTTTATTTGCCCTGTATGTATTATAAATGTGTGTGTGTGTGTGTGTGTGGGGGGGGGGGGGGGGGGGGGGGGGGGGCACAGTATGTTCTTCACAGAAATTGAGCAAAGGCTAATTAGTCTCAGTTTAAAAAATTTATTAATTGTATCATTTTTCTTTTGACAAAAAATTCAAATGGGTCCCACACACCCAGACACCATACAAGGGTTAATGCCCCCTTGGCTCGACACACAGATATTTTCAGCCTGCAGTTCTGGAATGACAAAACCTTGTGTCTGTTGTTACCACCTTGAGGGATTTCAAAATATTTTATTTGACCCCTTTGTGAGTTAATGCAAACACAAACTCTGTTTTGAGTGGTCACATTTCACTTATATTTGAGATCAGACCATGTTTTCTGTAAATATTGCTTCAATAACAAGTCATTCACAGGAGACACCCAATTAGTTTCAATCAAATTCTGAAAGCATTCGCTTCAAAGAAGTCTAAGATGGACAGAGACTGTCAGTAAAATCAAAAATTATACAACTATCCCTTGTCTCTATTATATGTGAGCATGTGTGTACTTGACATTTCATTTTTTTGAGGTTTTTTTTGTTTTTGTTTTGGATAAATACAGCCTATATGATGGCTATTAGGTGGACTGGCTGTGTTCACGTCTTGCGGAGTGTTTAAGATGATACTTCTGATGTCTCACACACTCTTTTCTCTGCAGACATCAACTTGTTTGAGTGTGAGCTGAAAGCAGGCTGTGTTCAATTGACAGGTTTGGTGTCTTTGGATGGGAAAGCTCGCTCCGCTGGCCTCCCGTCTGCGGCTGTAAATGCTTTATATGTTTGTCCTGTTTGTGTCACTCGTCACTTTATGCGTCAGCTGGTGTATGATTGCCAAACTTTACTCAACCTTCGTCTGACTTCCAAAGAAGTGTTAGCGTTTTATGTCTAATATAATTAAAATCTAACACCACATCTATCAGGGGTACCAGCTCATCTCCCGCTTGCCCCCTTTTTTTACCAATATTATTATAATAATTAATGAAAATGACTTGAAACCAATGAAAATAGTTTTAAAGCTGACAACTCTTGTTTAGATTCCAATGTTTCCGAAAGGCGTCATCCTCTCTTTAAATAAAAGACAACTCATCTCTCCAAGTCATATTGAGTGTTAATGCAGTCATTTATTTGAAAATGATGTATTTCAGCTCTTCAAACTCATGCTCTTCAAATGGGTGACTCGACTAGAACACTTTTAGATGTATTTTGCTTCTGCATACAACACAATACACTACACATACCTTTTAAATGGTAAAGTGCTTTACAATTTCTATTGTTGCCCTCGAGCCGCTATAAGATTTTCGCAGCGACAGTGAAGAGCACTCCTGCAGCCAGCCACACAGCTCTAACGTAAAATTGTTTGAGGCAGTAAAATTCGGCAAGAGTAAAATATACCTGAGAGATAAATGACTGAGAAGCCACAGGGTCTCGCCTCATCAGACTTGCTTCATCACATACTATGTCTTTGCTTTGATTAGACAGGGAAATTGCAATATAGTGAAGCAGCATGACAATGACAAACAGGGGTCTTTTATTGATGGTTCTCAAAATCTATTGCAGTGGGTTAATAATCCATTCGTTTCCAATAAAATGCTTATCATAATATGGTATCGCATCCTATCTATTTAAATGGTTAATCAGTGGTTACGTGTAGAAAATTAACCTCCTGGTGGCCTGCAAGTGATTATGAGGTACTGACGAGATGCGTTATCATCAGTATGAAGCAAATGTAAGCCAAAAACCTTGAGAAGTACCTCAATGTAATAGACTGCGAGCCTCCTTATTCTCTTGCCCTCCTTAAGTATGTTAATTATATTCCTCTTGTAGAGTTATTGCTCTGTGCTTTAGGATGTGAAAATTATTGCTCTTATGATTGTGGTGCAACGCAGGGCAGGCTGACCTCTTGAGTTACAATGTTACTGGCTCATAATTGCTGATTAGTGATTGTTTTGTTTTTTTTGCATGTTGCTTTGACTTTGTAACTCTGCATAATTACGATGCCTCTAGATGATAGTAACACATTTGCCTTGTAGCAAATATAGTGCATAAAAAAGCCCTTTGCATTGTGAACAGTGTTAATCTATGAGCTGATTCCTTCCTTTCATTTTCATACAATGTTTCAAGTGTTGTGGGGGGCATGGGCCAATCAACAGTTCAAATAGATGTCATGGGGGGCATACAGAAATACCCAGTGTAATCCTGGATATGCACAGCAGCAACACAGAAATGTGTTAACCATGATACCACTGTGCACCCTGACAGAATATAATGCATTGCTTGGATTATCAGATTGAGTAAAATGTAAATGTAATCAATACCATTTTGACCATTTTAACATAATTTCAGCTTAAAAAGAATTTGAACTCATAGAGTTCTTGTTTAGTTCTGTTATTTCTTATGACATGTAGCATATTGTTTACCTGATGCTTCTTGGACTGTTCAAGTAGCCCTGTGTGTGCACTGGATGCAGGTGTTTTCAAAAACATTCATAATAGTTGAAGTAGCAACCTGGACATTATTTTCAGTCAATCAATGTGTTGGATACTCTCTGAACCCCGAAACCAGGCTCATCGTTTCTGTTTAAAATATGTGATGAATTTGAAGCATGGTACGTAAATGCATGAATCTGGCCCCTGCCCAACCATGTTGAATAAATGCACATTTTCAACCCAAGTGCCGAGAGAGGTGAGGGTTGTGGTACAGTACATGCACTGTCCCAGTGCACTCGCTAAGCCTCCCTGATAAAAAGCATTACTCACTGGGGAAGTGTTTAAGAAGACGAATTGCAGCACCATTGTAAATGGGCAAAAAAATAAAAAATAGAGGCAAACATTTACAATAGGAAAAAAAACGAAACGGTGAAGGTCTGGTGATAACTGCAAGTGAGCAATGAGCTAATGCTTTACACAGTAACTGCGACACACGGTGTCTGAATTCAGCCAAATTGTGTCTCACAACCAGCTGGATGCATTATATTCCCCCTCGAGCAGAACTGGAACCGTTGCAAGGAATTATTCAACAGAAAATGAGTCAGACTGATGATCTTTTGCTGCAGGAAAGATGCAACTTAATTACCATGATGAATCCAGTTCACATTACTTCTCATGATACATTGCATTAAAGAACATTATAAAAGCAGTTTGACTCAGTTAACATGAAGATTATTAGATGGTGGGTGGGCGAGTGGGATGTTACAGGCACCAAAGGCCACTAGAGTCACCAAGATGCTCTATGCTAGGGGGCATGTGGTGGATTTCTTTCATTTTGGTCTATTCATTCCTTTTTCTGTCAAATTATTTTTATCGCATGGGAAGGAAGGCAACATTGAGTTCACCAGTTGACCAGGAAAAAAAACCCATAAATGAGTGAAGGGCTGGAACTTAAGAACAGTCTCATCCATTCTTAGTCATGATAACTACAGCAACAAAGCTACTCCTATGTGCTCATACCAGTTAAAAACCTTTGCAAACCCAATTGTTAATTATAATGTGGCAACATTATTGTATACCATATACGATGAAACTTGTCCAAATGTATGTGGGCTAGGATCATTTTAGGGGTAAATGCCACAGCTTTGTTCCATCATGCATGGTCTCTCACCACTTGGCATGCTAATATTGTGGTTTTTCACAGATTTTGGTGCTTTAATACCCCTGACTTCTGGCCCATTGCCACCAGGTGTGACATGTTGAATTAATGAATTTAGTCACAACCTATCATCAACATGTTTTGTCTTTTTTGTGAGGACTTCCTATGAGGCTGAATCTCTGTGCAGCTCTAAAATAGACTTGCTTGTTTATTAATTTATTTAGTTTGTTTTTCAGGGACCATGTACAAAAAACATTAATCTTGAAGAAAAGATGCTTCGTACCAGATTTTAGCTAGTTTCCATCTACAGTCCCCGGGCAGGCACTTAACATAATAATACATATTTACAAATACAGCATACAGTAAACATGTATAACATTAGCAGTAAGCATGAATATGTAACACCTGCTTTCATAAAAATTCCTACAGATATTAAAACTCTTATGTAACACGTTATACAGAAAACACAACGGGCAGGAAAACATTATAATACACATTATAAATATAAACTACAGTAAGATGAGTAACATTATTATTAACATCAACGTACAAAATACTAAAATACATTATACAGAAATACAGTGGACAATTAAAATAGATGCCAACACATAATAATGCTGACACAGCTGGTTTTTCCTAATGTCATTTTTTTAGGTTTTGAGAAAAAGTGTTCCAGTCTACAGACTGCTTCAGCCTGTCCAGAATCTGATTCCAGAATTTGATAGCTTTAAATGAAAAGGCTGATTGTGCAAAGGTGGAGGACCTTTTGGGGATGGCACAGTTTCTGTGAGCTGTGGAGCGGGATGTTCTGGTTGTTTGTTTGGAGAAGAGTTTGATACATTTTTTTCAGTGGCAGTGCAGCAGTATTGTTAACAATTTTGAAGAGGGTTTTTGAATGAATGAATGGATGAATACAACTTTATTTCAAGCATACAAATATAAAAAAAAAAAGGACAAGAGAAACATTTAAATTGGAAAAAACGATTTGATGATTTGATTTGTTTGGTTTTTCTCTTTGCTCTGTTAAAAGCACCTAGAAATGACTGTTGTATTTGGTGCTATATAAATAAAGTTGAATTGAATGGAATGAAACAACACGTCCCAGTTGATCTACATTTGTATGCCGAAAAGGAGTAGGAAGAAGTATAAAAAATGTATTAACGTTTTTCAAATTAGTATATTCGATTAGATTGCCAAAACGGAGTATTTTGTATCTGATAAGAATATTAAAGCGATACTAACAAAGGGGTTTTCTATCTGGGACCTTTAGTGCTTGATAATTGGCCTGAGACCAATAGGACCAACAATAAGTGATGTGTGAAGTGATCATGGCATTAAAGTATGTGAAAGATGCCTTGACGCAGTGAAATAGACAAGCTATTTCGGGCTACATGGTTACATTATTCAAGTATTGTACATTGAGCAAGGATCCAGGTCAGGCTCCATCATGTGGTTAATTTTGCATTTGCCACAAGCTCAGGTAGCATTGAGAAAGGACAAGAACAAGCCCTCATCCCTTCGATCGATAATGTATGATTGGATCAGGAAGCAGCACCTGATGTAAACAATGGACACGTTGCACCCTGCTTGTCACTAATCATTATGACAAAACATCCATGGTTGGCCTCACTTTAATGTAATTTGGTGACTTCATTATACTTCATAAGACTTCATTTTATTTTTCAAATGCAAATCTGTTCAATATGGACCTTTTAAATTTCTTGTGTAGATTGTACACTGAAAAATTTACCTTTTAAGTGTACAATAAAGGCTCCAACAAATAATGTGATTGATGAAGGTGTAAAAGGGCCAAAGTTTAATAAGTTAAAAAGACTTCTGTTTAAAAGTAGTAAATGTAGGAATGTTTTAATGTGAAAATGTGTGAGTGATGACTGATAAAACCCCCATGGAATGACAGAATGGGGCTGAAACTCGTTGTTTCAAGCAAAACCATTTGAGGTCCATGGGAATAAAAAAAAAAGAAGCATAAAACAACACAACATATTCCGAGCCAATGGAGACATTCAATCATTTCTACAATTGAATATGTTTTTTGGAGAAGATAATTATTTGCTATTATTCAAACAAAGGAAAATAATAGTCATGTTGACAGGTCCATTGTAAAAACATCACTCTGTAACCTATACATATTCATATTGAAATAAAAAGAAGAAATTTTTTTTGTTCAACTATAATTTGACTTTCACTTAATTGCATGTGCATAATAGCTATTATCTCCCTTTCAAAGCATGTGTTGAGTAGAGGTCTTATATGTAAATGGCCGCCCCACGCATTCTCAACAGACATGTAGAAACCACACAGAGTTTGTGGGGGGCAAAATTTAAAAGGCAAATAGAAATCGATATAATGGATTAAAGGCATGTTTGTAGACCAGTGAATCCTCAAAGACATCAAGGTTTTTGGGGAGTGGAGTGGAGTGGGGGTGGGGGTGGACGGGGCTCATGGTTCCTTCACAATCAACACGGCTTTACTTCAGATTACAGAGTCCAGGAGTGGAGAACTTTGTATGTGAACATCGTGTCTCGTCCACTGCATTTTTGTTCATAATACTAGTTTAAAGAAGCTGTCAATACATCTTGGTGTTGCTCATTTCTTTAAGTAACATTGATTAAATCTACTAGTTTTTCTCCTCTCGGGCAATATTGAACCTGTGCACACTCATAAAATGATGCTTCCCTTCATCATGCAGGCCAGGTATCTTTCAGATTAAAAGATTAAGTACTGGGAATCAAAACCACTCTTTTCTCACTACTGATTATTATAATTAGATTTTTGTTTTTAATCTCGGAAGTTTTTTTTCATCAAGTATGCCACATCAAGTATGGTGACTATACGTACCCCACAGTTTCTTTTTTTTTTTCACTTTAATTAATAAAATATGACACATTTGAGGGGGAAAGCCATGTGTGTGCTCTTGTGAGACTCATACCTCACAAATAGTACCTAATGGACATATCCTCCTTCCTGCACATGTTCCCTCAATAGATTAGATAATTGGATTTTGGAGCACCTTTGTGCATATATTTGCATATTAACGATGGTTTCAGTGGTAGTGGTATAACTAACGTGTGGTGAAATGTGCATCTTCTTATGCATATCTTTAGAGAGAGCTTTCCTATTGATTTACTATTAAATGCAAACCTCATTGGCTTACTTGATTGTGTTTAATGTGTGTTGTTTATTACACACCAGAATAACAAGCAACACAAATGCTTATGATCACTTATGATTCTGCAGCCTGATTTACCTTCAAGAGTGGTGGTATTTTAACGTCTTATTTGGTTAAAGAAAAAAAACAAACAAAAATTGAGCAGCTATGTGTCAGGGTCTTTCTGTGTGTCTGAGTTTTGTTTTTTCTTTTGATCGGGTAAAATTCTTTGTTTTAAATGGATAATGATTGTTGTGAAAAAGTCCATCTCAGGGGGTATGATGGTATTGGAGCAGTAACATATCTAAACATGTAGTTCAGTTACCTTAACCAAACATAAGAGCAACTGTGTGAAGATAAAGAAGCAATGTAGTTCCTCGTTTCAGAATTTGACAGAGTAAAAAGATGCCCTGGCTTTTTTATTGTTAGCACGATGACAGAAGTCATATTTTTTAGCAGTCTTGGACATCAGTATTAATTACCAATGAATAATGAGGTGAAGGTGCCCTATACTACCCCCACATCGTTGACACTGATAGGAGCTGACAGTGGGTTGATACCGTTCAGAGTGGATGAATAAAAAATGTGCGATTGATGATGACATGTTAACACTCTTACATGGAAAACCATAAATCTACAGCATCACACTGTCAGCTGTCACACTTTTAATTGTGGGCATGTTTGAAGGCCCACACTTCCATTTAATCAAAGATAAAGCGTAACTGTACTGTTTTGTTAAACTTACTGTGACGTCCTGCATGTATTGATTGTGCTCTCTGTTCTGATGCTAGCCACAGGATGCTGTTTCAGACTGGGAGACACCGCGTGTTTTCAGAGGTCCTTTCATTTTTTTTTTTAGTATGAAAGAGCTGTCACTGAACCGGACTGCCTTTGAAATATTGTTTCCACGTAATTGAATGCTAGACCAGGTGTTACAAATAGGGAACACACACACACACACACACACACACACACACACACACACACACACACACACACACACACACACACACACACACACACACACACACAACATCTGGTCTTTATGCGAGTTCCTTCTAATTATTCTGAACACATCTCAGCTGCATATGTTATTGCACCTTCAGTACTGGATTATAATATATTTATTCCTTTCTAATCAGTTACTGATACATTGATTAGATGGACATATAGATCATTCTGTCAGAGTTGTTTAGCTTCAGTGTCGTATTTCCCTGTTTTCTTTCAATAAATCATTGTTATCGGAAGAAGTCTGATAAAGTTGTTGCAGTTGAAGGTTAAATTAGCTTTTTTCTCAATATTAGCATGAGCGCTGCATTTTAATACGCTTTATTCCTCTGGGTTTTACAATGGAAACCTTTTCAGTCTTCAGCCTCTTTCACCACACCAGATTGTTGAGCTCATTTATTTCTGAATATCAACACATTAAGGACTGTTTTGTTGATTGTGCATTGCTTGCAGAGTTGAAATAATGTGCTCGCCATCCTCTGTGCTTGCAGGAATCAGTTGTGTTGGGGAGAGCGGCGAGTCGGCCAACATGACAGAGTGCCTGCGGTGGGCTGGCCCCTTGCCCCCTCAGATCAGAGAGTGTCGAGTGGCTTGCAAGGATGACTGCACTCTCACTGCCTGGTCCAAGTTCTCAGAGTGTGCTGGATGTGGAAGCTCCCTGAGTCGGAAGCGCTCACTCACAGGTGAAAGACTTTAATTTCCAGTTTGTGTGGTATCACTCCCTGTAACTGATTCGTCTCTGCTGGGGGGAAAAAGTGCATTGTCTTCTTGGGTCAAGTGTTCCTGTCGTGAGCTTTTATGGGTATGGCCGACAACTGCTTGGGTAATGAATTAAAATGGAAAAGACGTATGCTTTTGTCATGCTTTTCTGAAGAACATGAGCCTATGGTTGTTTCCTGAAGGCATAATGTACCAGTTCAGCCCAGGTGCATTATGTTACCAGCTGATAAGATTTCTTTGTTCAGTTTTGGTCAGCAAAAATTGCAATATTTTCTTTATGTGCTAAAAGGCTTCTGCATTTCACATAGCACATTCTCATAAAACTTATTTTCTCATTTGTATTTCTGTTACTGTACCTTTCCACTGTCCCAGTAGTGTTATGTCAGGTCTAAATTTGGTCTCTCACAGCTTGTAATCCCTTATTTCAGTGCAGATGGCAAAATCTGAATTACATGCTGTGGTTGCAGACCAGGCTGGATACTATTTGTCTTCATGAATATTTTATCTGATGCCGGCGGGGTTGTAGTAAACATACCCTGTCTCCTTCTATAATGCTCTGAGAATCCAACACATGAAATCAGCCTTAGCTCCGTGGTAGATTTCTTTTGGAGAGTGTGTGCGCTCATGTCCTTTGGCTCGTAACGGTTATAATAGGTCAGCATTTCAACTCTTTCATGCCAACTTTACCAGTTGCTTAAATGTCTCTGTCAGGAAAAATGATGAGAAGAGAACCCAGTGGGGGGCTTTAAACACCAGTGTGTGGTTGAAGAAGTTGGCAGCATACCAAGACCCACGTTTAGATATTATAGCTATAAAAAAAAGACCTCCTAGAGCCAAATTGCAGTATGTTCTCTGCATCCTTACTGGAAGTCATCTTGAAAGCCCAAGAGTGACATTTAGGAAAGCACTGCTCAGTCTAGCATTTTTTGTAAAAGTAGAAAAAGGAAAAGGGAAGAGGTCCTATTGACAGGTCAACAGTGTCAGTAGATATTAAGACTCAAAGGTGGCAAAAAGCTGCATACACAAAGGTGACACTGAGGTGTACTCGTTAGGCCAGTTCTATTAGGAACAGATGTTCTGTGTGACTTCTGAAAGTAGTATCATCTTCATTGGAGCATTGTGGTCTCAACCAGACTTAAATATTCTGCGAACCACCATTTGATTCCAAACTAACAGTACCTTCAGCTGAACTGAATGGTTGAACCATTAGACAGAGCTCCTGCATAGAGAGAAAATGAAACATATAAGTTAGTTTTGGAAGTTACTAATGTAATTAAGTAAGTGTATTTGAGGATTCATTATTAAAAAACATGCTGTGCTTATTGCTAATAGACAGTTTTTATGGTGATTATTTTCTTTATCTTTTAATGCAATAGACTGTTGTATCTTTTTTTTCCTGCAAGCTAAATTACTCTCCATGCCAGCACGTGCAGATGTGATGATTGGATGCTTCTAAAGTGCCAGTTTTTGTGAACATTAATCCTAGATTGACCTGAATGTGAATCCGTGCACCACTACCAATGCTAACTTAGTGTTTTTGGTTATTGCCCAGTTTGTTCAACCAGCTACTGAATTGTCAATGGAGAATGTGCACCCCCATAATGTACTAATTCAACTGGTCTTGAGATTGCTCAAAGAACAAACTGAATGAGATCTCCAAAAGCTTCATTCAGATCTCATAAGGGAACACTACTGATTTATGTGTAATCATGATAGCACTTCTCACATGGGCCAGCATAGTGAATGTCAATAATCTTGTATATTTTTGGCATGCCATGACCCTCCTATTAAACATTTTGAACAAAAATTCATAATTTTCATTTGAATATTTTTTAAATAATGAGCTGCTACAAACTGGATCAATTTTCTCTTGGAATGAAGATCAGCTTAACTTTGATAAAAGAAATGTTTTATTTTTTTAAATTACCAAAGTTTTTGTATGTGTTTCTCAGTGTGATATTGTTGTAGCCATAGTTGGATTCTCCAGCCGTGTGCTGAGTGTTATTCTCCAACATTAAGTTTTGTGAATTATTTCCTGAGACAGATCAGAGGGCAGAGATTGCATGTGTATCTGTGAGAGCTTTACTGCAGATAAATGGTTTAGCTATGCTATCCGGTATTGTTACTGAGCCATTCAGGATTGCCCTCTGACATTCTTCTTTGTCAGAATGAGCTCTAAAGTGCCTTGCGTGTATAATTTTCGCATGGCTATGTCCCAAAATACCACACTTCTAATGGTCAATTTGCAATCTTAAAGTGAATTTATTAGATTTTTATTTTATGGCTCAGTTTGATCTCTGCTCTTGTGCTGTCTTTATTTTGTGGGTGTTTTATTTGACCATTTTTCTCCTTTTACAGTGAAGTGTATTTTTTATAGTAAAGCAACATTTACATTTTATTGCATTTTGTTAAAAGTGCCATATAGATGATGAATTATTGCCAAGTAAATTAATTGAAATTTGCTCCACAAAAAAAAGACAAAGGTTGTGCCGTCTGAACACATTGCACTGGGCTTACGTTGAGGTTTAGAGTAGTTGAGATTGTGGGATTTATTATGCAACTATTTCGAGATATATGGATTTCATTATGAGGGGTTGCCTTTGAAGAAGGGAGGCATTAAAAAAGGATATGTGGCTCGTTTCACACACGAGTCAGCAGAACCGCTTGTATAGACCTGGAAATGCTAAGAATGACATCACATTAAAGATATGGGCCTCACTGGACTTTTATATTCACCAATCTCGAGTTGGGGCTCAAAGTATGCAGTTTTCATGTTTTCCCTCTGCAACTAAAGGTTTTCTCTGGATCCCCCCCGAGAGGGTCCAAGTGTTTTAAGTAACAAAGGAACATCTCATGATGGCAAGGGCCAACTTGTGGTGGTTAGATAATAGAGTCGAGAATCTTCAACAAAGCCGGTGCGAGGAAGTAAAAGTGGTGAATGACAAGGATTTAAAGGATCTATTACTGCTGTCTTGAGACTCCAAGGTAAAGTGAAGTCCATGCCTCAATGTGACAGGGCCATATCAGCAACAGAAGGGGGGACCTATACAAACCAGTGTTTCTGTCCATTATTATCAGCTAAATGTCAAAGCAAAAATTAACACATCTGATTTGTTTCATAAATATTTGAAATACACTTTTATTGTACAACTTACTGCTGTGAAATCTGTTTAGCTTTGCTGACGTTGAGAACAGCTGTTACAGTCTCACTTTTCACTGATACACTTCATCCATTCAACCATCTCTGATACCACTTGTTTCTTGTTCAGGGCTGTCGAGTTGAAGCAGATGAGGGAAAGTAATTATCAAAACAATCATCAACTGTGTGTGTGTGTGTGTGTGTGTGTGTGTGTGTGTGTGTGTGTGTGTGTGTGTGTGTGTGTGTGTGTGTGTGTGTGTGTGTGTGTGTGTGTGTGTGTGTGTGTGTGTGTGTGTGTGTGTGTGTGTGAATCGTTCAATTTCTCCGCAGGCATTAACCTGGTCAAACATGTATATTTTAAAATGTATTTCATTATCTACTGACTTCATATAGTGCAATTCCAGCATCAAATTCATATATAAGCTACATATTAGAGGTCTAAATCGGATTTCAACACATTCATTAAATACAAACCCATAAAAATATAATATCGATCCCTTTTACTATAACTCTTTAAACATGACTAGTAAACTGTTGAAAATATTACAGCAATAGCTTATTCATACATTCTCAACTTTCTACACATTTGTCAAGCATTTCTTAAGCCTTTCACACATTTGTGACATTCAGGATTATAGAGTCACAGATTATGCTGATTTAATGTCCAAAATAATCTCAATCATATGTACATACAGGAGGTAGCACAAATCTACACACATTAGACCCGGAGCATGGGATCTCTGCCATGCTGTAAAGTGACGCAGCATGCACACACACTGCTGCTGCTGCACTGCGGGCTGAACTCCGCTCCTTAACTCAGTAATTAACACTGAAACACCCCCCCAAAACACCTCTCACTCGCGATACAAAATACAGAGCTTTCAGCTGTGATTCTATGTAAGTTTCAGAGTACTGACCTGGAAAACACAGATAAATGTTTAATGGAGTGAAGACACAAGCCCCTCATTTCCTTCCCAAAGTTCTTCTGAGGAGGTGGGCGGGAACCCACAATGAGAAGGACTCTGGGCGGAACAACACCTGAGAACATTGGTTCCGTGCTCCCTCTTCCTATTAAACTGAGCAATTAACCACAATAATTGTGAAGACAATACTTTGAATGTTTTATCTCACTCAGACAATGTTTTTGTCTTCACAAAAATAAAGTGCTTAATAATACACCGTATTTCTATTAACACAAATGGGATCACACATTTTGAGAGTATCACACAAGCTCAAGGTTGTGTGATCACTCCGTTTGTAGATGTATTAAAGAGGTGCTTGGCAGTGTTGAATGCAAAGAGGTCTCCACAATGTTATGGGTATTAATGGAGCATTACTTCAACAATCATTATATAAAGAGCACTTCGGAACAACAATGTTTAATTGCATTGCATCATGTTATTACAAGTTAGACAGTGTAGATTAAAATGCTGACTGTTTGTGATGCCTGTAGGCCTGTTTGTTGCCATCGCCAGTAAATGTGCTTGTCAAAGTGAAGTGATGTTGCACTGGCACTTTTCAATCAACCACCAGCAGTGGCGTAGATTGAACAGGCTGCTGGTGAATTGCCGTGCGACAGCAGTGAGTTCACACTCTGTGAGAAATGTTTGCAATCAGACCCACTTCTAAAGCAGATGGGCCGCTCACTGACTGGGCACAGGGGAAGCCGGAGGACACCCAGGATCCCCGAAACAAATAGGAGGTGCACAAATATAGCAGGATTAACGAAATAGCAGTGCAACTATTTCTTTGGGCGTTGTGCATCTGCATGCATGTGCTCTCTCCATCTGGCTTGGGTCAAGGAATTCCACTCAACCATATATATTTGTACAGTACACAAGATGTTTACTTTAGTTTTGACAATTACATGGTAATTCACTTATTCTTCAGGGACTGCAATTCATTACAGTGTGGAGTAGCTCTGTTCTTTAAAGACCAGCATTCAAGTATAATCAAATCAGGAAATAACCATCTCTGAAGAAATACTATATAAGCATTGCAGCAATAAAACACCATCTGCTCTGTATATAAGCAGCGGGTTTGATTTATTCCTGTTTTAAAAGAGTGGGATGATGAACCCCGCCTCACAGAGCGTGAATCACATTGTCCTGTCCTCCAGCTTCTCCAGAGCTCATGTGGCTGATCCATCATTTCATGCCACATAAGTAGTATTTTTATTGGCTAAATATGGAACATTCTAATTTTTTTTTCTCACATTACAGAATCTTACTGTGATTGGCTGTTAAGATCCATGGCCCATGAAAAGCTTTTCTCCACAGCAAGTTAGATGATTTTCATTTGAGATATCTGGTGATTCAATTCTAAAAATACGTTTTAATGATTGTCAGTGATCAATGATTGAGAAACAGAGCATTGGGCGACTGTGTTCACACACAAACCAATATGACTTTGAACTGATGCATACACACCTTACATGAGAAGAAACACTTGCTCAAGAGGGAATCCTTGTGAAGCTTATCAAGTCTATGGTCCAAGTTGCAATTGATTTTCTGTGGTGACTCAAGTAAAAGAGGGCATGTTGAATGCACATATTGTTCGCTAATTGGTGTTTCCACTATTTATATTTGTTAAATATCCAACAAACAACTACAACAATGCATCTCGTCAGCACTTTGAAATGGTTCTCATGCAATGTTTATTTCATGCCTCAGGGAAGGAAGTAATGGGAAACATTGCAATGTGTGTTATTTCTCAAGCACTGATGCCATCTGACAACCCACGATGGCAGGTGCCAATCATCTGGCGCTGCTGCATCTCAGTCAGTCATGGAGATTGGAAGCTGTCCCAATCAATGAACACTCAAAATTAAGCAGGAGGCGGGAAGCAAACTTCATCAAAAAGCCTGAAACAATTCACCTGGAATAAAGTTTGCTATGAACACAAAAACTGGTCATTAAAATCCAATTGGATAAAGTGCAATAACATTGAATTACAGATGTATTGTCATGATTGCACTCAATGAAACATTTTGATTTTAAAAAGATATCATTGATTAAGTGAGGCATGTGCATTTGCTTACAATCACATTATTTTCAATTCATAGTGATACAGACGAGAATACTCACTGGGTTTGAAATGAAGCTAAAGCTCAGTAAAAAGAATAATTGTACCAAGTTAAGATCAGGACAAAGCTCATTGCTAGTACCATCATATATTACACATTTATGTTAAAACATAAAGATCTACAAGAAATTACTAAATCAATAATTTTTTATTTTTTATTTTTGTATTTATCAGCCATCTATGCACGGATGTTATAGTTGTGGGAACCAAAGTCTGTTAACACTGCCACATTATAAAGGCCCATTGTCCAAATAAAAGTTAATATATTCACTGTTTTGGGTAAAACACGTTATAAGGTTCGACTGAGGTTATGGTTCATGGTTAATAGTAGATATGGTTGTAGTCAAATAATTTTTGGGTGTGAATGTAAGTCAAAACAGTGTTTTAGTGGGATTTTTCTAGATTAAATTAGAGTCATCTGATCTTGGTTCTTTGAGACATAACTGTGAAAAACCTTAAGTTACGATACCCTCAGACCTTGAGCTTCAATCAAGGTCTTCAATCAAGGTCTGAGCTTAAGCTTTTCTTGAACTCAGGCACCTGGCCAAAATTAAATCATTTAAAAAAAAGAAAAAAGAAAAGAAATCAACCATCTGTTGCAGGGATGAAACCCTGCTGCACATGTTTTAACCAGCACACATGAACACAAGCACATTACACCAGCTTTAATTTCAATTCACTGGCTGTCTGTATGCTTCAGGATTGATTTTAAAATGATTGTATTTGCTTCTAAAGCCCTCAATGATCCTGGCCCCACAGTGTCTCAGGTAGGATTACCTGACCTCCCCTAAAACAAGTCACACACTCAGAGGAGACCGAACCTCCTCTATCTGTTATTGTGTTTATTATGGTATTTTATGTTTTTATTTTGTGCTTTATGTATTTCTGTATGTATACACGGCTTTATGTATACACAGACCTTTCATTTTGTAGCTTATCTTAATGTAGTGTTCATAAATCTTCCGCTGAGTTCATTTTAGTCGTTTCACAAATAATGTGGGCCGGATTCGATTTGGCTCACTTCGCTTTTCAGATGAGCCTTATTTTCTGTGTCTTTTTTCATTTACTTTAGCAATTATTTTCACCAAATACAAACCTAAGGAGTATAATTAAACCAGTTAAAATTATTATTATCTTCATTTAGTTTTAATTTGCAGCTGCAGGAAGGATGTCATTGACACCATGAGTTATACTGTTGAAATGTGTTCAGCCTTTTGGGAAAATATTTTGGGAAAGCGGTGACAAAAAGTAGCTTCCCTCTGAACTTCAGTCTCGGTGCTGGATTGTCACTCCCCATCGCATGCAATAAACTGAAAGCAAATCCTGCATGGGGAGCTTCGCTCCCATCAACTGCTTTTTTTTTTTTTCGGGCTTAGTCTTGACAAGTACATAAAAAGGTGTTGACAGTGGTGAGTCTTTAATTTTTGAACAATGCAGAGTGTGTCACTGACACCAGGATATTCCTATGTGTGGAGACGGTACAACACATCTCTTTTATATAATGTTTTATGACGCAAAGCACGCAATCCATCAAATGTAGAGTTTCTAAGCAGCTGGACAGTTCGATAGAATGTCTCTGTTACTCGTCCAGATATTGAAGGTGACAGCGACACATGCCTTCCAGTTGCTGTTCCTCCGCGATCAAGCCTATTTATTATTCTCATCATCATATATGATTGGATATTAAAAGATTGCCACTGAAATAGCTGCAGTTAATTTACTGTTCATCGCTCAGCCCATTTTAGGATATCCATTGATGAACACTCATCCTTTGATGATTCCTTGAAGTGTGTTTTGCAGCAAACTCTCCATCAAACATTTTCGTGGTCGATTATATGGCAATCCACAAAGCACAAAGTGCTTTATGATTTAAAAAGGGAGAATATGAAAAGGATAAAAAAAAAAAAAAAACATGTTCTGCATTTATTAGAGCATGCCATTAGGCAAAAATAGGAATGTATTTAGTGATATAAAACAAGAAGAGGCATATTGATGGAGAGAAGGCATAGCAAAATGAAAATTACAGCTCTTAAGCTCAAAATAACAGCTCAACAGATCATTGCTGACTAATGATATAACAGTGTATGAGTATCTGTGGCTTCCCATTGTCAGTCCATTTTTCCACTATTGTCTGTTCCTTGAATCTCACACTTGTGAGGATTGATAACAAACAGCATTGTGTGTTGGTTAAAAAATGTGCTTGTCTGTATGTCGTAAGCCTGAATCAAGTTCACATGATCCCAAAAGATGTGCAGGGTTTAGATAGAGAAATTCTTAATTCATCTTTTGTACCTGCTTCATTCAAATGCTGGAGCAGATCTCATCAAACGCTCGACGCATAACCCCTCGTGTACACACATATTCACACTTATGACCAATTTAGAGTCACACAACTCAAATGCATACGTTTGTACTGTGGGAATCAAACTAGAGTGTGTTTACATTGAGTATGTTTAGGCTCAATCCAACAATAGGCGTTGTGGTATTGCAGGTTCTGCAATGTGTCATATAAAAGTGGAATGGTCAAGCAACTCTGGATGTTGTTGAAAAACAATTATTCAACCTTCACTATATGGGCACTACTCCTCTAATGGACCTCAGAATAAATAGAAGAAATAAAATCTAATGTGCTTCCAAACAAGAAACAATCATTCCCTGTGGATATTTTGGCACCACACACAGAATAAAGGAAAACATGTTTTATTTCCACTGATTGCCAAACACTTCAAACTCCTTGACTGTTTATTTGCTGTGTTTTCTCAAAAATAAATAAGCGCAAACTACAGGGAAATTGTAGTTGAACCACTGTATACATTGATTCACATCCACTGGAGCACCTATTCCTGATATGTAGCCATAGAGTGAGGAGTAAAACATCAGTGACTGCTGCTTTCTGTGGTGGAATTGTACAAATGGGAAAAGTGGGGAACACATTAATACTTAAAGTCCTGTCTTCAGCAGAAATACTTTAGTGCTAAATGATTGAGGTTTTTTTTTCTTTTCTTACTGTCAATTCACCTATTTTCCAATGCATATCCACATAACTAATGCTTCACGCCATGTTCTAAACAGTTTTTGTTTGATAGGAGATGTTTTACTGATCCTGATACATACCCATACCTCTGTCCATCTTTAGAGTGTGTACTGTAACACTGCAGACATGTGGGGTTTGGGCTTAACTGTGGATGAGAATAATGAAACAATACACCAGTTTCTAAAAGCAATTCACTGCCTTGTGGAGTCAGCAGTGAAAGTGGGGGCAAAGATTCCAACTAGAAATGGCAACAGTGACCTTCTGAGCTACATCCCCCAAAACAGGTCAGCAGTTTCCCTCGAGAAGCTGGTTCTAACTTAGTGGAAGAACTCAATGTTGAACCTCGACCACTCCAAGCCACATCAATTGCACTATTCATTTGCTAATAACATGGCTTAACCGACTGCTGGAGTTATAAAACTGTAATTGCATTATTATAAATAAATGAACAGATACGTGTGTTATATATATATATATATATATATATATATATATATATATATATATATATATATATATATATATATATATACATATAATTAGTTTCTTCTTTGCCATTCTTGTTTGATGAGCAGTGTTTCTTTGGCTCTCTCTCAGCTGATGTTTAAGTTAAACAATAAACTTATTTATGCATGCAGCAGCTCAGCCTCTTATCCAGTATAGGGGGAAAAAAAGACTTGGCTTCAAGCCTTATTTGCACACCGTTTATCGCCCACCCAGTGCAGTGACTTGCCATTGTTTTTCCCATCTTCTTCCCAGGTCGCAGCAAGAAGAAGGAGCAGTGCCTGAATGAAGAGTTGTATCCACTGGAAGAGACACAGACTTGTCCTTGTGATGAGTTTTTGTCACAACCATATGGGAACTGGTCGGCTTGTATTCTTCCCGAGTCTTCAGCTCTGGGGTCTCTGCAGGGCTGGATGAGTCGCCGAGAGGTGAAGGAATGCGGCCAAGGTCTTCGCTATAAAGCTGTTGCCTGCATCAACCAGCAGGGACACCTGGTTGACCCCAAGCTGTGTACAGACTCAGGTAAGACACAGCTTGCACATAGTCTACCTATATTACTTCCTTATCTTTACAGCCCTACAACAACCAGTTAGGTTCAGAATAATTTATTCACCATCATACCGTCTTTATGTGAAGCTGCTACAGCCACACTGATGGTGGTTTGCTACTCTTGAAGCAGCAGCAACAGAGTGCAAAAATAAAGTCATTCATAGTTATTTATTTATTTTTACATGCTTTTCTGTCAAATATTTGCAGCACAATTTCTGTGAATTGAAGTGTTCATTCACGCATGAGATAGCAATAACTTTATTCACCTAACACCTCACATGAATGCTGGACTTGTTGATCACATCATCGGAGAATGTATCACTGTCCTCGCCCCGGAGCTCCAGCTGATACTTTCACTGCTGCTGCTTGCAATGCTGCCCTCATATTGCCAATGCTGACTACAATCCAAATGATTTATTTGATTCCATTTCCAAAATACACTAAATAATTAAAGGAAAGAATAAACCCTTCTAAATTGTACACATTGACCATAAACTTTTAAAACACCAGGATTGGAATTGGACAACATGAACATTTTTTTTAGTTTTTTAGATTGATCAAACACTGTTCACATTATTTACATTTCATTATGTTTCATATGCGAGTAGTCACAACAACAAATATGCAGTCTTACTTGCTTAATAATACAGCTTGAGTCACAAGTTCAGTTGCATGTTGTGCATTCCAAGAGGTGAACATTTTAGTTCTCTTTCTGTCATAATGATCATATTTTCTTTTAGTGTGACTAATATCCATGTATATCGTGCTAAGGAACCGGTTGAGAAAACAATCAAAACAAGTATAAATATAAACCTTATGAACACCTCTGGCTCAGTGCTGGAATGAAGCACTCATTATTCAGATAATTAGCCATTAGTGTCACAGTGGGTAAGTCCAAGGTCTGCTGAACACAGGCCAGTGGCATGTCTGTCCAACATTATTAATGTGATCCTCAGCTGTGACTGCTGACTGAGTCTGATCAGACTTCTTGCACCTTCTGTCTGCCAATGTCCATTTTCAGGCTACATTGTGGAGGTTTGCCACATCCCTTGCCCCCTAGACTGTAAGCTCAGTGGCTGGTCAGCTTGGTCGGCCTGCAGTGCGTCCTGTGGCAGCGGGTTAAAGATCAGATCAAAGTGGCTCAGGGAGAAAGCTTTCAATGGAGGACGCCCATGTCCCAAACTGGATTTAAAGAATCAGGTAAGGGTCTTTCACAGAAAATGCCTCCAGCACAATACTGAAGCAAAACTAGGTTGGAAAGTAGCTGATTTTGTCAAAAGTCACTCTCCGTATTAAGAACATTCCATCGGTCTTTCAAGCAGGCTGCAGCTTTCCTGTCTATATTAATGTTAAGCAAAAAGGACAAAGGAAAAAAAAAACTAAACAAGCAGTGATGTCATAATTCTATCTACATTGTTTTGTTGTAACGTCCTACAAGAATTGATTTCTGAAGAAAAATACAATCCAAAACAGAGAGTTTATGTAAATAACCACACTTTATAAGTCATAAACAAACCATCCTGTATTTAAAATACTGTAGCTTCATGCTCAGTTTGCCAGCGCACATGCATTTTCTTATCTGACATTTAACTTGTATCCAGTGCGCCACTTGTGCGTTCTTGGACTGTATTTTTCTTCCTCCTTCATTGTGTTGCAGCCAATTGTTGTCACGGCAAAGTCGTTGCATTCTGCTCACATTTCAATGACAAGGTCGATTACCCATCAGACAGTTGGACACCTGGGTGACCTGTTCATTTTCTGGTGTCTTCAGTGAGACCAGATTATTGGCCTTGCAAGACATGCCCTTTCCTTGACATAGAACCTGGGCAATACTAAGTAACAAAAAGAAAGGTGCTAGTGAGGGAAGAAGTGGACAGATGGGAGCTTTTGATATTCCACAGTCAGGTTTTTTTTTTTTCTCTGTGGCTCTGAATATTTTGTGACAGCACATCTCTCATGGGGTCACGGTTTAAAGAGGGGAAGTGTTTTATGAATACTGTCTGTATGCTTGAATGGGCTTGAAAGGACACTCTAGTTTGTAGAGGTCAGTATGGAGATGAGGCATGGCTGTGTGAAAAATATTCTAATATGGGCTTGTGGCAGTTTGTGTACAGATGGTTAAGTGCCCACTAACAAGGTCTATATGGCCCCTGTTGTAATGTCCTGTAATAACCCTCACCATTGAAATTGGAGCTCTTTGTTGCCCCGTGTCCTGATGGATTTACCCTGAGTGGGGATTCATTCTTGAATTATTAAATTAGCCGTTTAGAGTGAAGTACATCTGTTTGAGCTATGGGTGAAAAGATGCTGTAATCGTTATGCTGTGTCAGTGGGCATAGCTGTGCCTGCTTACCTTTTCTTTCTGTTTTATGGGATTAAGAAACTCTTCACATTGTGTCAAATGCTGCTTTTTCTTTGAGTAAATACCCTTGTCTCACAGCCCTTGCACTTATATTCTACCGCCGGTTCTTAATTTAGTCTATGCTTGTGTGCAGCGTGATACTGAATATTCACACTGCTAATGGGCAGCCTTCTTGTGAACAAACAGTTGCTGCCTCATCACCGACGATGAGCCACTCTCTAGCCAAAGTATACCCACGCTCCCACCAGCAGATGTTTCCCCTTGAGCCACAGCCAGAAGTGATCGGCTTGACAGAGATTAAATTTACAGTGCACTGCAAATCATTCTCTCGTCACTCGGTTGAGTGAGCACGATAGATAGAGAGAGAGACAGAGAAAAAGTATGTGTGTGTCACCATAAAAATAATGAGCAAAAAAAAAAAAACCCCCGCTGTTAATGAGGTAGTCCATATGATGGCTTTTTTTTCCACACTGGGAAAATGTGACCATGAACAAGTTAATCAAGATGAATTATTCAAACATCACTCTTGCTGAGAACACCCACTCAGACTTTTGTGTACAAGTGAGGAAATGGCAAGACTTTAAGTACTGTTCCTTTCACTTTCACTATGTTTGTGAAGCTGATCACATATACATTGTTGTGCTGTCATCTGAGTATATCGTTCTCTATTTATGTTGAAATGGTTGACTGGTGGCTGTAATAATATTTTCATCTTAAAGAAACTGGAGGTTGTTGTAATTTTCGGGCATCGAAGTACAACGCTTTAAATTAGGGGTATCGAAGTGCAAAACTGGCCAGCAAAATGTTTTCTGATAGCTTTTTTTAATTGGAGTGATTCACAGGGGTTCTCACTGCTCTCATATGATTAACAGATATCACACAATACCAAGACACATTGACTTATCTCGTCAATTCTATAACAGCATTAAAAGCTTATTACGTTTTGCTTGCAAAAGTATTACTTTAAAACCCTTACTGTGACAGCTGGGTTCATGGAAATATACATTCAGTCTGAGAAGTGAGAGTTTTTTTTAATGATAGTCAGAAGAGAGGTAGTATGGCAAGTAACATATCAGATAGCTGTTTTGACAATAAACTATTTTCGTATAGTGAATATTTGCATATCTGAACATTTTCAGTATACATTGTTGCACTGAAAACATTTTAAAATGTTTGAGATTGTTAAATTAATAAGCTATAACCATATCATTTCACTTGTCTGCCCCACTTTAGATCAAAAGAAACTCATGTAGTATATTATTATACATGGCAACTGCCTGTAGCATGTAGTACATTATTATACAGAGCAGCATCTCAGAGCTGAAAGGTTATGTATTTACTGTAAATTCATATGTAAGTGTGGACTGATGTCTGTAGCGCTTAGATCAAATCCTTTACAATGGTGAACTTGAATAGCTCATTGTCTCCGTGGAGATCTACAACAGGGCTGCCAACGCTCACAGGCACTGAGCATAATGACTATAAACTCATTCCACACTTGCATATTCTCAAACTGAGCTGTATTTTTTTTATCTGGATGTGGAACTTTCTCATAAAAAACAAAACAAAAACAAATGCTGCATACCTGGAACAATATTGTCAATCATTGTCAATAATATATGTCCTTACCGGAAGGTTGTTTTTTGAATTACATGGTCACTCTGCATCTATTGTCTGCAACTTGTCTGAAACATGCAGATGTGCTGACAAAGGAAATGCAAAGATATGCTTTGGACACTAAACTAATGCAAGGAGTAGGACAAACAAAATTGATGTTGAAGCTGACAAAAAGAAACAAATTGGTAAAGACAAGATTGTGGACGTCAATTTCAGGTTTGACTGGGTCAAACCTGAACAATTTACCCTGAGGAACCATTTTCCAACTGAAGGAGAAAATGGGATTACTCAGAGATAACATACAGATGTACAGAGACGCCCTCAACCAGACTCAAACTGGGGATTTTCTCACTGAGAGACACACAACTACACTACTGTCAGCTCAGAGATACTCTCTCGATAGAGATCAAATATTCAACTGTATGAATAGAAAAAGAACAACAGCATATTTCTGTGTCATGATGGCTTCAGTAAATGAATGATCAGTTGGACCACAGAGGGAATTGAAAACAACACCGCGAGCTTGACAAGGCTGCCCTTCACTGCATCACTACCTGCTTTTATTACAATAATAGGAGAAACAAAGGCATGCTGGGTTTACTATTGAGTTACAATGTTCAGATGGTTTTCCTTTGTTGGGTTTATGATTGCATTAGCTGGGCAGGTGCCTGTAAGCATTCATTTTTAAATGTGTAAATTCACTGAGGAGACTATAAAGTATTCCAAAACATGCCCATGTTCAAGGTGACTGTAATAGTGTTCATTAGGGACAATATGTCTGATGGTGTGCATGTGCATGGTTTAATACATCACATTACTTTGTGGGGTGCTGCAATTTTTTTTATTTTTTTTTGTCTTTGGTGCATATGAAGGTATGGATCCTATATACAGTGTTATTAATGAACCACCTGAACCTTTGAAGTATTTATGATGCATGGCGGGCAGGATGTTTAATTTCCTCAGTGAAATATCAAGATATATATTTTTTTGGGAGGGGAAAAAATGTCCATAATTTCATGGTTGCTTGTCTTTTAAAAAATTGTTTCTGTTCACATAATCTCCAAAATGTTGCCGGAAAGCACACATTTTTAATGTGAGCGGAAAAACATCCGCTAACCACGAACAAGGTAAAAAAAAAAAGAAAAGAAAGCAGAAGTTCGTGTCTCTGCTCAGTGACTGAGCAGTACCCGATATGTGTAGCCCGTGTCTCAAGACAAGATGCCCACAAGAGACTGACACAGAGAGCTCACAGATGTCAAAGCTGAGCTCCCTGAGAAACGCGCAAATTGGATCTATAATTACAGGAGACATTTGAATTTCATCATAACTCCCACAAGTGTTTGCCGCCAATGCTGGAATATCAAGTCTTATATGCACTTTCCATATAGTACAACAGACTTTTCCTGACTGTTTGTCAACTCATGTGCCAGTCAGATGGGTATTTTATTAATTCTATTAATGCCCGGAAGCGTCCACTCCATCCACTCTGGTCCTGGAGACGCTTCCCTCCTGTTCACCTCTCGTATTATCTCACCACATGCAGAGTGTGTAATGGTTCATATATATCTTTAGCACAGAGATATTTAATCTATTTTGTAATAAGATGAAATTATAGCAACATGAGCTATGAATACAACTATTCTTTGTTTTAGCATGAGACAGTTTGGGTTTTCAATATATTGCAGCAAAATGTCCAAAAAAGCAATGTTTTGTCTACAGCCGTGTTTCCTTTCAGACTGAAGTTGGTATTCACATCAACATCACAATAAGTTATCCTACTTTGCTAACAATCAGGTAACTATCGCTTTCACTCTCGGTCAAGGTTTTGATCACTATTGCATTATAACAGTGGGATCTCTGCTAAGAAAATGAGGAACATTATATGATTTCATTGAAGGGTTTAAGTTATATGTCGGCTGCAAAAGTTTCACCCTTTGCAAGGTTATCCTATGGGATGGGCTCCTTCATTAGCATTTTTATTCTTTGTATGTTTTAAATTTGCTGTCATTTATTATGTTAAGCTTTTGAATATTGTCTCTGTGTTGTAGTATTGCATAAATGCACTTTTTTTGACCTCTCAGAGCCCCTTTCATAAACATCAGAAAGTTTTTGAGCCAAACACAAGAGATAAGCAATTAAAATAATTTCATGATCACAATAGTCAGTTGCAGGAACACTGTAATCTTTTAAGCTTCTGCTGCATTGGCAGAGTAGTCATTTCCACAAATTGCTCAGTTTATTTTGCTATAATTGGGATGTGTGGAACATTTCACCAATTAGCTAATTTCTTCTTTTTTTCTTTTTTCATATTTTCACCCCCTGTTGTGATGGCAAGAGGTTCACTTCAGTATTTTCCCACTTTTCTTTGTATGGACTAAATCATGACCCATTCTTTTTGGTTAGTTTCTTTTGACTGCAGGTCACCAGGGTTATGAAACAAGGATCAGTAATTAATATCACTCACATTTTTAATTCCTTCAAGCGCCTCTCTGTTGCAAATGCCACATACCGAGAAATTACCTAGATCTGAGAGTAAAGACCATTTTAATTAGCAACATAGCCATTTTGCCACATTTTGTTCAACAAATAATTACTTTTAGTGGATAATTAATCTCCTTTCACCTACAAGCAATGAGTCCCATGTGCAAAGAAATGTGTGTTTTTGTTTGTGTATACCATGTGCTCTTTTATTTGTTGCTTGTTGCTTTCGTCTGTCTGGGATTCACTATTGTTCTCTTATGTTTGTGGTTTTGAACACATTTTGCTCTTCGACTTTGACAATTCCACCAGGAATAAAGATTTCAAGGCTCATTTTCTGAAGGATTTAATTAACTTTCAGGTACAGGAATAGAATATTCAGTATGTTATTAACATTTTACTTGGCGATAATGATTAGGGTATTGATGGCTACATGAATATTATTGACATAATATTCACAGATTGCTCCAATTCTAATTCTCATAAAATACGGTTGTATAATTACTCGTTGAAGAATTCTAGAGACTGTGAGATTTTAGCAGTCGTTCATGACCTGACAAAATGTATGTGGATTTCATAAACTTGAGGTGACGTCCATACAAATACATTAATGCTGCTTGTGTCAAAAGCAAGGAAAATTAGGTCACAATGGGGCAGGCATGGTATTGTACAGTCATTGCTTCTGTTGCCACGGCTCCTCCAGATTGCCTTCTCTTTCCGGAAGCAAACAAACTTTTGTTTTCTATGTCAACATTGAACTTTGGTTGTTGTGCTGGTGTCATGTTGATTATTGTATCATATTGCTTTTAGCTGCAGCTTGTGTTTTGGTAGCTGTGCAGAGTATAATTTCTCTCACTGTCAGAACATTTTTTGCAAGTCTTTGTGAAGTGTGAAGATTGCATGTCCTCCCTGTGCATTGTGTACTGTATCTCGGTGACTGTAAATTTCTTAAAGTTTTTTTCAAAGCATCAGCAACCGTATGTTGGATAAAATGGTAAAGAAGCTGTATCAAAGGATGATCACCTGAATTCCAGCAATGGAGTTGATACTAATTATGTCTGCTGATCGAACTACACATATTCTATGTAAATGGAAAAAAACACTCTTATGTCGTTCATTTAATTGCTGTGCAGTATTACTGGAGTAATCATTAAATAACTCTAGTAAGACCTTTTGTACAAGCCAAACTCATAGACAGAAATAGTTTTGATCAGATATATTTGTTTCAGCTTGTCTTTTGTTCCTTGGTCCCTCAGCCAACAAAACATTACAGATGATTTTCCAAGGTTCAGTTTCTAATGACCGTCGATGGGCCACATTATAAGGGCCGCGCAGTGAAACATTCTGGCCTCAGAGCGTAAAGGTCATGAGTTCAAGTACAGGCCTTTCTGTGCAAAATTTGCATGTTCTTCCTGTGCATGCATGTTTTTGTTTTTGTTTTGTTTTTTGAGGTACACCAGGTTCCTCTTAGAGTACAATGACATGCATTGAAGGTTTTAATGGACACCCCAAATTACCTGCAGAATGTGAGTGTGTGTGACTTTTCCTCACTATGTTTGCCTTGTCTAGCCTGGTTACCCTGTCTTTACACAACTGTGACTGGCACCATTGCCCAGCAGCCCTAAAATGGATTGAGCGTAATACAAGGTGTATGCATTGTGGTACCTGTTGGTGGTACCTGTTGGTGGGTTGGATAATAAGGGTAGCAAATTAACATTTATATGCACATGGCAAGTAAAGACCAACCTGTGTGGTCCAAACTAAAATCATGTGACTCAAACTGCTGCAGGAGTTGATCTTTGGAAAGAAACGTGTCACAAAAAATTGTGCAATGTTGCTGGTTGTTTATTGTTGTTAGGGAGTATCTGTGAGACACACAACATACAGCATAATGAGTAAAATGTCATGGTTGATCCGTTTATATCGCTGTAAATGTTTTGTTGTTTTGTTTTGTTGTGTGCAGTTTTTTTGGACACTATGAAAGAGTTCCTAACACTTCTGAATATTCATAGTAATCCAGAAATACAATGCAGCATCACGCCATTGTTGAATACAATTAAATTGTGTGTCTGTGGTAATATGCCTAAATAAACTTGATTGAACATATCTAGAATGCAGCATATTACTATATACAGACAACGTACACTCACTGCAAATCCATTGAAGATAGTTTTTACAATTTTTCCTGTTATCCTTGAACTGTCTTTAATCAGTGAGCTGGCATACCAACACTATGATGATGTGACTTAAGGAAGAATTCATAGTGGGAATAATCTTGCATTACTTTTTTTTATTTTTTTATTCCTCTACTGCTGCTGTAAGCATCCCGAGAAATCACCCATCTGACACTAAAGCCATTCATATGCATCAAGGTGGAGCCTTGTGCTTCTTGTTCGGGGTCTGATATTCCCACAAAGCTCATGAATTGTTTTATTCACCATATGTATCACCAGTCTCTACCCTGATTTCCCGAGCTCTCTGCTTCACTACACAAACAGGGTGTTTGATGCTTTCTTGGTCATTGCATGTCATGGCTTGATGTCTTGGCTCCGTTCAGCTGTGTGTTTGTGGACTTGGCACATGTTGCTGAGCCGCGAGGCTGCTGATGCTGCTACCGGCTGTGGTGCCAGTTCAGAGGAAAGACTCAGATGCAGTTTGTTATAGACATTAATTTGTAGAGGATTTCTCACAGTTTCTCCACAGATCTGCTGCTTGGTGGTGTCATATCTTGTGGTCGGACTGCCAAGCTGAGCTGTAATGGCACTGCTATCTGCACGCATTCTTTTGGTTCCTTCTTTGGCAATATGGTAAAGTGTTCCAGCTGCAGAAAATTCAGGCTGCTTTGCCAGCTCTTTGTTTTTATATATTGCTGTTCTTCTGAAACATTGATATGGTTCTTGTGGTTTTTATGATTTCTCTCGGATTAGCTTCGCTTGATAAGATGCAGCTTCACATTGATTCTAATAATTGTACACTGGCACTAAATCTTTTGACATGTTTCTTTGCTTAATTGGCTCTACTTTCATCACATTTGGATTTTCTTTCTGCACACTTTGCAGTACTGCTGTTGAACATAATTAAGTTTTAGCACTTCAGCTTTGTGACAGCTTCAACTGTTTGATTTAGAAACTGCACTTAAGGGTTAGGGTTAGAGCTCTTCTGAAACTTTTCTGGAGCAGGTAATGACACTCCATACACTCAGAGCCATCATTTGACACATGTTGATACATGAATATCATAAATGTATCACTAATGCACCTCAGATTATGTAAGTCAGGGAGTTAATTGGTAGTATTATTTTGGTAAATGACTGGTCAGCTTCTCATCTACGCTTTCAAATTGTAACAGTATCTGAAGAGACTACGACACTGTGAGTCCAACTATGCATCTTTGATGTTTGTCTTGTATTCAGGTCAATGAAAGAACAAGTACCTCTTCAGTTGGTGGAGTTTGGTCTATGAACTCACATCATCTTAAAGTTGGTCTAACAGAATCCACAAGGGAAAAAAGGAAATATTTAGGACCCTGTTTTAGATGTTGATGTACATCTTTAATATGTTGTCAATACCTTTCTGAAAGGAATTCGTCATTACACTCATACAAGCATGTACTTCAAGAATGTCACAAGTTCCCGTTTGTACATTCAATCTCACAAGATCTCGATTTGCAACTGGGAAAACGATAAGTTTCACAACATTTAAGACAATTCTTGTGGCTTGAATACTCTGTCTTTGAGAAAGTCTTTGAGCCTTTCTTTCAGACTGAATTGATCAAATGCTGATATTTTTGCATGAGCTGCTGCAACTCCATCTCCGATTTCCCCAAAATCTATATGTGCAGGTTTCCGAAGATGATGTCAGTCAGTGAAATATGAACACAGTTTGATGGCTACAAATTCAGGCTTGTTTCTAAACACTAATGTGATCGATTTAGGCAACGGCGCATTGGAAATTTGTGGAAATGAGCAGTCTTGTGTTTGTTTATTGGTTCATTCTTTGTGCAGAAGTGATAAATATTCTTGGGAAGTATATTTTAAAGATTTTTTTCTGGTAGAGTAACTTTAAAAACTAGTGAACATCTTTTGTCTACTGAATTGGTTTCAGAACTTGTTTTTGCTACCTCCCTGTAGAGAACCTAACTTAAGAACTAACTTAGAAATGCATGAATAGATACAACATAATTCATACATATCTAAACTTTTGTATCATGTTAAAAAATGATACAATCCTATTATTCATACAAGTGAAAGGCCTGAATGTACTCAAGCTGTACAAAATGAGAAATAAACACATATTGAAGCTAAGGAGATGAACTAGTCAAATATTCCACCTATCAAGTTTTGTTTTAATTTAAAATGTGTTCAGTTAAAAGTTGCGAGCAGAGTTAGATTTGTGGTCCAGTTTATTATATAATATTTTTGATAGCACAGCAAAGGTTGGATATTAAGAAAGAAACAATTTTGTACCTAATCTTCGTGTCTTTGTATGGGCAACATATGCTTCTCTACATCTTCTTTAAAGTTATTTCTTAAACCCCTGTTTGTGTGACACAGACGCATAGTGGTTAACTTATTTCTTTTTATACAAACATAGATTTTATATGTTACTGCTTCTCGAAGAAAATGTTATCAAGTGTTCTCTAATAATCAACCATATCCAGGGTTAAAATATACAAAAATGTCAACTCACTTGACTATGTATTCCTTAATTCTCGGTTAAATCTTCTGAATGAAGTAAGAGACTATGTATTGAATGTGTTGCGGGTACTAAAAGTGAGGTATTTCAATTACAACAATCCCATTGCTGTTGTCTGAGTGGTGTAACAAGAGCAAAACTTATGGGCAGTTGTTGCTCTTATTTCATGTCTCTCACAGAAATTCAAAGCAATGTCCACCCATCAGTCTTCAATACTGCTTTATCAATAGCAGTGCACTGGAGCCGATCCCAGCTGACTATGGCCGAGGGCAGTGTAAACCCCGGACAGGTCGCTAGTCCATTACAGGGCAAACACACAGAGACAGTCAACCACACAGACGAAGGATCTGGTTACACAACGTTTTCATGTGAGAATTGAAAACTTCCATTCTCTTTACATGAAAATGATGCCCAAAGCCACAGAAAAGCAACTTTTCGAAAACAGCTCCCAAATTGGAGCGATTGGAAAATGATCCGTCTCTGTGGAAATGGGAGAAAGTAAAATCTTTCTGAAAAGCTGCTTCTCCACGTAGTAAATAGTTCTTCTTCACATGCAATTACAACAATGGCCTCCAGCCTGACATGACTCCCAGTCCATATTCTCCCAGTAGTTTTATAGTTGAGGTCACCCAGAGTAGAAATACAACTTCCTTGTCTGTCAAAACAAACATGTGTTCTGTGTACTCTCCAGTGGCGACCGCTGATACATTTTTTAGGTGGAGCTCTTCATTATTACTCAATTTCAGCCAATGTTAACTTAATTTAAACACAGTGCATTTATAAACCACATTACAGCAATCTTGCCTGTTTCAGAATGTAAACAAATACAGGCAGAAGCTTTCGTGGAGCTGGTTTACTTTAATTGACAGTTATTCTGAATTCATGGAAAATGCTAGAATTATTTTGACACAACACATCAGTCCACATTTTAAAGCATTTTGGAATTGTACCTCAAAAAACACTTTTTTTTTCTTTTTACACATTAATTTTATTCATTCAGTCATGAATAAATAGGAGCTTATCTAAACATTTATAAACATAAACAAACCTGCACACATTTCTCAACACATTTGTGTTTGTGTGCATTCAAAAATAACTATACTGGACAAATGTGAACCTGACCTGCAGTTTTTCAGCCTTTGAAACAGGTAAATTAAAAGAGCAGTAACTCAAATTAATAATCAGAGACTCGCCACTTGTTGTCTTCATCTCAACATCTCGTAGAAACACGTGAGAACAAACCAGGACTGAATTTAAGCCAATCACTGAGCTAGCGGCGATTTAAACGGCACCCCAAGTCTCGGACATCAAACGACGCTGATTGGTTTAATTTTATGTTAGTTACTTCCATTATCATCAGTAATTAATAAAACTGCCACTAAACCCTCCCTCCTCTGGGTGAGATCTGGAGCGCCCAAGCTGCTAAAACACACCGTACTTGAGAGAGAAGTGAAGAAATCCTCTCTTTTATTGAAGATTATCGATATAAAATAAAAGGCATACATCTCAGGGCCCATTGGTGGTTGGTTGGCATACACATATTTCTACATTATTACAGTTTATTAATTGATCTTATCATTTTATTTTCTGCTTCTTGCTTCTTTCAATATGAACTTTCTCTTGACAAAATGTATGTCACATGATCACAAGCAAGTGTTCCTGCACTGCATCAATTAAGTCTCCAAAATGTTTGTTCGCCCTCTCAGGCTAGTCAGACTACAGTCAGAGGTGGCTGGATGTGTTCCAGATCTGATCCAAAGACCAGTTATTTTACTTCTCCTTGTCAACCCAGATTATCACTGATTTTGTGACTCTTGAGAAGCTCACAACTCAGAAAACATGTTACCATGGCAACCAGCAACATTGAGTCACTATGTCATTCGTCTTAGCGTAACTGCAGATTAAAAACATCTTTTATACAAGGAGTTTGATATTTATTGCTCTTGTCATCTGTCTTGACATATAAAAGATGTAAAACAGTTAGTGTCAATCCCGGCATTTTTTTAATGCGGTGAAAAGAGCAATAAACGAGCAATGACGCGATAAATCTCCTAGCACCCTTGGCCGGTACTCAAAGCACACAAGGGCACCGTGGCATCTAGTTCGACAAGCACTGTCATGAAGTATGTCGGGGGGGGGGGGATCAGCCATTATGTGCAACACTTTTCACCCACTGTGCAGATCCATAATTGCATTTGACAGCTTTTTGTAACCCAGACTGGGCCTTCTCCTATGAAGTAGGCCTCTCCTATGTGTTGTTTTAAGTATCTGCTCTCTCAGCTTTGCCCAAAGGGTGCCAATGACCAGACCACAAGTTCAATCACAAAGAATATGGTGCTAACTCTAGTCAGCATTCAACAGATTGCTGAATTATGTTTTATAAAGTAACACATCACTATCATATTATTACTTTATGGTAGTGAGTGAGCTTGTTTCTACTTTTGCCATACATGAACATCAATAGTTGTGGCGATACAGAGTTGCTGTCTGTTTGTTTGTGGTTTATCACAGCTGTTTTGTTGTTTCTTGTTGCTTTTGTTGGTCAAAATATAGATTACCCTGCAACTGATATAATTACAGCTCAACTAATGAGTTACTTTCCCAAGTGGCATGTAACATTTTCTTTGGTGTGAATTGCAAATAAATGCTGCTTCATTTATTTTTAAGAAAGGCCTATCCCTAATCATTGACTCACTTTCAGTAACAATATCTCACTTTCAGTTACAATGTTTATATATTTTTCCCCCTTACTTGAATGGCAAGATACACTTTGTACAAAATGTACCATTGTTTGCCAAACTGATTGGGGCAGCATACTACTTTTCTCTTAACCCACCCCCACTCCACTCATATGTGTTTTGTTAAAGAATTTGTATTTGTTTTGATGTGGTGGTTTCTACAGAGTTTAATGAGGTTATTTGTCCTACTGATACCTTCAGCATCTCTAGAGAATTCAGTCAGTCCTCGTGTGTTTTGCACTCCATCCCTCTATAAATACTAAACAAGAGCTGATGAAGCTGATAGAGTGACTAAATCCCAAATATTGGTACAAATGTCAAGTTTCTTGTTTTGTTTTTTTTTGGCTGCTCTGAGGTGATAAACTCTCCTTTTCTCTACAATAGAACAAAAGACTTACAAAGCTAGATACTGATGGAGCCACTAAAGGCCAACAAGGTGTAATTAACACAGAGCTGTGCTCAGGCGTATGTTATTCTCTCCCTGCAGGCTCAGTCCAAAAAGCGAGGAGGTGTCTTCCTGCATTTCAAGCCATGCATATTGTTAAAGTCTAGCTGAAGCACTTCCAGATAGTGAGGCTACATTTTGCAGCCTCTTTAAAGCCTCCAGCCACCCAGATGGTCTACAATATTACATTCAGATACAAAGGTTAATCATAGCGTCTGCCTGCTAATTAACAAAATAAATTGTGTTAAGTGTCCTGGTGAGCATTAAATCCATCCCCGTCATTTCATAGGTGCATCTTTTTTTTTTAATGACAAAGTAGTTGCATATTTGCTGTGAGCATCACAGAATTTAGCTCCAATTAATTGTGAGACTCGCATGAGGTGACTGTTAAAGCAGAACATGAGTTCTCATTTTTCACACATCCACAAGTGGAAAATTATCCTAACTAACAAAATTGATAGTTATCGGTTGAAATCATGTGCTTACATCATAAATCCAAAACTCTACATGGACAAATGTTTCTCACATGAACTGTGTCACAGTCGCTACAGCATCTCCTCAATGATTTCTGCTTATCGCCCTCGGCATTATGCCTTGAGTTTACTGAAGGGATTTTGCACAACAAGTCATTTCAAAACTATCGGAATAATATGCCCAGTGGTATTTTTTCTTTAAACGTTTCAGTGTACAGCTCTCTAGGCACTTGATGCTATATTTATATTTCCCTAATAGATGTTTAAATATGGGAAGAGGAAGAGTTCATGGTAAAGTGAAACACCATTGGTGGGAGTGTTTTTGAGCTGCCTGCCACATAAATCTAACCATCTCGGTATCATCCTCAGTATTTCAGCTGCTCAAAACACATCAGATCGTGAGACTCTTGTGGTTCCTTTCCTTCATGTTGCTGGGAATGCAGAATATAATGATGGGTAAACAGTTGAATGCAGCAGGAGTGTCAACTACAAAGCAGACTCAGTGATAAAAAATGAATCACACAGGTAAAGGGTTCTGACTTGGGTTGGCCTATATACAGAAGTGCTTATACAATAATTAATGTCTCACTATAAATATGAACACAATTCAACATAGCTGCCCTCAATATTTCATGAAGTGAAATTAGTATGCACTGCAAGGCTCCTTATACATCTTGGTTCCATTCAATATCTCAATGCATGTTCTTAACACCTAATTCTACACATGTGTTACAGGCAAGGTGCAATTTACTGGCGTGGATGGAGAATATCAACCCCAACCTCTATTCACCACATCCATCTTTCTACTCAATATTTATCGCTGGTGAACGACACGTATAGATCCGATTTTAACAGTGATTAAAGTTACTTCACCAGCAGACCAAACAAAACACATGAAATAATTGTGTTAAAGTGAAGCAGAGCTGTTAACTCTCACTTATTTTGTGTGAAAGTCATGCAATGAACTCTGAGATCACACATTGGCATAATTGATGTAATTCTTCTGAAATAATTTAGCTAATAAAAGACTTGGTTGTTCACAGTTATTTGACTCCACAGGCAATGCTGTATTATCAAGCAGAAATGCATTGGAAGAGGAAGTGACGTTATTGAAAAAGCTACAGATGGCCTTCCTGCCACACAGTATTAATTCTTTAAGCTTTATTTCTACAGCTGCTTTCCTTGAGACATGTAGTCTTATTTACAAACATTGAGTTACAACCAGTCCGAGCTAGAGTACATTATACAGTAATATACATACATTAAAAGGGTAAAATAGTGCTGAAACACTAACAGGAACAAATGTGAGAAGCTTTCTCAAAACTCTTCAGAAAGAGCTTAAATCAGTGGGATGAAGGTGGACAGCTTCACAGGTTTTGATTGTAAATGAAAGTTTGCAATTTGCAATATTTTATTTATAGAGCTATTTACCAGTATAAATAAAGAATCATATATTAAGTTACAATAAGCTTGTTTTATGCTTATGTTTAACATCTATTGAACACATTCATATTGCATTTTGTTCGGGAAAAAAAAAGTATTCTCATAAATTCAATATCGTTTTAATATGAGTTTGTTATAAGTAGTTTTTCTTTGTCCAATATTTTATTTGTGACCTTGCCTACTATTGACAAAAGTTCTGCAATGATCACGCATGCAGCCTTCAAACTAAATTGTGCATTTAGCTCTATTTTTTTATTGTGTGAATCAAAATACATTTTGTGTCACAGAAGTTGTGTGCAATCATTCACATGTTGTTTCTGCTGAAGTCTTGGTTGCTTTAGGAAAAGACAGTGAAGCAACCTTGTTCCATCATAGTTGGTCACTTGTACTCTCCAACAGAATACAGCGAGCTTTAATGCTTCATTGGCGGCATAAATTGTGTCCCATCCACAGACTGCAGCCTTTCATGTGGCTTTACTTGTGGTTTCAGTACAAGTTTTTCCTTCAGGGTGGAAATTGTTCATATACTGTGGTCAGGTGAACTGTGAAAAAGATGTCCTAGCTTTGGGAGGAGCTCAATCAGTCGTTTTGTGTTTTTTTTTTCTGAAGGAAGGAGATAGAAAATACTATTTGACCACATTTATTATTATATAGCAAGGTTAAGTGCTCGCCAAATGTCTTTGCTAATGTATCGCTGTCTTGTTGAGTCTGCTCCTGGTAATAAATTACAAAATGAATGAGAAAAGAAGATTATGTCAAAGCTTGATGGCTGTTCATTTCCTATAATTATGTAAGTCACGCCATTGCCCTGCGGTAGAGCCGGCACAACGGTGGGTCCAAGGAGGATGTTAGTCATATCGTAAATCTTGTAAAGGCTTTAGTTTGCTGATGTCCTTGATAATAAAAGACCTAATTGGAAGACACTTATGAGGGAAATAGTGAGATGGTGAGGCTGAAAAGCAAACCAACTAATGGTCAATGAACAACAATTGAAATAATTTAGAACCATTATCGTTTTATTCTCTATTAATTGTTGCTGCTGTGCAGCGCTCATTAACGGTGACTTTACATTGATGGTTCTGCTGTATTTACTGTAAAACAGAAATGTTAATTCAGATTTAATGAATACATCATTCTGATCAGTCTTCCCTCAGAAGAGCAAACAAAGTTGGAAATGACAGATTAAATCATATTAAAGGTTATTTTATATATAAGATATTTGAACAGGGCCGTTTTTCAAAGTCTTATCAGAACACTGCAAGAACAGATACATTTGTTCTCTCCCAGGGATGAGAGAAAAGAAGAAAACCACACCCACTTCACAGATTTGAAGTGGGTGTGGTTAATGCAGAAAAGTAAACAGCTGTGTCCACACTATCTCTTTGTGGACCTTCTATCCATTACTTTTTTTTTTTGTAAAGTATGAAATGTCCTGATTAGATCTATCTGTGTTCTTTGAAACAGTCTCTGTTGAAGTATATGTGTCCTCTTCTCCACTGACACAGTATACAGTTTAGTCAGGCTCATAAGCTGCCAGTCACAAACAAGCCTACTTCAACCTCTTGCACACGTACTGTTCAGGATGGATGTCGGAATCTCCAGAACTGCTCTGTTACTTTATTATAGTCTTAAAATTCAACACAAAGATGAGGACTTAGATTAATCTTGTAAAAAGCCACAGTGATGACGAGCTGAAGGTTCTATCCGTGTGTGTGTGTGTGTGTGTGTGTGTGTGTGTGTGTGTGTGTGTGTGTGTGTGTGTGTGTGTGTGTGTGTGTGTGTGTGTGTGTGTGTGTGTGTGTGTGTGTGTGTGTGTGTGTGTGTGTGTGCGTGCGCCCATTGATTTTTTTTGTTTGGTCTCCATTGTGTTCTTCTTATGACAATTTTATCCAATCTTCTTTTATTTAAATCACTAGGTTCATTTCCAACATGGATAAATGTTCTTTTCAGCACTATTGTTTGTTCGTACTGACAATCACAATTACATGTCTCAGCCACTCTAATGGCTGGGCTGTGTTTCGGCACATTTTAACTTCCCATCTCATGAGTATATCTGAAAGGTCATCATCGTGTAGGAATAGATTACCCTGTGTTTCTCAAGGCAGCTATTGTTTTTTAACTCATCCATGGGCTTGCTGACAGTAATAGCAGAGTCTGCTTGAAGTTGTAGTCACACAATGACACTTTGAGAGAGATTTATAGAAGACAGTGCCCCGCTTTGAAGCGCCGTGTCCCATTTTCCCTCTGCCCACAATACGATTCCTTCCTTTTTAGAAACACCCATTGGCACTTCACATGTTCATTTCAGTTTTCATTCTATGTGTTTAGGGAGAGGTGTATGTTTGTGTGTATGCCAACTGTAATTGCGTGCTCATACATCCCTGTGTATGTATTTATGGTCAGTGGTTATTTGTTTTCTGTGGTTATTGCTCTCATTATGTGGGACACACATGTATGTTATAACCTGTAATCAGTATCTCACTGAAAGACGTTCATTTCCATACGCTGCACACGGAAAATACCCATTCAGAAGCTCAGTTTTCTCTATGAATCTGACAGTGGTTATTCAGTTGGTTTTATTATCGCTTTTTAACCATAAGGATACTTGACCTATTCCAAAGCAAGTGACTGGATGAATGCAAAGTGTCTTCTGACCCTTTGTCCTTGTAAGAAGCTTTTGGCACACACACAAGCATTCCACATGTCAGTAAATCATCCTGTTTGGTCAACATATTATCAGAATATTGATTAGGAATCATCGTCATCGTCATCATCATCATCATCATCATCATCATCATCATCATCATCATCATCATCATCATCATCATGCATCTGTCACATAGTTATAGGCTGGCACCTATTAAAGCTCCTCATTGGATCAGCAGACTGTTATGACCAACAGAGAGTTCCAGTGGAAAATATCAATTAATGTTTCCATAGATTGTATTATACCAGAGTTGGAACAATAGAGTAACCTGGGCATGCAAACAATTCAAAAACACATAATTTTAATAATTTAATTAATATTTGCCAAGATTAAAATGACAACAGAGATCAATTAAATTAGAGTGAAATCATCACTTCAGTGCAGTTGAAACAAAAAAGAAATTGGTTTAACATGACCTTTGACTACAATTACATGTCGAAGATAAAATAATGCTGTAAGTTACTGAAAATAGTTATAAGTGATAAGACAGATTATAGAGTTAAAATTAATCTTAATTTCATTGTTTTCGTTCAAACCCATCATTGACAAATGGAAAGCAGCCTAGATCACTTCTCTCAGAAAAACCAAGACACCTTGTAAGACTGATGACAAGAATCATCAAACTTCAAATGTGTTGGTTTGTATTAGATCTTGACCAAAGTTTGGCAAATAGTATGTGAGAAAGAACCATAACACATTTTACTATAACTATCAAACTTTGATGAACAACTCAATTCAACGTTAGGAAACGGTACGTACTGTGAAGCATGGAGGTGGCAGCGTCATACTTTGGGGAAGCTGCTTGATGACTGTTCATGGTAACGTTGCCCAGGTAGAGCACAAAGCAAATGTATCTAAATCTAGAAAAATCTGACGCTGTCAGCAAGAAAACTAAAACTTGGTGTAAGATTTATTTTCAGTGTGACAGAAGCACAGAGCATAAAGTAAAAGCTCCTCTGAAAAGGCTTAAAGAAATCAAGGTATTCTGGAGTGGCTGAGCGAAAGCCCAGACCTCAGTCCAATACAAAATTTGTGGCAGGATTTGAAAAGAGCTGTTCATATTTAATCCCTTTGCACCCCAAGTTTAAGCAGTTTCTCAAAGAAGAATTGAGTAAATGTTTTCTTTTCTGTTCCGTCATTATTGTTACCAATCCACACAGGCTTAGTGCTCCTGGCTGGACCCAAAGGAACAGCTTTTAAATACTGACCCCAAAGAGTGTTGGTATTGTGCATTGACAAAGTTTTCATGGTGAATTTTAATTAATTGACATAACTTTTGTTCAATTTCACAATAAAGTGTTCTCTGTTTTTAGTATAAACCAAATGACATTGACCCTATTTACAATTGCAATAAAGGGACAAAACATCCAACGACAGATTTACAAGGCTTTTGTTGCCTTGGTAAAAAAAATGTTTGTGGTCGAGGGTTTTTTGTTGTTGTTGTTTTTTTTTGTTTTTTTTTATGTGATTCCACCACAGTTTGAAAATGTTTGGAAAAGGATGAGCTCAGCTTGACCCACAGTAATGTAAAGTGGGAATGCATATGTATGGAATAAAATGTCTCTTAAGGTAACTAATGCAGTGCTTACACTTACTTCTCATGTTAGACATGGCCTCACTCTGTTGGGTAAAACTTCTCTATGTTAGAGATCCAATGACCTACAGTCACTTCCATTTGTGGAAACGGTCAAGCGTACCTTACCTCACTTGCAATTCCATCCTTATAAGGCGCTAGTGGCTGCATAGCAGTTTGAGCAGATTCCTGCTATGATGACTGAAACTTGCATGCAGTTGACAGCTAAGTGCTCTATTTTGGTCAGTGGATTTTGTTTGAACCTGTTTTTTTTGTTGTTTTTTTAAATCTCCTTTTCGGTTTTTTTCTTAGGAAAACCAATTCTTAATAGACTGGATGATAAACTGGAAATAACACAACAGTAAAGATTTGACCAGTCCTGTTGAGAGACACAGTACAGGGCCCCTCTGAAGATATGCTTATCGTGTTGCCTTCCCGCTCACCATCTCCAGACAAATTAATTTCTTGGACTCACCGTCAGCTGCAGGCCTGGCCAAAGCATGGCTGTTTAAACCAATCACGAAGCTTTGAAAGCTCTCTCCGCAGCAACATGAATCATCCAGTTTGGCAAAATATGCTGGATGCCTAGATTTAATGTAAATGATGAAGCATCTTTACCCTGGTTAATGAAGGACTGAGCAGAATGCAGAATTCTTTTGGAATCAAATTTAAGCCAAACTATACATTTCTGTCACTGCAGGCAAATCTAAACTAATGATCATATCATTGTTCTTCTCTCCCCTGCCCAACTTCTGGCTTGTCATGCACTGCTAATATGGACATCCACGCAGGCTCAGGTCAGTGCCATTCATTCTGTACATATACTGTGCTTTAGCTAACGAAAACAGAATGCATGCCAGATCTGTCTGAGTCACACATACTCCTTACCCCTTTGGTCCTTCTTTTGAGAGAATGAACCACCACTTTGATTGGTGAGAGTGCTACACGGATGGAATAACTTATGTGAAGTGTATTTCAATGATATTCCGTCTGCTCCTTCAGTGAAGAAATGCATATTGACATGTACGATAGAGCGTCAGGACTTTCTTTATATGTAGGGTTGGAGTGTGCTCACTGAAAGTCGACGGGGTAATATCAGAAAACTTTTGAAGCAGAGAACAAAGAAGCAGAAGATAAGGTTTATATTAACATTCAAGCATTGAGTGAGTCCAAGTCTGTTGCAGATAATTCAGAATGATATGGCATTCTTCTTCACTTTTCAGTGTGAGCTGTTTGTAAATGTGTGTGTCCAAGGATGGTGGTAGAAGATCCTTCATTAATTTTCTTTTATTTTTCTTTTAGCTCTTTCTTTGTGATGTCGTAAAAGACAACCTTCAAACAGCCAACATATTGTTCAGTACCGGTCGGACACCTCCGGTGTTTTGGCACTGTGGTCCATTTGTTGAGCGCGACGGTGACAAGATTACCCACCAAATAAATGGTCCTCGTGGTCAGAAAATTGTGTTTATATTTAGGGAAAGTGAGTCCAAAGTCATTTCCCTGGTGATGAAAATTAGCTGCAAAGCTGGAAGTGTGTTTCTGCAGTAGGAGTGGAGAAAGTGGGAGAATAGTAGTTGCCAGTTTACCCAGCAGGGGCATCTGCAGGGACAGATGGGAGATGATGACGGTGTGTAATAGGCATCTGTACGGCCCGTAGGGGATGAAATGCTCAACACTCATTCTCTCTCCCCAGTCGGAACACACACGCACACGCACACACACACACACACACACACACACACACACACACACACACACACACACACACACACACACACACACACACACACACACACACACACACACACACACACACACACACACACACACACACACACACACACACACACACACACACACACACACACACTTACTGACACCCATTACAGCTTGTCATAGCTTTTCCCACAAATTGTCCTCAGGAGTACACCTTTTACTGTGGCAGACAGTTACATAGATTGAGAGTAAACATGTGTTTACAGGAGCATTGTGCAGGCAGCTCCCTTGGTTATACACACATGCCAGATCCACTGGCTTATTGGGGAGAAGTGAATAGGCTCAAAATTCAGCCAATTACACGTTCGGCTAAAGGGCCTGTTTCTATGGCCATTGTCATTTTACACAACCCCGTGCTGTTTTTCTCATATCACACGCAGGTTTATTTCACTGTGAATAAAATACTTTTCGTACCTCTCTGCAGTAGGCGCATATAAGTGCCCATAAGTTAGCTCAGAGCCTCTCTGTGGTGAAAGGTTCAAATTGTCTTGTACTGAACTTTCCTTTTAATTTCAGTTACTCCAAATTTGTATGCCTTCAGTGTTCTTTCGCCTCATTCAAAATCTGGACGTGGAAAATATCTTGACATTAAACTGCAGCCCCGACTTCAAATCGTCCCAGGATTTGAAGCACAAGTGCTTGATGTTAACAATAAATGCAACAAGAGAAGAATGCGAGCGCAAGTTGTAAGAAATGATGCCTTGAAAGCAAAAAATGTTTTTTTTTTTCTTTCTTTCTTGCTTTCTTGCTTTCTTGCTTTCTTTCTTTTTTGCGTTTAGATTTGACAAAGGACAACCCAACAGAATCATTGTCTCTAACCTGGGACACATCATTGGTGTTCCTTGAAAACAGAAAGTGCCCCTAGCAGTTTGTTTGTTTTTTCATTCGCATATATGCGTGAAACCACTACTCCTTGCTGCAGATACAAAATGAGTGTACATTGGGAGTGTTGTAATGGTCACCGTTATGTGTACACGTGTATGTGAGGCTGATGGTGAGCATTTCTTAGCACAATGCAATAAAGGCCATGTATTCTCTTTCTCCCTCTGTCTGTGTGTGTGTGTGTGTGTGTGTGTGTGTGTGTGTGTGTGTGTGTGTGTGTGTGTGTGTGTGTGTGTGTGTGTGTGTGTGTGTGTGTGTGTGTGTGTGTGTGTGTGTGTGTGTGTGTGTGTGTGTGTGTGTGCGCGTGTGCGTGCGTGTTGTGCGTGCTTGTCCTTGTGCGTGTCCATGCATTTATTTGCATGTATACAGGTGTACGAGGCTATGCCATGCCACAGTAACTGCAGTCAATATGAATGGAGGATCGAGCCTTGGTCCATTTGTACCATCAATACTGTGGACGACCAGCCAGCATGCGGAGAGGGAGTCCAAAGCCGCAAGATCAGGTCAGTGAGTGGGTTAGGCTTGGCAGACGTTGGGCTGGCAGCTCAACACTCAGCGGGAGGAGCAGATTGGCAACGTTCCTCTCGCTGGCACGCTCACTGGTCCTGACACTTGCAATGCCAGGGGAAAACAAACAGTGAAAGCAAACTACTGCTTCCAAATGAGTACTGATGAATTTTGAATTTTTTTTTAATTTTTTGCTGCCTTTTAGTGCTACTTAAAATAGCGACAGAGGAAAGCATTGAAGTGTTGACCTTCGTATTGGATTAAGCACCACCAGAGAGAGTAGACATTGAATTGGGAAACTGTGTTATTGTGTCTAAAGAGGCTGAAATGTTCTGTGGGAGTCTAACTTTAATTGCAAGTAACAGAAACAGATTTAAGCTAATCAACCACTCGACTCCAGAAATAGAACAAAAACCTGCTGGTTCAATTTTTAAGGGACCATTTTCACAGCTCAAATATCATTATTTTATTCTTTCAGCAATTTGCATAATACAATTTCAAACTACCAGCAAAGCAACCAGAACCCTGGTTCAGGTCAAAACATGTCAAAGTGTATTTCTTAGAATACAATCACAAAGGTCAACTATCCAAAGATGGAAGTATAGTCCACAAAAAGAGAAGGTTTATTTTTCTCAAGTGCAGAACTTGAAAGATGCAAAAAAAAAGATTTGTTTTCTGTTTTGCATCAACCAAATCAACTTGCACTTGCTGACAAATCATAGAAAGAACAGATTCATCTGTTCCTGCAGAGTATATATATCCACAGAATCCGTTCCTCATTAGCAGTGTTGAGCAGGATATTGAAAGTATGCTGCACGCTACTTTTATGTGTTCCTCTTAATTAGGATGTTTTATTAGTGTGCCTGTAGCTGTGTTGTTTATGTGACACATTTGCTGAGCTATCGACACGCTTTGAGCCAGTCTGATGACTGATTTACTCATCATGTTCTGCTTTAGTAACATCACTTAGTTGGAAGGCAAGTAATAGTTGTGTTTGAGTGAATCGCACTTCATTGAATTTCAACTCCAGGTAATACATGCTTTGTGATACACACAATAGACTAGCTACAGTGTTAAATGTGAAAAGAACAGACTTGAAAATTGATAGCTTCTTATTAATGGTCCACAACTATTCTGCATCAAGGACTATTTAATGGACAAGAAGAAAAGGGATGAGAATATGTTAGATTAATAAATATTTCAGTATCTTTCAATAATTCTCAAAACAAAATATAATGTTTTTATGAACCATACCATGTCAATCCAGCTTTGACATCCTTTCTCATGCTGGGGGTGTCAAACACAGGGCCCATGGGCCAAAACTGGCTCTAATTGGCCCGCCAAACCATAAAGCAAATTGTAAACGATTTTATAGAAAAGATCGTTTTTTATTTTTAACACATTTTCTAAGACTAGCTGACGGAACACAACACAAAGACCTGAGTTAAGATATCAGTTATGCTACTATGAATGCTGACGACCTTGTTTCTATCAAATTAGCATCAGAGCCATGATGTCAAGGGAAGTTTGTAAAAACATGAACAATGCAACAGTTATATGAGAACTTCTTTTCACATTTCACTGAATTTTGCACCAGACGTTTTCATTAAATTTGGCTTTATGTTGCGATTTAAGTTATTTTTTGCAACAATTGTCACTTTTTTTTAAAAATATCAACATTTTCAACACATATTCTGTGCAAAGACAAAGAAAAAATTTTAAAGTTTAAACTTAAAGGTTATAATGCCACTATTTTACTAGCCCATCCCACATAAAGATGGAATTAGGCTGTACGTGGCCCCTGAACACAGAATGTGTTTGACACCCCCGGTTTATGCTGTAGTCCAACAATGTCATGTTGCTTCTTACTTTGATGTAAACACACAGACAGACATTCTCAAGATGCACTTCAGAAAATACGGGGTCATTTTGAAAACTGTTTCTGTCATCTTTCTAGAGAGCACAATAAATTGACTTCTTGAACCCGTGTTTCAGTTTTGTACAGTTAAATGTTTAGAGAGGCCCAACAGTACAAATGGTAGACGGTCTTTAAAAATAAACTGTTTTCAAAAGTCTTGCCTAAGAGAAAGAGAGAGTGAAATGAGAGATACAGAGAAAAAGTGTAGTTCAGGTTGAGTCAAACTTAAAAGAAAAAAAAAAACCGCACAGATTATGAGAGCCCCAGAGACTAGTTATGCAGCTATGTCTTCTGCTCTGCCAGGTGTGTGAAGAAGGGAACAGCGAGTGGAGTGGATGGGACTGTGAAGGAAAGTCTGTGTGATCAGGAAGAAATGCCACCCAGAGCCCAGGTCTGCTATCTGGCCTGCCCCGATGACTGTGTCACTGCACCCTGGGGACCCTGGAGCAACTGCCCTCTGGTGAGAAGCTATAATTGAGTGACTCTTTTCTCTGGCAGCTGACAGTTTGTGCGAGTCGTCGGTAAGCTGGCACATTTTTGAAGCATGTCTGGGATCCACATTAAAATCTGAAATACTTTAAAGCATTTAAAGAGGAGAGCTGCGGTAAACCTATCAACCTATTGATTAAAACATATATGTAAAGTGCTGAACAGTTAATTATAGTCACAGAAAAGTGAAAGATTTATATTGTAAGAGTTGTGATAATTCATTTTTTATTTCAAATATTTCATACACACAGTCTCCCAAATGCTAAAATATTCATCCGAACATCTGCTAAATACTGTATCAACAAAATGTTTTTAACATTGAATGCATACATTTATCAAATAAAATCATTAGTGCTCTGTTATAAATTACTGTTGATATATGATGGTAAAATCTGCAGCGCATAAAGCACAACTGCACAGTTCAGTGAAGTGGTGATGCAATTAGTACTATTGATATCACATCTGACAAGTTTACCTGTGACAGCAACACCATTGTGGAAAGGATAGCAGGTTAAAAAAACAACTCTAAATTGGACTATGATTACCATCACTGTGCATCACTGTGCAATTTGCGTGCTTTCAATGTCCATGTATGTTTTTCCTCGAAGTACTCTCATTTCCTTCCACAGTACAGAGACAGTAAAATGTCTGTGTGGATGCGAGTGTGTATGATTGTTTCTCTGTGTTTGCTCTGTGATGGACTGATGACCTATCCCGTGTGTACCCTGGCTTTGCCCATAGCCAGCTGGGATCAGTCCCTGGATTGGATCAAGCTGAATACAAAATAGATGGATGGATGGGTCACAAGTGTAAAATAGAAAAATATAATAAATTAAAAGCTATATGCTGGCATTATTTGTAACAAAACTCTTTTTTTACCCTCAATGTTTGGGTTATATTGAGTTTACTAATGTGCCTCTATTCTCCAATGATGGTTTCCCTTCGGGCTACGGCTTGGTAACATATGTTTCTCCAGTGTTTGTAGCCACAGGCTAGTGGTCACATGGCCGTGTAGCTGTGTTATAGGTTTCTTGTCAGACAGAACAGTTCACTGGACTGGAACATTGGAGTCAGAAGGAAAGCAGGATGGGGGAAAGAGCTCTGGAGATCACTTAATTAGTTTCTGATTTCTCTCCAGACGTTTCGTCTCATTCAATCTTGAAACCTGCGGTGGAACTCATAACGTTAGCAAAACGCAGCAATGCATGCCACAATGTAATAACGCTAAAGCTGTTAACTTTAGAGCCAATTAAAGTGTAATGGCTATGTGGGATTACTGCAACACAATGAAGATGGAACTGGTTGTTTACTCATCCAAGGTGCTATATTCTAAAGTATATCATAATCCACTTTGTTTCAGACCAGCTGAATAAAATGAAACCTCAGCTCAAGCATATGATGATTTGACTATATGAATGTCCCGTCCATCACAGCCCTGTGAGATAAACAAACACACACACGCACACACACACACACACACACACACACACACACACACACACACACACACACACACACACACACACACACACACACACACACACACACACACACACACACACACACACACACACACACACACACACAGGTAATCTAAGATGGATACACAGTCGTCTGCAGAAACTGAGAACTTTGTTTTCTCAGAGTGGCAATAACAAAGAACAAGGTTCAAGTGCAAAACTCCTGGGAAGAGATGAAAAGAAAAGAGGCAACGTAGGTTTCATGTTCACTTTTCCACATTAACAATACCCACTTCAAACACAAAAATTGTTGTTAGATGCCGCATGAGGAAAAAATGTCAGGCCCAGGGCTGAGAGCAAAGAATGAAGTCAATGTTTTCTCTCAGGCCTCAGCCATACAGGATGGATGAACAAAATATGTACAAGGAGAACATGCAAACTTCACTGTCTGTCTCGGTGAGCAAACCTTTCTTGAAAGCATGAGCACCGTGCACTCAACACATTTCCAATTAAGAAACCAAAATAACAGCCTGAAATAGTTCATTGTACTTTCACCCCATGAATATAATGAATAGAAATATACTTTACATTTGAAATGATTTGCACTCACTGCTGTCAGCTACAAAACTGCGGCTGGTAACATTCAGAAAGGTTTAATCCTGCCCACACTTTTTCCACTAATTTCCTTAAGCAAAACTGCAAAACTCCAGAGCTTCATATCCTCCGTAACAAGCCTTTCTTCCCCTCACTTGTCTCGACTTTTGAATAACTTAGACATCGCACAAAGACACTGATGAGAGAGTGACGTGTTGAAAAGTGCAACTTTAAATTCCCCTCTCTTAAGGAAATAAAAAACCTCCCTCAAACATGGACAATGTTAACAGGAAGCTGACATGCTTTACATAAAATATGCTTGTCCATTGTAATTGGAGGTCCTCGTATAGCCTCGGGTGATTCCTGCATTTAGCTGGAATGAAGATATTGTGCAGTGTGTGTGTGTGTGTGTGTGTGTGTGTGTGTGGTGGGGGGGGGGGGGGGTAGACAGTGAGATTGGTGGTGTTGTGGGGTCTTCGGTTGGCATTTTGATGAAGGACAGCATTATGGGTGATGCAAGGTTTGCTTACACTGTCCACTTACGGTCATAGTGAAAGGATGACCAGTGATGTTTCTTACTTGGCTTTATTTCATAGAAGATAAAGCCTGTGGAAACGCTGTAATGGGAGACTGTTTGAATATTCACCTCAGCAATAAAGCATATACAATCACATAAATGACTTTGAACATTTTCACTTTCTCGTATACAAGACATTTGAGTGTGTTTTGACTCCATATGAGGTGCTTTAAAATAAAGGCTTTGTTTAACATGCAGTTTACAGTCAACCATTAGTCTCATGTTTTTGGACGGTGGGAGGAAAATCAGAGTTAAAAAAAGGATGAATGGGGAGAACAACCCCACACAGAAAGGCATCCAAGCTCAACCAAGACTCAAACCTCTCTTGCAATCAGAGAGTGCTATTCATTTCACAACTGTGTGGCCCAGAATTACTTCTTTCTTTCCCAGCAAAAATTCAGCATGTTTCTATCATCTGTTATGGTAGCTTTTAGGACGTGTAGAAACACATGCAGTACTGTCTGAAGGTTTTTAGGTGGGTACAGGGTGGCAAAGGCCATATAAGTACGTTAAAAATAATGTGGTAATGGTTTAAGTCTTACACAGTTGACACACGGTGGTGGCAACATCACTCCTTTGGTTTTTGCTGAAGGTACCGTAGGTCCATAACTAAACATTGGCAATATGTTTGGGGTTTGTTTGTTCTGCTGCAAAATGCATTTATAGCCAATCAAAGGCCTCCCTGCTGCATTTAATTTTAAATCAATAGCATTATTTTACAACAGAATATAATAAAGCCATTATAACCCAGTGGAAAAAGTTTTGCACATTACTATATATTGAACTGCTTCAAAATGAATAAGTAAATTAAGGCAAACAAAACAAAACTGGTATTTTCCAGTTTAGTTTCCTCCTAAATATTCACACCACTAAGTTGGGTACTTAAAAATGCTTTGAATTTGCATGCGCAGCTGTGTCTTTTTTTCTTCAGAAATAATACAGGTCCCATTCTGTAAGGAGAAAAATCGTATCGATATTGAAGAACACACCTATTCACAAGCTGCTCATTCCACAACATATGGATCGATCCCACCTGAATGTGAAATAGTTGTGATGGCTGCATGACTGGTTACTGCTATAGATAATGAACGGCACCAGCAGAGGAGCTCTGATGTGTGTGGGTGCCTGTGTGTGATGTAAGAAAAAAATGGGAAGCAGTATATGAAAAGAGATGTGCAATTGTGACTTTTGGAGGACATATTGGAAGCTGTGGTAAACCAGCATGAAAACCTACAAATGGGTGTTATGTATAGATTGATTCTGGGATATGTTTGGATTTTTTGGTGCTGGTAATTGGCAGGAGTAGTAGGTATTGTAGGATGAAAAATCTGTTAATGGCTGCAGGCTCAGTCGTACCTGCAGCCTGCACGCCCTGCAGCATACAAATATGCACGTGTGGTCACGTGGCAGCTGGTGTGAACACATTAAGGGTATTTCTGATTCATGAGCCACACACGGAGGTCCCTCATTAGAAGCTGACAGTGATTGAAGTGCTTGTCTCTGTGCATCAGGTGCAGAGGGACAAATGCAGCTCAATGCATGGGGCTTTTATCAGTCAAATCTTTCCTTTGCAGACACGGCGCTGACAGTTTCTCCACATTACACATCTGCTGTCCGTGGATTTCCACTCTAATGTGGTGAAGGATTAGCATATTCTCATCAAACTACGACTGCTGGTTGGCAGATATTTGGCAAATCTCGTACTCTTACCGTTCCCATAATTACTGTCTCATTATTGTCACACTTCTTTCAATCTACTTTTAGTGAGGTGTGAAAAATCCACAATATGGAGAGTTCAAATTTGTCTTTGCTTGCTTATATTGCCACATTATTTTGACATTCAGCTTGGAAAACATTGTATTTGTAGCCCACTGAAGACTGTAGTTATTATGAACTGTATGTGTTTTACATTTCGAATGATGCTGAATTTCAAATAAGTGTCCTTGTTTAGATTTTTTTTCCCAGCCCCAAATTAGGGGATGCTGAGAAGGAGGCTGATGCAGATTTGTATTAGTACATTTGCATTATTATAATTTATGGCTTTCGAGGAGGCAAGTGCACTTCACGCAGCATTTCAAAACAAAAATGTCAATTATTGCGTCATGATTGTCCCGTGATTATGTCTTGTTTATTCGTCTTGATGAGATCCTGTCACACCTTCATGAAGAAACATTGTAATTACAACATAAAGGTCAGCTTAGAGTGGGGGAATAACACCACTTTGGCTTTATTCTCAAGTAGCGGGAAAGTCTTGACAAGGATGGGGAAGTATATTTGCATTGAATTATTTAAAAGGTCACTTTTATCACTTGAAGCCCTTCGTGGCATGGAGGTAACATTTTAGGCAAGACTGGAGTAAAAACAGCACTTCTGCACAGTCAGCTGAACTTTCTGATTACAGTGACAATGAGCTATACATTTGTTTAAAATTATATGTAGAGAGCTAAAGAGAAAGAAAATTAAGGATTATGATGATGTGGTTGAATCAGGAAAAGAGACATAATTGTCTTCATTAGCTACGAGCACCTCGCTGTACAAATTGTAAGTGGTCTGCAGTATTTTTCAGACATAAAAGGCTCAAAGTGTGAGTAGGCAAGGTAAAAGAGTTCCCCCGGAGTTTGATCTCGATAGGCTCCTTCTAGTTTTTAAGTAATTGTATTTCTTCTAGTTGTTTTAGTGTTGAATTTTTTTTTCCAACAGTGACAATTTCTTTTCACCTATGATAATAAAATCATTTTCCGTTTTAAAAATCATTTCAATACTGCCCACCCGAAAGGCGTTATACAACATCTGTTCGACTTCGGCCCAGAATAAAACCTCAACCTTCCCCTTTGACTGGCTCTTATGCTTATTGATATTTCACATTTCTCTCCACACTTACACTTAAAACTCATTGAACAGTTTCTTTACACAGTTTTTTCAAAAACCTCAGACTATATAATGTCCTGAGACTTTCCAAAGCACATGTCACTGTTGTAACAAATGATTGAATACTTGTGATGTTTTTATGCGCTTTTTAAATCAATGACAGTTTTTTTGAAATGCCTGTAAAGCCAAAGGATCTTTTCCCCTGTAGTTTAATTAAATAGTTGCTGTTATCCAAAACACTTCTGAGCATTCATAAAGAAAAATACTGCAAGGAAAAAATGTTGTGAAGTGTATTGTTTAAAGATATAAACCTGTGCTGACAAGCGGGATTTCAATCTGCAGCCTCCCGCTCTGACCACTCGAGCACCAAGTCATATTTTAATTGCATTGCATCTGTAAAACTGTCCAATAAAAGTCAGGAGGGATGGCAGAATACAAAATGGCGAGTCAGATCATCGTGTACCTTCAGGCTGTTGTTCAAGTGCTGCATGGCATTACATTTAACTATAACTTATTAAAAGAACATTGTAGCTATGGCTCTTCTCTCAAGAAAATGAAATTTTTTTTATACACTTTTGTACAGGTCTTGTCCCTTAAAGTGCCATTTGCACACTTTTTCACCTTAATACTACTGTGGACAATCAAAATATGTTCCAGCATAAGATACAACTATTATCGTAATTCAGACTGCCTGACTTTTTCCTTCTTTTCTGTCTTTTTTTTTTTCTTCAACAGTGTGATCAAGGAGCTGCGAGGAACAGGAGCAGACATATTCTTCGTCTCCTGGCTCCTGGCCATGCAGAGTGTCCGGAGCTGCTCCAATCTGAACAGTGTATCCTCAACAACACCTGCTTCACCTACCAGTACAGAGTCTCAGGTAGAACATCCTGTGGAAGAAGTACTGTATGTGTGCATGTATATTTATTTTGGATCAAATTTGTAAAACACACTGTCCCTTTCATTGCCAATGGTACATCATGGAAACCACTAACCCCAGCGTCGTTTAACTCGTTTTCACTACATTGAGCTGTTTGGGATGATCCACAGAGCCTCTTGTAACTTGCTCTTCATTCCAAAAACTATGTATTTCATTTAGCTATGTAACAGAATGGATTTTTTCATCAAAAAACGCAGAACTCTATCCACCATTCCTTCTTCACTGGGTTACAGAGATATCTTGAACACTGTCTACAACCCTGACTTCATTACCGCTGAGTACTCTCACAAACACCTCTGTGGGTTCCTTATGCCAACTCTGAAGTGGAGTTAGGTTGTTGAGAGGTTTTTTTTGTATTCAGCGCTTTACTACTGAAAAGAGTCACAACAGAGTTTTAAGTTACAGACACTCATTCCTATGACAGAGAGAGAGTCTTCAGAAAGCTTAAATAGTCCAAATCTCTGTGTGATATTCATAACAGTTTCACTGACTTCATGCTTGTTTATTGAATGTTTTACCATGTTGCAATGTTGTGTGTCTATATAATCAGTTTTCTCTCTTTGCAGCAGAGCTCTGATTTAAAGTGCGATTTCCTGAATAAATATATACAAACCATCTTAAGAAGATTAAGAGTTTTGGAGTTTAGCTGCTTGGGAGAAGCAGGGGTTAGTGTAGAAAATGTTGTCAGTGTTGAACAGTGACAGTGATCCTGCCACTACTGCTGTTGTAAGCTGGCCTGACAGTGACACTAATGCAGATATGTTGCCGTGTATGCAGACTGGAGTACATGCCAGCTGAGTGAAAATGCCATCTGCGGCGAGGGTTTGCGACAGCGTCTCCTGGACTGTATCCGCAGCGATGGAAAGATACTCGAAGTGGAGAAGTGTGAGCAGGTAATCGCTGTGTAAAGAACACAAAAACAGTGATTCATGATGGTTCTTTTTTTTCCATTTGAGTTTTCATTGTTATTGTGTGAGATTAAATCACATGTTAACAGTCAAGCACATTTACTGTGTGAATGTTTTCTCTAACGTGACAGGGGATGGAACGGGGCTGCACAGTGGTGTAGAGGTTTGCACACTTACATCACAGAGAGAATATATTCCTGTTCAGATCTGGGCTTGGTTGTTTCTGTGTGTGAAGATTACATGCTTTCCCTGTTTTCTCTGGGCACTCTGGTTCCTCCTAAAAGTCCAAAAGCATGTCTTTGAAGTGAATCGGTGACTGTAAAAGTGCCCTGAGGTGTGAATTTGCATTTAGTTGTTTGTGTCTTTGTGCTTGTGCTTGTGCTTGTGCTGTGATGGATGGATGGATGGATGGATGGATGGATGGATGGATGGATGGATGGATGGATGGATGGATGGATGGATGGATGGATGGATGGATGGATATATATGGATGGATGGATGGATGGATGTATATGGATGGAAGGCTTGTATCAATATAAATAGGAAAATAACAGCAATCCCAATGATCCTTATTTACTCTTTCCCATTGTGGAAAAGTACTGTCTGCTAACGTTCAATGTTTCATTGAAGAATGTTTTTTAATCCATTGAGAAGCAAATAGGCTTAAATGCTGCATTAATCTTTATCCATCCGTATTGGATCTGATCAAACCTGAACATATGTGCTTTCAACTGATGCAGTTTTCATTTTACTTTATCCTCTTATAAAAAAAAAAAAAACATTTCCTTTATCCATTTTTACTTAAGATATATTAGTGGCTAAAGCTGAGCTTCTGCTCTACACTGTTGCAGTAGCTTATATTTTGTAGAACACGGGTATCCCATTTATTGAGTGAAAAAGTTGCGTCTTTAAAAAAATCTAAAGTTCTACTGAGCCTTTTGCAAACAAGCTTCAGCTTAACTTTGGGAAGACAAATGGCTGTCATAAAGACACTGGGCATTACTGTAGATCCAATGCCAGTTGAAACCAAATAATGATTCACCTTTGTGCTGCCAGCTTGTTATGAAGCCTTGCCCAGAACCTGCACATGATGTTTATAAATCTTAGTTTTGATGGGATATTGTAATAGTGGAATGTACATACATCTGCCATGGCATTTATCACTTTTTCATGGTATCGGAAACGGGTGAAACGGTATGAAACGGGTGGTTATCGTGTCAAAAACTTGACAGTCCTGACCTGAGCCAAATAGTATCACTGGACCATAATTTGGCCATTATTTCTCCAAAAGGTCATCATGGAGCAGAGTTGGTGAACAGATACTCAATATATATGCAGAGCTTGATGCAAATAGTTTATTCTCAAACAGAACTAAACGTGTCAGGTCATGCTGCAGACTGACTAATGTGTGCTTTTCCTCTTTTATATTTATCTGACATTGTGGGACAGCCCTTGTCTCATCAAGGCTTTTGAACTTTCTGTACATAACCACATCTTTAAAGGCAGGACTTTTAAGGCACTAACCATCGAGGGCCGTCGATGGTTACTTGAATCTGCTTTTAACCCCTTACTAATAACTTCCTTCTACACCTGTCTATTTTTGAAAGCCATACCACCCTGTTTGCGAAATACCACTGACTCCAGTCTTGAAACACAAGACACAAGTAGCAAATGTGTATACAATAGATGGATTCTATATACAATACAATACAATACATGTTTCTTATTTCGACTTGACTTATTATGTAATTCTGTTAACTCATGTAAGCTTTCTTCCACATGGTCAAGCTATATCTGATCATACATCAACAACGTTTGAAGTTGTATGTAATAATAACAGCAGCTCAAAAACATTCGCCATAGTAGAATCTGAAACTGTCCTGAAATGAACTTGTGCCTATTTAAAACATGGAAATGTGGTGGCTCCCTCTTTCTTGTTAGTGCGAATAATTAGCTGGCCCTCCTTTCCTCTCTGCTTCTGTTTTCCACAGTTTGGTTTAATCAACAAGTGGCGGCTGTCTGAGAGCTGCACCGTTGACTGTCCTGTCAGCTGCATCCTCTCTGGTTGGTCGCCATGGGCGGACTGCTCGCGCACCTGTGGGAGCCAAGGTAAACATTTTACATGCAAACAAACTGCACTTAAACCAATGGGAACGCCGAGTCTGATGAACAGACACACAGTGGACCACATAAGCAGCGCCTCATTATCCCGTCTGCTCAGGCATTCTCCAAGATGTTGAATCGTGCATGAATACATTTAAATGTATTAAAATATTTACGAGGAAATGTAATCCAAAGCCTTATTATACAGGGAAATTATGTGCAGAGTTGTTTTTTCCCCCATCATAATGTATATATTAATATTCCTACTTTGTTATTGTAATGTATGAAGCCTAGTTTCTCTTAATTAACACGGTCATCTGATGAGGTTATGTTTCAGGAATTCCATGTTCATATACACTACATTTACCAATGCTCACCTTTATGTGCTTTTTAAATTATTCAGTGTTCTAAATAAAAAATATATAGCCTACCTCGACATGATTAGAAACATGCCGTTATTGTGATTTCTTCAGGATAACTTTGAGAAAGTCGTATATTAACCTAATGTAATATACAAAAGCTAATGATTTAACCTGAATCCATACATCGTTCCTCCGACGTCCCAATGAGAACGCTTGTTATTCAGTTAATTAGATACACTCAACACTGTCTCCGTTACTTCATTAATTTTAATTTGTCATTGGCTGCCTGTCTACACACAGTTAACCCTTTGCCCCGATAATCTCACACTCACGCAGGCTTTCATCTGGGGATTTGAACTCAAAACTCCCTGCTTTGTCTCTCACAGCTGTGTCAGTGTCACCATGACTCTCTCTGCCACACCCTCAGTTTGTTCTCACACACTGTGAAACACATCTGTCATCATTGATGAAGGATTTGTGTCATATCTATGTGAGGAGACTTTTTTTTGATTGCACAAGCCAAGTGTCCTTTTCGCTCTGTCGGCCTGGGGCTCACTGAGTGGGGTATCTCACCTGACACGACCCACAAAAACCCGGACCCACCCAACTTCTGTCAAGTGGATGTCTGATGGAGGCCATGTCTTCACTGAGCGTCAGAGGAGCCAAACACTGAGTTGCATTACAACATTTCAACCTCACTCTGTGGAGCCCTCTCTTTATCCTTGCCATTTACAATTTTTTTCCTTTCTCACATTATTAATGGCTCACTTGAACAAAACACTTTTGTTGGAAATTGCTCGATGTGGGCATAAAGTGGCACCGTGACATAGATGTATTGTGCTGTTGTGCTAATTCCTCTTTGTCATGAGGAAAATATTTCACGGGCTAAAGAGAAAGCACACGCCCTGTCTTCACTACTCAATAGATGATTGTCTTTCATTTCAGCTATTCACTTTATTTACTGTGATTTCGTGAGCCCCTGTGTTTGTGCAGTGATGCATTTATGTCTAACACTGTCTCATTATGCAGCTCAGTCCTGAGACGACAAATCCCACCGTGATTTTTATTCTGAATCTACAATTTATCATGTTAACTGTAACCCTCCCAAAATGTCACTGTTCTTCAGTTTTATGCATATTCAAGCCAAATGAGCATTTAGCATATACAGCACACAACTGCTCCCGGAACTTACTCATTTTTCTCCCTATCTGTGTGTTACTGTATGTTCTGTAGGTCAGTCAGTGCGCACCCGGAGAATCCTGCAAGAAGCTCATGAAGAGGGTCGTCCCTGTCCCAACCAGCTTACCCAAATCAAACTGTGCCCCATAAAGCCTTGCTACACCTGGTTATTGAGTGACTGGTTGCCATGCACAATAGAGGTATAACCTGCTTTCCAACTACAGGCGCTACATGATTATATCATCACACACTTGCATGTGATGATATCATCAATTGTCTTTGTTTTAAAGGAGTGTGTCTATTTTTTTAATTGAATTGTATTTTCTGTGTATTACATTTGCCAACTATTCTCGTTTTAGCTTATGATATCACATCGATGGACCACTTACCATGTGTTTTTGGCCAGTGTTGGCACAGGTCTGCGGATTGTTTGCACAAAAATAAGCATGCGTGCCAATGGTTTTACAGCATTTTATTGACCAATGTTTGGCAGTAACACACTGAAAAACATGTGCCAGCAAAGATGGAGAGGGGAAAAGATCATTCAACAAGAAATATTTTTCAGAGTGATTAAAAATAGGTTTTGCAAATGTTTATTTGAGATGAAAATCGCACATTTTGCATTTCTATCTTTACCCAACCTTAAAACATCCTTACATAGAAATGTAATGATTCTGGGATCTACTGGGATTATGAATATTTGCTTTTTGGGTCTACATGGACAATGAATCTCCATAGGGTGAGTGTGCAAACAGATTTAGGTCCCCACATCAGACAGAAATATAAGTCCTTCCAGGCATGTGCGCGCGCGCACACACACACACACAGACAGACAGAGCGCCCCAAGTATAAATGGCATATTGTGTGAAGGAGATAACAACAGAAATGAATTCACATGAATCACATAAAGCGCTTTTTGAGAATACGAATCATCTGATAATTTTTGCACATTTACATATTTGAAATAATTCATACATTAATGAGTATGCACTGTCTGTTGTTTCAATTGTATCTCATTTACTATACGTGTGTGTGTGTGTGTGTGTGTGTGTGTGTGTGTGTGTGTGTGTGTGTGTGTGTGTGTGTGTGTGTGTGTGTGTGTGTGTGTGTGTGTGTGTGTGTGTGTCTGTCTTTATAGGGAGCAGAGTGTGGTGAGGGGCTGAGGAGAAGGAACCTGTCTTGTGTGGTCCACTGGGGCAGCCGGCACGCCTCTCCACCTCAGCCAGTGAGAGATGAGCTTTGTGGAGATATACTTCAGCAACACGTCCAGCAACCAATGGAGCAGCCCTGTTTCGTTCCCTGTCCAGGCAAGGCTGAACGTTAAAGTATTGGATCCACTTAGTTGATTTTCAGCCCTATTGAGCAGGAGGTGTTACTATGAGACCATATAAAATGCTGAATCTATATAATAATTTAGCATTTCCTCAAACAAGCCAAAACCACCTGCTCACCTGAAGTATTTAATACTGCATTGATTACATTCATAATAATTATTCAGACCCTCACACAGTGTAATCAATTTTCTTGTACTCAAATGCAGACTTGTGTGTTGCTGTGGGCAAATATGTTTTGCTCTCTTCCAATTGGTTGACATTTTCAGCTACTAAATAATTGCAAAATCCATAAAAGTCATAGATGAGCTAATGATCCTTTTAGTGAGGCATTATCTGGTTTGGTTTTGTTCAATACCGACCAGGGAAAAGCACAATGTGCAGTCTGATTACCAATCAGTGTTTGATACATTTGGCTAATGCGGTACCTGAGATCATTGATGCAGCGAAAAGTGAGCTGAGGGTGACTAAAAGAGAAGCCGGTTTACGATCAATAATTTGACAACACAATTGTCTGTGGAGTTTGTATTTTTTCCCCTCTGCATTATGTAACAACTCCAAATAAAGTGTGAAAAATCCTCCTGTGCTAATTGAAACAATTAAGAGCTCACACTGCTGAGAGCAATCATTGTGCTTATCGCTGCCACACAAATAATGCCTATGGGAATCCTGCATGGGGAGAGCTGATGTGCAAGTGTAAAAGGAATGATTTCTTCAAAAGGCAAATATGAGCGCCACATCAAAATGAAGCTATTTCAGTAAGGACAGCTTTCATTATGCCAATTGTTTATTGAAAATGGAGCCTATGTGGAAGAAAATTAGATAACCAAGCAAAATGGGGTTTTTGAGTTTATTCCAATTCCTTCTAATTTTTCTTTGTCTGAATGATTCTTCATTATGAACACACAGTACAAGTAAAATGATGTAGTCAGGCCAGCTAAGATAAATACAGAACTGTGGAAACCCATACAAACCCAGTGAGAACCGTTGACCTCCAGCCACAGGCAAGTTGTTCATTGTTGAATAAAGAGGGGGTGGGGGGACACCAGTCTTGTCGTAGCTGTAAAGTGACTCAAAAAGAAATATGGAAAAATTCAACAACAACAAAAAAGAGAAATATTTTATATAACTTTGATTGTTTTACATTTTCATCATATAACAGTAAAATACAGATCACTCCACAGACTTTGCCATGCTTGAATGTAATAATGAAGACATTTTGTATAGAAATTGAAGTGGAGCAGTTTGCTCCCCCCCCCCTGTTTTTTTAAATTTTTGCTCTTTTATTCCAATTCAACTTCATTTTAATTTTATTTATATAGCACCACATACAACACAGTCATTTCTAGGTGCTTCTTTCTTCTGTTCTTTTTTCGCTTTTCTTTTTTGTCTGGTCCTTTAAACTGCTCCTTTTCAGGAACAGTTTGCTTTTACTGTTCATTTATAAATCCATGTAAAGTTTATGTGTCATGAGTGAATATCCCTTATAAAGGATCAATTATACAATGCAAAAAATCCCCTTGGTAACAAGAAGCTCGTATATGATGATCAAGTGTCATCCTGAGATACTGACTGATCTATTTTTCATGGCTGAATGTGCATGGTTTCTGCTTTAAGTGAAGGTGTTGCTGACCAGCTGACAGCTGTGACGACCAGCTTCCCTTGTCACTGTCAAGTTTATATACACTGAAAACCTATAATGAAACTTTACTGTCTCAGACTTATGGCAGCCACACTAGAAATACTGTACTGTATCAGATTTGTTTTTTCCCTTTTAAAAGAAAGGTGATTATTCTCATCTGATAAAATCAGTCCTCCCAGTCCTCCTTTACATGGTTATTGCCATGTGAGGCTTTTGTTAGCTTCTGCTACAAAGACACACCATCTTGCTTTGCTTGCTTTTGTTCATCTGTGTGTCGCTCTCCTCTGATCCTTTCCTTGATTCATCACTCAAGCCGCCTTTGCTGTGAGTCTTGGCACAGGATCAGGAGTGTTTGATGGTGAGAGCAGGTGTGTGTGTGTGTGTGTGTGTGTGTGTGTGTGTGTGTGTGTGTGTGTGTGTGTGTGTGTGTGTGTGTGTGTGTGTGTGTGTGTGTGTGTGTGTGTGTGTGTGTGTGTGTGTGTGTGTGTGTGTGTGTGTGTGTGTGCGTGTGTGTGTGAAGATATCAGGCAGTGGTGTATAGGGACCTGGGGAGAGGTTGTCCACATGAGCGTGATATATGGCGAGTGTTCATGTGTGTGTGTGGTCGTATGTTTGCTGTGGAGTGCCGCTTTTCACCACAGCGTGTTTCCACAGATGTAGCAGCATGGGAAAGGAGCTGATCGAGTGTGTCCATATAAAGATAAAAGATAATGAGCTGCTTCAGTCCACAGACAGTCACTAATGGGTGTTCAGGGCAGAGAATCTGAGGGCTGCTCTGACTGCAAAGCCGTTGCTGCAGGTGATATTATCACTACAGGATAACCCCATCAAAGAGTGTGTGTTCAGCAGTAAAGAAAGAGACAAAGCTCACATGTTGCTTGTTGACTCACTGAGTACATGAACAGGACTATGTCCACCTGCAAACATATTTCCAAACTACAGCAAATGACTTTTCCTTCTCCTGTGAAACATACTTCAATATTGCTGGTTGCCTTTACAGTTGGGCTTGGAGTTATAGCTTGTATTGTATAATTTATAACTCAGGTTGGTCTATTACTTCTGAATACCCACTGGGCTGTCTGAGTAATTTGTTTGTGCATTCGGTACATTATCAGCCGCAGATGTGTGCTGAAGTTGTTTTCGATCTCTTTTAAATGTTCCAGGAGCTAGCAGGGGAGCCAATAAAATGATCCCTGAAATAGTGTCGGCAAGCTGAATATAAACCACCCGCAATGTATTTGAGGAGAAAGTCTTGACATTGTTATTGGCTAAATTGTGCTTTCACTGATTATTTTTTTTCTTGTGTCTTGTTCTGCCCTCAGGAGACTGCCATTTGACTGAGTGGTCAACATGGAGCTCTTGCCAGTTGACTTGCTTGGAGGGGCGGAGCTTTGAGACCACCGGTCGCCAAGCGCGCTCCAGAGCCGTCATCATTCAGGTCATGGAGAATCAGGCCAGCTGCCCACATCAAGTGTTTGAGACCAAGCCTTGTAAAGGTACTGAAGAAACCATATGTATTGTATAAATGTGTCATACCCCTTTAAAAGGAGGCAGAATAAATGTCTGTATGTCAAGAATCTATCATGTGAAATATAAACTTGTAAAAATGATGTACTATGGACATTAATAGCATCACTTTCCCCTAAAGTCCATACAACTCCACGTCACATTACATTCTCTGCTTGTAGGTTTTCAAGAACAAATATTGGAATAACCTTTCTTAGCTGGTATTAGAATGACTCAAAACAAGTGCTTCAGTATATCATATTTTGTCATCTTAACCTTTTGAAAATGGTCAATGTGATGTTTTCTTAACCACACAAGCTGGGTTCAGATGCTACGTGAGAATGTCTCTTTACAGCTGTGTCAGGGCTCAGAAATCTGAGCTGCTTTTGGAGAAATCAGATGTGGGGGTTTTTTTTGGCAGATTTTATTGACTAACTTGATCTCCGCTCCAGTGTGTATGAAATCACACTATTTTTGCGAACGAAAGAGGTCAAAATGTTTTTACTAATCCTGTACATGGAGGGGTTAATTAGCTCATCAACAACTTTACTGGAAACACTCGTGCTGTTTTCTGGTGTGAACTTGGAATGTGAAAAGCGTGGGAAAACTGTCTTTTGAGGAGTGTGGAAGAAACTATAGACCTGCGTGAGGACTACAGAAAGAGTCTTTCCTTAATGCTGATGTCCTTCAGACGATAGTCCAAAGCTATACAGTGTGTCGGTGCATGGTCACCTTAAAAATTCATGACAGAAAACTGCTCACACGGTCACCAAACACAGAGGACCCACTGTCAACATCTCATAATGTCATGAATTAAAGGGTTCTTTGGGGTCCTACTCAACATAAACCTGTCTAATTGGAGGTGAAAGGTTAAAAGGTGATATTACAAAATGTTTTCTACATGATCAGCTCCACTATAACTGACTCGTGATTTGTAACTGCAAAGGCATTACTGAAACTGTCAGCCTGAACGTTACAGTGAAGGCGTTCAATATAACACCAGAGAAACATAGGCAGGTGTTTTGAAGAATTTTATTGTTTTACTGACTTCCACCAGAATAATGTTTATTAAGTATTCTAGTACTTAATTTCTGTCCAAGTGGAATAAAACAGCTATAATCGCCCACACAGTATTTAAGTCAAGTGTGTGTTTTGTCCCTGACGTAAAACAGCAGTTTTAGCACCTGTTGAGGATAATGTACAGTTTGTAGTCCTCGATTAGATTATTTATTTACTGTGGTGCATGTTTGTAAATTTGCCCTGAAAACCAACCTTGCACATATGGTGAGATTTTCTTCATCAGATAAAATCTAATTCATGTGCCTTTCATCAAATCATTCTTCCCCGATAGCTCCCTCCTATTCCAACCAGTTTCATCTCATTTTCTCCAAAGATGCCCTTGTCTCATCAAACAATACTTTGGAAGAAAAGTAGCTCTATTTCCTTTCACAGCCGCCATAATATGTCTCAGCTTGTGCTAGAAAGTAGTAGGGCAGAAATAAGGGGTGGTTAATGTCTATAGGAGCCTGACGAGAAGTCTGGATGCCCAACTCAAGGTACTAATGAGCGTTGTCTTTTCCTCGCAGGAGGAAAATGCCACAGTTACCAGTGGAGGACAGGAGGTTGGAGCAACAACGAGAGAGTGGTGTGGTGCCAGCGTTCAGATGGTGTCAATGTCACAGGTGAGCAGCTGCAGTTTCCTCTGGCTTCCCCTTATGGCTCCTGCAGAGCCTCTTGTGAAAGCACCGGTTGCTTTCTGAAATGTGAATCTGGCCCAACGGGAACTGCAGGTGACAGTGTCCCATCTCTGTTTTTGTTTCCCTCGCAATGAACTGATTAAGTCTGAACAACATAGCAAGTTCATACACTCCAATTCACTCAGGCAGTTCTACAATAGTATTATCGTAGTACAATGAATGTTATTTTATCCGTTAAAGAAAAGCTGTCACATCAGTGAGTTTGGCAGATGTGGTTGTAGCAGGTTGTGCAGAAATACATTTAGAACAGATTTTCTTGTTGGTTCAGGAGATAATTGGAAAAGAAACATTTGTGGAGATCTGAGAGGAGTACTACTAAAACTGCATGGAATGCCTTTTAGTTTACTTTCGCATTGCACAGTACTGTCTGTGATTTGTGTCTTACACCTTATATCAGTGCATCCCAGCCTTCTTTCCTTCAAAGCGCACCCAGATTTTCTTGAAGGAAAGCTGCAGATCCCTTCCCCAATTTGCCACAAAGTTACAGTGAAGCTCACACTCATCAAAATAAAAGCAATAGGTCCTAGATCTTGTGGAAAGTGTCTTACTTTGGTTTTCTTTGAGGTGTGCAAATGTAATTTCAACAACCTCAGATCAGCCCCAGGCCCCTACTTTGATCTCTGGCACTTTACTCCAAGGGGGTCCTGGACCTTAGGGTTGAGAACCACCAGCATGTGTGTGCCAACATTTTTTACCTACTTTTTTCTCACATGAGTCATTTTTTCACCCAAAACCTGCTGTAGGATCATGTATGAACCATACCGCCACTGCACCCTCACATTGATATGCAGATTCTCACACACACCAACAATAGTGTTAGCGTAGTGTTCTGCTTGAATTTAACACCTTATTTGATCTGCCTATTTTCGTTGCAGCCTTCATTGATTTCCTCTCTGCCTCTTAACATAAGTACGGTAATCAATATACCAGACTCAGAGCTGGGAGGCTTTCAATCCATATAAATATAATCATGCATCCATGTTTGTGGGAAGCAAAACAGGCGTAGAGAAAAAGAACAAAGGTAATAGTGCTGTGGGAATGAAAGCTTTAGGCAGGCTTGATGTGCTGTAAATAGTGGGTGAATGTGATCCTTATCGCTGTAAGGAAGTGTTTCTGGCAAATATGAGCCCAGTAGGAATAAGCTCCCTCTGCAGAGCAGGCAAGAACCCGAGGCATTACTCTTTGATATTTTGACATGCAATTTTCCATGTTGGAATTAAAATGTTCACAAATTGATCAGGGACCATGATAGGCAACTGAGCCCATTAATCAGGTGTGACAATGCATTAATTTAGTGATCAATGGGTATAAGGGAACACAAATAAGAACATGTTGTCTCTCTCCAGGGGGTTGTTTCCCGCAAAAAAGGCCAACCACGCTCAGACACTGCCATCCTCCGTGCACCAAACCCTTCTCGCACTGCACACCGGTAAGTTGACCATACTTTGATCAGCAGACTTTCTGCAATTCCTTCTGTTTTTGCTGTTTCCAGCTGCCCCTACATCCTAGATGGAGAGTTAAATGGATTTTGACAGATGACATTTTTAATTTGGTAGAACAGGCCATTAAGGAATAATCACATTAATACCAATGAATGTGGGATCCATGTCAACTTGGGACTGCACCTGTAATATATGGGGGGTTAGGCTGCACACCGGCTGCATTAAAATGACAAATAATAGTCTTTGCTTGTAGTCTTACTGCCCCTTAGAGTGCGTCCATGTAACTGCACACACAACTGCAAATCTGGGCTTGTGACTGGTATTTGATTTCAGTGTCTTTTTTTTAAAACTCTGATGGTTTATCATCACTCTCCAAATCCGGAAAATGGCATCAGCTATCCACTGAGGAACATACTTGAATATTAGTTTGGAAAAGATGACCTGTGTTAAGATTAGGATGTCTTTGAAGCAGTATAGTCTGGAAGCTGCAGCGTTATGCAGGAAAAGGGAAAGTAATGAGAACTGTCATCTTTGGTTGGCTGCAAATGATATAGTCCTGACCTTGCTTCCCTTCCTCATGCAGAGTGGTGTGTGTGGGTGTGAGAAGGGTTATACTGAAGTGATGACCACGCACGGCTTCTTGGACTATTGCACCAGGACCCCGGGGGTGGACAACAACAAGAAAGCCGATGTGAAAACCAACTCCGGAAGATTAAAACCCGGGCCATCTCAGGCCAGAGACCTCTTTACCGAGTGGACATTACGACCTGTTGGCCCAGGTACTGAAATGTAAATCATCCAAACAGCTCAACCAGAGATCCTCTGACTTTTCCTGGCTTTGAACCTGCTTTTGTAGTGCTAGGGTCCTGGAATGGGGGAGGAATTCATTCTGGGTCAATGTTTTTGAAAGGCTCATCATTATGTGCTTTATAAGAGAGGGGAAAAAAAACTTCAATAGACTACAGTATAACGCTGCCAAGAAATTGTAGTTATTCCTCTGCTGCATGTTGGAAAAGAGAGCAAACCTATTCTATATTCTGAATTGTGGGGGGAAGAAAAGGCCTTACAGATATCCAGATAAAAGAAGTAAACGTACAAAGTGTATTTAAAACCTCACACTAAAAACTGTTTCTTGATCACACAGATGGAAGAGTAAAGCTGTGGGTTTACGCCGTGACTGCAGTTGGATTCATCCTTATACTCTGCATTATTGCATTATCGTTCCTGGTCTGGTATGTACTATATTACTCTCTGTGCTCTACATCAAAAAACAAGAGCGCTATTGTAGGTCACACACATTTTAAAACAAGAATAGCATGAACATCTAGAAGCCAAGCTGGCGCCTTTCCAGTACCCTGTCAAGTATGAGTTATATGCCTCCCGATATTTTGTCTGCTGTGTGCTGCTGTTATCAGATAATGGAATTCTGGGTAAAGACAGAAATCAAGTTGGGCTGCCTTGTGCAACTGAGTCACTGAGTCACATAGTCTCTTTGGTTTTCTTTCTTGTGATTGGTTTTTTTGTTTGCTCCTTCAGTAAGCCAGCTAAAACCACCAAGACGTCTCCTCCACCTCAGAAGCCCTTGACCCTGGCCTACGATGGAGACATGGATATGTAAACCAGGCTGCTATGCCTCATGCTTGGCCTCAGACCAACTCCTGACTGCATTCAGATCGTTAGCGACCACGCCTGTCCGTCTGTCACACACAACTGACCACCAACCTTCACGAGTTGGGTTCAGGGTTCAGCAAAAAATAAATAAATAAATAAATAAAATTCAACGATGACGTGCAGTTTTGCTGCTAATGTGCAATGCAGCCCAGAATTTGTTTGGCTTTGGCTGACCTTCGGAAGAAGAGGAACCAAAATGGATGGAGGTGAAGATGAGGCATGGACCTCGAGTTTCTTTTTTTCTTTTAACTGCCTGAAACTAAACAGTCAAAACACTGTTTGCAAGCTTCGAAAGACGAACAAACTGAGATGGTGAAGACAGAGCTAATCTCAAATAGGGAGTAAGTCTAGTTTTTTTGGTGTTAAATTTTTTGGGGAGTTTCAAGAATCAGAGGGACCATCAAGGTTTTTTTCTGTCTTGTGATTGTGTCGTGAGGGAGACGGGAGTATCTCAAGCCTGCAGATATTCTAAAGCTGAACAAGGGAACATTTGACTTTGACTCAGCAATGCTGGATCTGTATGGACAGAAACGTTACAAGCCTTTTGGGTAAACTAAGCAGCCTTTTTTTGAGAATAAACAAGACAGTATATGCACTACGTTAGTGCTGATTCCATTTTGGTTTTATTTTCAAATGACTTTTCTAGTGTTTTAATTGTACCGCAAGTTTTTTGCTGTTTGACTGTGTTTTTTTGTTGATGATGCCATATGTTGTGTATATGTGGAAACCAAAAGCAAGCTTGCCTTGAGTTTAACAAAACAATGATGCAGTATTTTTTCCCCCTCCCTGATACATATAAAACTAAATCGAGCAACTTAATATGGGTGTAGCTTGTATGGAGAAAAAAAAAGATAACTGGTACAGTGAGGGATTGCAAGAAAACCACAAACAATACCTTTAATGCCAATCAAATTACAAGGTGCCAGCATGATGAAAATCATACCTCATATACACTGTTTCACCAAATATAGAGAAAAGTACTGATCACCAAAACAAACAGGAGGATAGAAGAGAATTATCCACTTGACTAAACACAGTGTCTTTGTTACAGGAATTTTTTTTTTTTTTTTTATCACTAGGATGTTGTAGTTCAGTTATTTGCTTTTTAAAGTATTTATTTCACAAGTTAATTTAAAGCACAAGGTCGCCAGGCAGAAAAGCAGAGCAGTGTTCTGTTCTCTCTGCATTTTAATTTTTTTTGGTAATGCCATGAACACAGGGCTCAAGGCAAAAAAGAAAGCAAATACTAAATATTTGCTTGCAAAGAATACTTAATAATCAGAGGTTCCCGGGTTTGAGTCCCACTGCTGACACATGACCAGTGTGGGTCACTGAACAAGGACAAATAACCTGCCTCCTCCGAGTATGTGTACTTAAGGTAAACTATGAATAGGATGGGTTAAAGAAATATTTCCCATAAAGAAATCTTTTCCTTAAGGAAATTTATAAAGTGTGTTTTCTTTCTTCTTCTTTTTTTTTGCCCGGGGATTCTTTTGATTTATTTTTTTTTGTTTCATTGACTTTCCCATCTTCAAATTATTCCAAAATGTTTTACTTCATAAAGAAAATATGCTTTGATTTTTGCATATAGATCCTTAAGTTTGATGAGACTGATCACTGGTCATGGACACCATTCACTCTGCCTCCAGATGTTTTCTTGCTCCAACAACTGTCGAGTGCAGGTGTCTTCATCAGACTTTCCTGCAAAGCTTAATGTCCACTCATTCATATGAATCATGTCATTTAGCATCAGGGTACATTTAGAAACTCTCCATGATCAGTAGTAAAATATGAATGCATTACTGGTGTTAGGAGAGCAGACACTGACCAGAGTTTAAGCTGTTTCTCCACAAAGTATAGATTTGATCTTGTGTTATCCAACCTCCTTTTGAATGTATTTTGCCAGCAACACTATAATCTCCATGGCTGTGCACATATGGTTGTTACGATGTCATCATCATCACAACAACTGTATTTCAACAGCTGACTGTATGTAGGCATGCTTGATCCATTTTGGCAAAAAGTGCTCCAAGTGGCCTTGCACAGAGTCTGTTTTACAAGTTGCCAAAACATTTTCTTTTGAGCAGTGTTTCTAATATTTTGGCCATCATAGGAACATATGGTACGTGTGAGCAAAAGTAAGTTCAAAATACAGAAAGGTTCTAAATGACTTTCCGTCAAATTTCTACAACAAAACTAAAGAACGGCCAATGTCTGACCTGATATGAGAACTCTTATTGGAAATCTAGAAATATGTCCACCAATTGTTTACAGTACCATGCTATTTGTGTTACTATTGTGTGTACATGGAGAGCTGGACAAAAATGCAAATAAATTGTGAAACCATGTGGAAAATAAAGTGCTCTGTTCTTCCATCTCTATCGCACATCTTCAGAGTTCAAATCGCAAGAAATCTTTCAAAGAGAGATGCTGTGATCTTCATTGGTTGCTTGACTTTCGAGTCCTGATAAATTGTAATTACTGATGCCGGCTCTGAGGCAAAGCCCAGAATAGATAAGCAATTGATAAGATTCATCTTACCCTGCAGTCAGATTCCCTGCAAGATTGTCCCAGGATGCTCGGAGGGTACGAGGATGCGGGTGTTTAAATCTTTTGTCTCATCTAATACATTTATTTAAGACTGTCACTTTTGGTTAGGGGAAGGTTGAGTCCAAGTGCTTGTGTCACAGCCATCTGATCTGTGGCGAAGATGTGGGCACATCTTGTCATGTTCAATTCATCTCATTTTAGTAGCTTTCAAGACATTTGCAGATTTCGTTGAAGGCATGCAAACAGACTGAGAATGGCAGTTTTGTTTTAATTTATTTAATTTGTCCCTTATCGGGGAGCTGCCATCATCCTAATAAAATGCAGTGTGCTGCAGTTTTTGGAGCAGAGTGGGAGCATGATGAATATTTAGCAGGAACAATGCATAACGTTTTAAAGTAATGAATGTTTATTATCATTTATTACTAATTTAGCATGCGCTTAACGATACGGGAGCATGATGAATATTTAGCAGGAGCAATGCATAACATTTTAAAGTAATGAATGTTTATCATTTATTACTAATTTAACATGAGCTTAATGATACGTCAGCAGAGAGATGAGATTGTCACAACATTTCCATAGTATGCTGGTGATAGTCTGTCTTTCCAAAACAACAATGTTAATGTCCTTCAATTTTCAATCATACCTATGTAATTCACACATCAGTGGATGATTATTTTTGAATGAAAACGGAAAGCAACAGAAAATCTGCATGAGAGAAAATCTCTCATGCAGAAGGGACCAGCAGGACCCAATGGTGGAAAATCAGCTGCATGTTGCTCGTGCATTGCAGACATCTGGATCACTGGGACTCTTCTTGCCTTTATACTCACAGCAAGGTTTCACCGCACGGAGCTCACCTGCAGTCAGCGACAATCAATAGAGCTGTTGAATCATCTTAGATGAATGATGAAACAGCAAGGCCATTTACCTTTGGCTTTGCTCGACTTACTGGGTTTCATATCATGGGATTCAAGTTTTTGCTATCGAGGTGAAGTGGTGAGAAAATCCAAAGAAGTAAAAGAAAAAAAGTGTTTTCAAAAAAAAAAAAAACTTTTTGTAAAGTACCACCACAATGTTTTCTCTTTCCCTGTAGACTAATTCCACTTGATACTCTGGTAGCGAATTGATGCAGATATTCCTGATTTCCAGAATGTTGTTTCTTTAATGCCTATTGTTGCATTTCTGTAATCATTTCATGAAGTGCATAGAACTCAAACTGAATTGGCTTCTGGTTTACTTTAATTAATCATACAGTAAATATTGAACAATTACACTATATCTGGCTTAGATATGGTCGAAATGATCTTCATCACCTCCATCACTTGTCAAACCAGCAACAGTTTGTGTCTATCAATCTTCTATACCACTTACATCCTGTTCAGGATGGTGAGGTTCTGGAGCCAATCCCAGCTTACAATGGGCAAGGGCAGGATACATGTTTTTTGGTCACCAATCAACATCATGTGCTTATTATTGTACTGCAGGAGGATCCTGGAACCAATGACCTCCTCGCTGTGAGATGAGAGCCTCGACCACTGCTCCACTATGCAGCTCCCAGTAACTTTTTGATTTCTGGAATTTGGCCTCATAATTTTCTTATGTCTCTAGTACACTCACAGAGTCAAGTGGTGAAGAAACTTTACCTAATCCAACCTTGTACTCTAAATCAAAGTAGACCAGCAGCACTGTCGGTGCTGGGCGCAGTGTGTGTCACAGTGGGTGTGTGCCGGTGGGTGAGCATCTCGATGAGAGAGGATGAGCGAAAGGAGAGACAGAGAGAGAAAGAGAGACTTTGATATATTCTAATGAATATCTGGTACTGAATTAGACAGAGTTAGCCCGACTGTGTTTTATCAAATGCAAGAGAGGGTTCGTCCCAATTAAGCGAATCTTGGTGGAAAACACTTTTCCACCCACTGATTTTTTTGGTTTTTGGTACATTTCTCCTGATTAAATGAAGACCAAGACCCTTAGATCTGAGAGTGCGAAGGTGGCACATGGAGAACAATGAGGTTGGAAAGATAAGATGGTGCAAGCTCGTGTAATTAATAAAGGAACTTTGAAGTTTAGTCTGGTCTGAACACGGAGCCACTAAAGGCAGGACATGCTGTGATAATAAGGTCATCTGCTTTAGTTTTAGTCCTCGCTGCAGTATTTTTTTTTAAGCTGGATGTTCAAATATGACCACAAAATAAATTGCCACTATAAAAAATATAATCCTATATTTATTATTTACCACTGTCAGTTTTACAGGCAAAGTGCTGAGAGATGTCAGGTGAAGATGCGGACAAAGACTATAACACTGAACTGAAAGACTATTTCTCCTGTGTATAGTTGAGTTCACCAAGGATGTATGAGAACTCTTTAACCCAAGGTTGTATGGTACAGTGCCATTACTAAACTGAAACAATTACTTCCTAACAGTCTTGATTTCCATTTTCTCCAGAAAAGTTTTCAAAAGCATATAAGCAAAATTGTTCTCGTACAATTTGGTTAGCCCAACAAGTTGTTGAGTGAGATGATTTGTTAATGAGCTGTTTATGTTAAAAAACATTTGGAATGAATATCAGGGACAAATCCTATCAATTCCATTTGAAAAAGAAACATTTTAACTACTATTATAAATGTATAGACATTTAACATTGGATATCAAGGATAGACTAACATCAAGGATAGACTTAATTCTAAGCATTTGTTCTTGAAAATGTCAAACTCAGCAATTACTGGATAGTAAATGCAGCAAACTATTATTCAAACTGAACAAACTATCAACTGAATGTACATGCATTTGTTTAACATAACCCCCCCTAAAAAAAAAAATCATTAAATGCTATCTTGCAACGAATTTCTGTAGCAAAGCTCAGTAATTCTTCCTCTTGTAACCCTGCAGAGGAAAAAAACGCAGCACCCAGCTGAAGCGCCTCTTTCACGTTCTTTGTTCCTTGTTTTTTTTGGAGGTTGTTTTTTTTTCTCCCTATTTCTGGTGAGCACACTACCTTATATTTACATATTAAAAGCCACTTTTCCCATGGACTCTGGCAACATATCATGCATCATTTTATTCCATTTTAAAAGAAAGACAAAAATGTTTCTTCTTTCTAAAGTTTTGGCAGCAGAAGCATGGCTCCTTGTTCTAAACTGCTGGCTGACGAGACCAGTTTGCAGGTGCTCCTTGTAGTAGATGCATATGTTTCCTCTGGATACTCCAGCTTCTCTCCATAGTCCGAAGGCATGTGCTAAAGTAGCTGGTGACTGAATGTTTGCCAGCATGATTAAGTCTATCTTTACCCCTGCAGTGGACCGGCATCCTGCCTTGTTTCTGGTATCAGTTCGAAATAGCTCCAAATATCAATGGATGGGAAGATAAAACACAGTTGACAATATTCACAATCTTACTCATTTATTTCTTTCACCACAAAACATTTAAGTTATAATAGAATATAATGTTGTTTCTACTCCCTTCACTTAAAAATGCACAAAAAGTTCATAAATTGTCACTACGTGTGTGAGTGCATGCATGCATGCTAGACATAACATGGTTCATACTCACTTCAGTGTGAAGTTCAATCTAAAGGCATGTGCTGCGGAGGTCTCTTGTTCATGAAATGTTCTTGTGAGAGCTAAACATTACCCAAATTGCTTCCAAAACTGTTTTCTTTCTCAATCCATACCCATGCCTAAGGGCACTGTTTCAATTGAGGAAAAAGAAAAAAAAAATGAAGAAATGTGTTTCTGGAGTGAAAAATGGACTTTACAATACCTGAGAGTTGTGTTATAATTCCCTCTTTGTGTATTATGACAGCCTAGAATGTCTAAACAGTTATCATACTCAGAGATCTGTTGTTATAATGTTGACAACAAAAGAGTGCATTTATACTTCTTTACATTATTTGAAACCAGCATCTCATCCTTTATGAAAAGGTGTTGATGATGGCATTCTTAAACAGCACAGACTTGGCCTTCAGTCTAATGACTCTTTCTCACTCACTCATTGGTATAAAAGCTCAAGGTGAAGGTCTTCTTGGCTCTGTCTTGTTGCAGCTGAGGCTCTTTGTAGCTTGAAAAACGACTTTTCCAGTGATGTTGTAACGTTAATGAAAAGTCCGTTCAAACCTGATAATGAAATTCCAGTGACAAGCTTAGTTGGCACAGCTATTATGCTCAGTTTAGAGTCTGGACTCTTTTTTTACATTTTTAAATCATTGAACATGTTACTGGTATGCAAAGCTCCTGCTTCTGTGCATCCAATCACTCACTATTGTGAATGTCTTTTACTCAACATACAGTAGGTTTGATACTGATCACTATAGGCCGTTGACACTTGCCACGTGAATCCCTTCAGAGATTAAAATTTATCAGATGGAGTCTGTGGCCTAATTACAATCTAATTTAGGTCCTTGGCCTAATTTCTGTCTGTCAGATATTGTAACCAGTGGAAAATGTGAGATCTGCACAACATGGTATTTACTTTAGTCTCCTGCTTCTAAAAAAATTGATGTCACCTTATTATTATTATTTTTTTTATGATATACTGAACCTCCTATAGTCTGAAGGTACAAAAAGAAGTTCAATTATCCTGTATAACACCCTCACATTTTTGATGACCTTATCAAAGCTCAAAAATGTATTCGCCTTAAAAAAAAGAAAAGAAAAGACCTTTCCAGGCTCTGGTGTCTGCAGAGTGAGAAAATCAGCTTGTTGGAACCTGAAATAAATCAATACCATCAGGTTTTATTCCTGTCAGGTTTTATTCTTGATGCAGAAGTGTGGGGTTGGACTATGCCTTCATGAAACTGTAATGTATCTCAGAAAAAATGTAAACCTGACATGATGGATCACTCAAGCAATGCAGCAGTTGTTGCTTTTCCTAGCGGACCTTGACAGCAGCATGCATGTAGATGTACTTAGTTCCTCATGTCATTCTAAATGCTACCAGAAAACATTGATTAAAGTATGATCAAACACATGTACACTTTACAGTAGGATTCAAATACAAATCAAGGCCCCAACTATCAAAACAATGAATAGAAAATTATGACACCTTCATAAGTAACTGGTAAGTAGGAAGTTATTGACTTTCAAGTGGAAAGAAACATTTGAATGCTGTCAAATTTTGGATTTCTCACTGGGAAAGCCAAACATTTCAGGTGTCACTCAGCACGATGGCTGTGGGTCAAATGGTTGAGCAGGCCAAGTACTTGTCCTTAATATTAAAGTGTCCTTGAGCAAGACATTGGGGCCTAGAAGGTTCCCAATGGATGGAGTGAGCGCCTTGCATTGGAGAAATCACCAGTGATGTGTGAGTGAGTGTGAGTGTGATTAACATTGTAAAGCACTTCGGGGACCGCTGAAGCAGTGACAAAGTGAAATCCATTCGTCACATGATAGTGGCCTCTGTAATGAACAAACATTAGTGCAGTTAAAGTGAATCCAGCCGTATGTCAATAACGTAGTGAAAATGCAGCTATTCGCCACAACAGTATAATCCACTGACAGCCTCCTGATGACAAACAAGTGAATTTGTGCTTAGTTTGCAGACAGATAAGAAATTCTTTGGTGAGCTTTTATTACTGCATCATTGAACTCTTGACTCTGGTTTCAGTGTGACGATTTGCACAACTGAGACCAATTTATGATGGCTAGACGTCTGGGTCAGAGCATCTCTGAAGCTGCAGTCCTTGTGGGCTCTTGTGTTCCAGTTCTGCAGTGTTCTGTCGCTACCTATCAAAAGTGCTGAAAAGACAGAAAAGCAGAGACCTGGAGGCGAGGTCAAAGGCAGTCTCACGGAGGCCTCACGTCTCAACTTCCTCACCTGAAGGGACCTGCTGCTAACGTCTTGGTCCCAGATACCACAACGTACCTTCAGAGGTCTCGTGGAGTCTGGATTATCAGTCTCACAGATGCTGGATTAAGAAAGGTAGGTGAACCCTGGATGGGTCACAACGGTGCAAACAAAGAGAGACAGAAAAACACACACTCACATTCAGACAGGCAATGCTTCACATTTGCAAACGTTTCTTTAGTTAAGATAAGTTATGACAACATTTTTGTTTATTGGTTTCATCTCCTAGTTTTAATGGTAATATACTTGTTTCTATAACACTCCTGCCTGTTCTGGGGACACTGTACTCAGACTCACTGGAAATATGTCAATACCATGCTGGGTGTTGTTTTATCAGTTATGTCTTCAATTAAAATGTTTTTGTGGCCAAAATAAACTGCTGATACACTGACATCATAGCCTCATCTCTCACTTAACCTACATGTAGTAACGCTGCCAGCCAGCAATACACATATTGCAGGTTACATTGTTTCGTTTATGCTGCAGAAGCCACTGAATGTGTTGGTCCGCACAAATGACTCTTTTCACACTTGCATGCTTCATAATTCCCATTGTGTGTGCTGAGTTTCATGGGTATGCTTCATGTTGTCATGTGTAGGTCAGGTGAAAAAGACTTGTTATGCCAGACACAACCGTAGTTGAAATAAAAACTCATTTTATTGACTAAATGAACACCCCCCCCCCCCCCCCCCCCCCCAAAAAAAAAAAAAAAAAAAAAATCCAAAAGTCCTCAGTTCAAGGGAGCAAAGTCCACAAAAATCACTAAGAAGCTGCAGCACAGGAGGACAGAAACACAACCAACGAATGCAAAGGGACACAGAAACGCTGGAATGCAGATACATAGTGACACAGACAAACTGAGAACCAGAGCACACAGGACAAGACCATTATAAACCAAAGGCACCAGATGACGACAATCACACACTGGGGCACAGGTGAAAGACATCAGAGTGAAGAACAGCAATCAAACATGAAGAAGGGAAGTCAAGGAGCCTGGAACGAGAGACATGGTTAGGATTACACAAAAAGCAGCAGAGACAAGACATGAGCTAAGACATGTCAAGTTAAATGAATCTCAATCCAATTTCATCTTACCGTACCAGTAAGAGAGTGCCATAATAACATTAATGTTTAAACTGCATAGTTTATTTGTATTGTGGCACAGAATATATATGATGAAAATAATAACAATGACATTGCTATGTTTCATGGTGTCTGTTGTGTTGTGTCTGCTACTCTTGAGAAATGTGTTCAGAAAATCAATAATTTCTTGGACATTTTTACGATTTACTTGGTGGTTTGGCAGCCTGGATCAGAGCCTTAGTAGGCCGTAAGGTGAACCACGAAAAGTCTTTCAGAAATTGAATTCCGTTCCGACGTCTGCGAACTACACAATCTTTGGTTCATAAAAAGAAGGAGTTATGTTAAGCTTACAGCTAAAAGTTCGTCGCAAAAAATCCTGCCGATTATTTACGGCGAGGGATTTTATGCAGAACTAGCGTCTTCACGGCGTAATAACATTTTAGTCCGCGAGAGGTGCCACGGTTGACACGTGATTGTTCTAGACCAATAGGAAAGCCGAATTTGATCAACACAAGCCAAGGGCGGGTTGTTGGTGGAGAGACGGACGCCGGTCGTGAGTTACTTCTGCGTGATTTTCTGCATTAATACATCTTGTAGCCTACTTTGAGGTGATCGTTTGAATGGCCTCCTCCTCGGGAGGTAGCAGTAGTAGTGGGAACCGGGTAGTGACAAAAAAGCGCGATAGATCGAGCTCCTTGCCTAAGAAAGAAGGAGACAGAGTGCTCAAAATGTCTAAATCTGTGGAAGAGCATAAAGTTTTGCTTAAGATCAAGGATCAAACTGCGGATGGGTTTAGAGCAGTGAACCCTTTGAAAATCGCAGAGTCACTGAAAGTCTTCGGTGAGGGGCTAGATGCACGTGTCCTGTCAAATGGGGCAATTATTGTAATATGCAAATCAAAGGAACAAGTGGATAAAGTGAGCAAGGTCACAAAGATCGCCGGTAAAAAAGTGGTTGCTTCTCTTATTGAAAAAAGAGACATAGTGCAGGGTGTCGTGTATGGGGTGTGTGCTGATATCTCAGAGGTCGAAATAAAGGGTAACATCAGAGGCGGGATAGTGAGTGAGGTTAGACGATTTAAAGCCCGTGAAGGAAGCAACCCCAATGCCCCAGTCTTGATCACATTCAGTGGCACTGTATTACCGGAACGAGTATTTCTAGGATGCTTGTCATATCCAGTTAAAACATATCAGAGGCCCCCAATACGGTGCTTTAAATGCCAACGCTTTGGACACATGGCTGCGTCGTGCAAAGGCAGCAGGCGATGTGGAAAGTGCGGAGGAGAGCATGATATTGGAGAGTGCACAGTGGACGTTCCTAAATGCTGCAATTGCGGTGGCTGCCATGTGGCGTCCTCAAAAGAGTGTCAGCTTTATGCGAAGGGAAAGCAGGTATTGGTGGTAAGGGAACAACACAAAATCTCCTACGCAGAAGCTCTCAAGAAGATAGAGGGCAAATCCACTCAGGCGGGAATGACTCCCCCAAGGGGAACAGTGGAAGTTACAGAACCACGTCGCTCCACAGATCATGATTTGATTACTGTGAGTAAGGAGTGTCTCCTGGCATTTATTGTGGATGTTGTACATGGTTCTCGGAGCAAGGTTTCAAGGTCTGACTTAATAAAAGGCGTTGTACAATCTGCTGGCAGATTCTTGGGTCTTAGAGACTATGCTCCCCAGTCACTGTTCAACTATATGAGGGAGGGCCTCGAACCGCCAGTGGTATCTAGCCAGTCCTCGGGAGTAGATTGGGCAGGCACAGATGGGGCAGAAGGAACAAGTGACATGGAAGAGGGTGATCCCATCAAGGATTAGTTAATAGTCTGCATTCTGCAATGGAATGCTAGGAGTCTCATTGCAAATGGCCAGGAGATTAAAAAGTGTATAAAGGATTTTGATGTAAAACCGGATGTTGTGTGCGTGCAAGAGACTTGGTTGAAGCCATGTCTTGATTTTTCAATTCCTGGGTATGACTGCGTGCGTGAGGATCGAGGTGAAAGAAGTGGGGGTGGGTGTGCCACGTTTGTTAAAGTAGGGGTTCAGTATAAACGGTGTGAATGTGACGTCTCTCTAGAATGTTTAATCACTGAGGTGTGGAGCACTGAGGGGAAAATGGTTATTATAAATTGTTATAATCCATGTAAACGTCTGGATTTAACGGAGCTAGAAGGGATAGCTGGTTACACTGACTCTTCAGTTGTTTGGGTGGGGGATTTTAATGCCCACAACCCCTTATGGGGAAGTCAGGAGCGGGACACAAATGGCTCTGTGATTGAGGAGCTTCTAGACAGAGGTAATTTTGTTATTCTGAATGACGGTTCCCCCACTCGGATTGATATTAGCACAAATAAAACCTCTTGCCTTGACCTCACCTTTACAAGCCCGTCGCTAGCCAGGATAGCTGACTGGAGAGTCCTGGATAGTTCATTAGGTAGTGATCATTTTCCAGTAATGTCTATTTTTAATAAAACGCTAGCGACAGAACCATTGGGTAGACCTCTCCGACTAGACTTCACTCGGGCAAACTGGGACAAGTTTAGGGAAGGCACCAGGTCAGGGCTGGGTGATGTAAATAGCGATGGGTCTATAGATGAAATGGGGGACTCTTTAGCAGCTTTGATCATGAGAGTTGCTTCAGAGACCATTCCCTATAAAAGGCAGCTTCCAGACAGAATTATTGTCCCATGGTGGAATGAGGAGTGCAGTATCGCTGTGAAAAATAGAAATAAAGCATTTAAAACCTTAAGACAATATCCTATACAAGATAATGTAAATAAGTTCAAAAGGTGTAGAGCTGTGGCTCGGAAAGTCATAAAAGGGGCAAAGAAGAAGTCTTGGAGGGCATTTTGTGGCACTTTGGGGCCTAAAACCCCAGTAAGACAAGTTTGGGCACGGATTCATAGGATGGTCGGGAAAGGGGTTAATACCTCAGTTCCAGTATTAAAGGAGGATGGCATAGAGGCTATCTCTAATAAAGAAAAGGCGGATTTGTGTGTGAAGGTGTTTCAAGATGTTCATAATTCAATACTTTTAGAGGAAGAAAGTATTAGAATTAGAAGAGAGGTCGTGAAAGATAATAAATGGAAGTTAACATGCACAGAGGGTAATGATAAATCATTTAACATGTATTTTTCCTTTAAGGAGCTCAAAGATGCCATAGAGGCCGGAGCAAACACCACGCCAGGTCAAGATCAAATAAGTTATACGCTTCTGCAGCATTTGGATGACCCATTGTTGGAAGAGATCCTGGTCTTGTTTAATTATATTTGGGAGGCTGGGTCATTGCCAAAGACCTGGAAACATGCTCTGGTGATTCCCATCTTGAAGCCTGGAAAGGACCCGTCCTCCCCATTGTCTTACAGACCTATAGCCTTGACTGCGGTGCTCTGTAAGGTGATGGAGAGGATGGTTACAAATAGACTGATGTATTTTTTAGAAGTTAATTGTTCTTTTGTAAATTTTCAGAATGGCTTTAGAATTGGCAGAAACACAATGGACTCTATTGCAGTGCTGGATCAAGATATTCGAAGAGCGATTATTAATAAGGAAGCAGTGGTGGCGGTTTTCATTGATATTGAGAAAGCCTATGACAGTATGTGGCGGGAGGGTCTGCTTTTTAAACTTTTTGATGCCGGCATTACGGGCAGGATGTTCCATTGGATAAAGAATTTTCTTAATGAGAGAACAATCCAGGTAAGGGTAGGGAATGATCTCTCAAGGATAGTAGGTATTTTGAATGGCACCCCACAGGGTTCAGTAATCAGTCCGGTTTTATTTAATGTGATGATAAATAATATTTTTCAAAGTGTGAGTCCAGCGTTTGGAAAATCCCTCTTTGCAGATGACGGAGCCATTTGGCATAAAGGCAAGAGTATAGACTTTTTAATTAAGCAAACACAGAAAGCCTTGGGTCAAATAGAAAGCTGGGCAAACACATGGGGTTTTAAAATTTCTATCTCAAAAAGTAAATATATGGTCTTTGGTCTCAAAAAGAAACTCCCTAGTCAAACTCTGCAGCTGTATGGGCGCCCAATAGAGAAGGCTAAAGAGTTCAGGTTTCTTGGTATGTGGATGGATGAAAGGTTAACTTGGAGAATGCATATTGAAAAAACTATTGGCAAATGTGAGAAAATAATTAATGTTCTTCGCAGTTTGGCTGGCAGTGACTGGGGAGCAGATAGATCCACACTCCATATGATCTATAGAGGAATGATAAGGCCAGTACTGGACTATGGCTGCTTTGTATTTGGTGCAGCGGCAAAAACTGTATTGGGAAAACTGGATGTAGTACAAGCAAAAGCCCTACGAGTCTGCAGCGGAGCGTTTAAGACCACACCTATTCCTGCTCTGTTAGTTGAGATGGAGGAAACTCCCTTAAACCTTAGGAGACAAAAGTTGGGTCTCCAATACTGGGCAAGATTAGCTGGCCTAAAGCATAACTCTGCAGCCAAGTGTCTCTTGGAAGATTGCTGGGAGTTTGTGAAAAGAGAGGATAAAGCCACATTTTTGAGATCCACCTGCCAGACAGCAAGTAGGATGGGGTTGGAGAAGGGAGGTGTGGTTGGAACAATGTGGTCTCCTGCCCCATTCTGGCTTTTACCAGAGCCTGAGGTCCAGCTGGACCTGGTGGGGCACGACAAGGGGCAGATCAGTGCCCAAATTAATGAGTTTGTGTGTCTCAACAAGAACAGTGCACATCACATATTTACAGATGGGTCTAGGGATCCAGACTCAGGAAAGGCTGGATTTGGAGTTTACATAGTAAACAACAAAATTGGTAAAAGTATGCGAGTGTCCGATAATACAGCTGTGTTCACTACCGAGTTGCTAGCCATCCGGTGGGCACTAGATTGGGTTGAGAGAAACAACGGAGAAACATCTTACATCTACTCAGATTCACTGTCTGCTTTACAGGCTATTTCTGCTGGTCGGTCCGGAGCTCGAGCAGACATAATCTTGGAGATTTTGTGTTGTCTTCGCCGGATAGAGTCAATGGGGTCTAGTGTTGTGTTTTGCTGGGTCCCAGCCCATTCAGGGGTAGCGGGGAACGAAGCAGCCGATACTTTGGCTAAACAGTCACTTCTCTGTAAAGAAGTAGAGTACAAAATCTGCGTGGGAAAACTTGAGTACTTAAGTATTATAAAAAGTTCGATGTATAAACAGTGGCAAGTAGAATGGGAGAAAGAGAGGAGAGGAAGGCATTATTTTAACTGTCAGCCTCTGGTGAGGAATACCAGGCCCTTATGGACATGTTGCCGGACAAGCCAAGTAAAAATAACTAGATTGAGACTGGGGCATTGTGGGCTTGCAGCATATTTAAAGATCGTTGGTAAACACCCTGACGGACTGTGTGAGTGTGGTCAGCTTGAGACAGTACCTCATGTACTGTTTACTTGTTCCATACACTCTGCTGAAAGAAAGGTTCTATACAGACAGTTAACAGATCTCTCAATATCAGTGTTCTCAATTAAGTCATTATTTTCTTCAGGAGCGAGCTCGCGCTTGATAGACAAAGCTGTTCTAACCTTCCTTCTCTCCACCAACATGTACTCAAAAATCTAAAATAAAGCCCTGTGACACCCTGAACGGTAGAGGCAGCATTACGCTTATGCTAGTGTACAGCCTGCCGGAAACTAAAGAAGAAGAAGAAGAACACAAGCCAAGATGGCAGCGTCTGGAGTTTCGTCGAGTAGTACGGAAGAAGAGGAAAACTTACCAGAAAGTGGTAAAAAAGCAAATTCTTCGGGACATAAACGGTGCTATATGCACATAGCATCAGTGAAACATGAAAAAAGTCAGGATTTCACAATCGCACGCTGGGATACTTACAGGAACAGCCTATATTTATTTTGACACCCCTGCACTAGGTTATATAATCATAATCATTGTCAGCTCATGTGAGAATTGAAGTTAATTACAAAATAGGTGGCCTGGGACACACCGCACTGTTTTGTTTCAAGTCCAGGCTTATGTCCTATGTGTTTTAAAATCTGAGCATGTTTGGTCCGATCGATTTAGTTTGAGGGATTCTCTGCCACGGTTGTCCCTCCTTGAAGGGAGGAGGCGACACGGGTGGGAGGGCTTATATCTCAGCCTTCCGACCAGTACGGACACGATCCTGCGCGACATGTAAGTGATTTGTCTCGATCTCCGAAGCTCGAGCAACACGAGCTCAATTATGATGAAATATTATGCGCGTATGCGGGATTTGCCTCGCGCGCTTCGCGTGAAAAACCAGCTGTTGTCGCGCGTATATATTAAGCGGACTCGGCGATGTTCCCAGAATATCTGCATGAGCGGCTTTTCGTCGCTGCTGGTGTTTGAGGCAATTCTGAACAGACGCATTCAAACACCAGCAGAGGATATCATATCAGTGCACAGACCCGGAAGCGCGCTGCAGCACTGATCTGCAGCAGCGTTATCAGGAGTGAAGTCCTCTTTGTGTTGGGAGTGGCGCTTTACGAGGGCATCACGTGTTTAAACCACGACTGTATAAAATGCAATTATTGGCATACATAAGTCCGTGGCATCCGATTTGTGTAGGCGTTAAAGCGCTCCCCACGCTGCTTGACGAATAGGCCACAACAAGAAAGAGTTTAACGTGTCACGCGACATGTTTGCGCCTAAATGACACAATATTTCTTTCCCCTCTCTTCCTACCAGCTTTGTGCACTATGGCATCTCCACTGAAGAGTCTGTTCCATGATGATAGCAGATACCAGAAAGCCTTCCAGCTTTTTTTGGAGCGCTCCACCGAGCACCAGTGTATGCAGGACTTTATCCACAGTAAACTGCCAGATGTGCTGGCCAGGTAATGAAGCACACACAGCTTTATGAGCAAGTCCTCACAGCTACACTCTTGACACTAGAAAAACACAAAAGTGCAATTTATGTCAGAGTATTTCAAAGTTATAAACACTGTCATCAATGATCTTTCCTTCCTTTGAACCCCTCAAGGTCAAAAGATCAGTGTCATTCTTACTTGATAAAGGAGGCAGAAGCTCCTTCAAACATTACGTGAATATGAGAGGAATAGATCAAATCAGAATGCAAAATCTTTGTGAGCATAAGCAGTTTGAAATGTAGCGACTTTGTATCTCAGGGATGAACAGAGGTACCAAAAGGCTGCACTCTCTTAACTCCGATAGAAGTGCAGATACTTAGTTTGGAGAAAAAAGAAGTGTTGTCCTTTGAAGGACATTTCTAGCGGCTGATTCTGTTCTTTGAGCTGGCAACTTCAAACATCTCGTTTATTCAAATAAGGCCAGGGGAATGTGTTGCTTGCTGCTCAGAATTTGCTCCATCATCAATGTTATCTAGAATAGTTCAGTTTCAGCCATTTGGCGACGAGTTCCCTCAGTCACACTTTTAGCCAGCTTTTATTTCAATCAACAAGTCTCTCAAACTCCTTTTAGTTTTTCGTCCATTTGTCTTCTTTGTAGCTTTGTCCGTTAGTGCAGAAACTCTCTGATGGATATATAAAGAAATACAATTCCATGTGCTATTGATCCATCTGTTTAGCTTCAAAATCATTTTTGATTTAGATTCTGTTTGCAAGGACATTCAAAGAACAAGGACATTGCTCAACATAATGAAGAAATATGTTTGAGATGTGAGGAGTTTGAATTTGTCCCAATGGAAGCAAAAGTAGAAGTGTATTAAAGTACAGAAAACTGAAATGTCCTGTGAAGTATAGTAACAAAGTGTTTGTATAATTTTTTTCTTAATGCTGTAAACAAGAAGTGGACACTTCTCATGGACTATGTTGCAACCTTTAAATTTCAGAGTTCACTAATGAGTAGCTGTAATTCATCTGTCTAAATATCTAGTACCTCTCACTATGTATCTATTACATCACTGCATGTTGAAAGTTAACCAGTAGCAAGTTAACTCTTTATTTTACAGAGGCGGCAAGTTACAAAGTATTTCTAAGTATTTACTGTACTTCATTTTCCAGGTATCTGTACTTTATCTAAATGTGCGTATTTTCTGTTCACTACATTCAACCACTTGTTTTGTCATCTTTGAAGATGATGAGTTTCCTTTTCATTTGAAATGTGGTTTAAGCTATAAATAAAAACGTACAAGATTAATTATAATTTGTCATTGCTAATGATCAACTGGTGAGGAGTACAATAGCAATAGTTACAATATTTGTATGTGATGAAGTAATTTTCATTAAAAAAAATCTCAAAGTGCTACAAGCACATAAAAAAGAAACAACACAAGTACCTAAAATGACAAATAGGTTGAATCAGTATTTTTTTGCATCTGTACTCTTACTGAAGTACATAATATGGGGCGCGGACTTTGGTCTTTTGACCTAATGCACATTTCATTTTACCTTCCGCTTGCAAAGCGTGTCGCTTCTACACCGAAGTTAATAATTACCTATCGAAGTCTTCAGGAACCCACTGAAAGCGAAGACGTAGACTATCACACTGATAGACTCTCCTCTTATATTCCACCTAGGATTCCCATTCCCTGAATGTGTCTCTATTAAAAGAATAGTGTCCATAGGCCAAGGAATGTTTTTATTCCCAAATACCAGCAGCTTTACTCAAGTGCCATCTAGTGGCTGTTGGTAGAAAAGCATCAGGGTGTCGTCTCAGAATATTCTTTACTGTGTGTGTGTGTGTGTGTGTGTGTGTGTGTGTGTGTGTGTGTGTGTGTGTGTGTGTGTGTGTGTGTGTGTGTGTGTGTGTGTGTGTGTGTGTGTGTGTGTGTGTGTGTGTGTGTTGGGGTGGGAGGTTGGGGTGGGTGTTAGGTGTTTGTAGGTGGGTGTGATTTAATCCTGTGTGATTTACGAGTGCATGTAGTCACTCTCCTCTCAGCTGCCGGTGTGGGCGCAGGACAAGGTCACTTCTCTAAGCTGGAGGCCAACATCAAACTATTTCCTTGAACTATTTGCTTCCTAATGCTTTTATGCCTCAGGGTGATCTAAAGTTCAACTGCATGTGTGACTGCTTTTAAAATGACAATTGGAGTCTTGAGGTGCTGTATTGAATCTTGGTCCTTGATTCAATATTTGCTGTCACTGCTCTGAGGATTTTTTTTGTTTGTTTGGTTTTTGTTTTTTGTACCTGTTGCATCACAAGGAGACACATTTAATGTGTAAATAGAATTGCAAGAGATTGCAACAATGGCAAATACAGCCTGATGAATTAAATGCCACTCACACAGACGTGTATTGGCAACATTAAAGTCTGAAAGAAAGAGGCATTGCTGCAACTTTCAGGTCCTTTCATGAATGTGACACAAGCAGTAATAAGGTACAGTGTAGAGTAAAAGGCTGGGAGTGGTCAAACCTCAACAAGCATGGATTGTGTCTCATGGTGCATTCATGGGAATTGGAACATCAACATGACTACTAGTACTAAGAACTGAGTCGGGAAAACAACATTTCCATCACACATTTACCGTAAATGTTCAAGTGGATTCAATGCTGCTTGTAAAGTCAGTGTTATTTGACGCTCTAATATGTCACTTTTACTCATGAAGCCGTTGTGGTATTAGCAGACTATATAGGAGAGGTTACAAAAATGTAAATTTCATGAGGGCTGTGATTCAATGAGACACAGTAACACACAAAATCCTCTACTTAATGCACAGAAATTGTTTATTCTGAATCCTTTAAGTCAAGTAGACAACAGCCCACCTTCCATAAACTGCAGGGATATTAGAGGTGCTCCATTTAAAGAGCCAGTTAAGTAGTGAGATCACCATTTTATATTTACCGTTTGGATATTATTATTAATTTAGCATGATTTTATTCATATCAAAGCTATTGTCAATAGGTTTTAGAGCAATATTCACAAAAATCATTAAAAAACCATAAAAACTCATTATTGCATAGAAGCATTAGCCACAGGAAGCTAAAGCGTAAGAAGAGAGGGATCCTCCATCCTGCGCCTACACAACCCATTAAACTGAAAAAAGAAAAAAAAATTGTTAATGCAAGTTTACCATCCATGAATTTTGCCCCCACATGTTTATTATAGAGTACATAAGTAAGAAATGACATCCATCTTGTCAAGTGAGATCTCGTTCGCTTCTGGAGTTCTCCACTTTCCCAGTTTTGCAGAATCCAGTTGTACTTTCCCCATTGATTGGTGGGAACATTCCCATTGACTTTCCCATTAACCAGGATATGTTAGTGATTTTTGTAGGTTATGGAGAAATCGCACCAACAACTACCTACGAAAGCACACAGTTGAATTTCTTGTGGAAAGTTCACTCCTTTCCGCGTTATTTTCTACGTTGATACAAGCTGGAGGAGAATGATTGACGTGCAACAGAGTACCGAACCAAAACTCCCTGCTCCCTTTGCCGGTCTAAGAAGCACACTAGAGAGGGATCTGGAGAGATATGACTCACGAGCAAATTAAAAGGTGTAATAGCATTATTAAAAATCAGACGGTGAGTGACAGAACATGTCTCGGCAACAATCAAAGCCTTGGTATTTGTAGATGCTTCAGTCGCTAACATCAGAACATCTCACATATCCCAAGTGTCAGGCAGAATTGACAGTTACAAGCCCAAAAATGTGCCCCACATTTGGCAGGTTGGAGGATGTGAGTTTCAAGGCTTTGCTCTTCTGAAGACTCAGTGTGGAGTCATCTCTCTCTCTCTCTCTCTCTCTGCCTCAGTGTTGGAGATGGAAAGTCCCGTCTAAATGTGATTGGAGTTGGAAGCGGAGCCGGTAAGAACACATGCCACAGGACGCCGTCAACTGCTGAACTTATCTTATGTTTAATGCAGAACAGTAAATAGTTGAACGACCCCTGTAGCAGACAGCTAAGGTGAGGAGGCGTTGTTGAATCAGCCTGCTGTTACCATCACCATTGCAAGGGGGGAGGGGGGGGGGGGACTTTACCAACTCTTGACTGTGATAATGAGGCAAAGACATCTGTCCTGTTGTCTGCTTTATCTTTAACCTCAAGTGAGACAAAGTGACCTCCCCCGTTCTGCAGTTTTATGATATAGTGAAGTTTTTTTTTTTTTTCTTCTTTCCTGAGCCCCCTGAGTCCCGTTACCCTTTACTTATATCAGTGCCAATCCTTTTAAATTACCCGAGTCGCCATGTTCACGTCATATCACAGAAACATTACAGATTCTCCAATGGACTGTAAAATGTGTTCGAAAAGCTACAAACTCCCTTGTAAGATATAATTCAACGTAACCGGAAAGATTCAGTGATGTCCACATGAGCTCCTCTGCTTAAATTTACTCCTTTTGTACACGGCAACTTGTCACCTTCAATAATGACTCAATGAAAATCACTTGCCTGTGGCGAAATGATACTCAAAAGGATTTTCATGGCGAGGCGTAATTTTCTGAAAAAAGCTGTCAACTAATTCTTTTCTAAATCGACTCTGAAACATTCGGATGATACGCTGGCTGACGAGGTGCAGTCAGGTCTGTGAGTAATTGGACGTTGATATTAATTTTAGCAATTCGGCTCTGCGCACCACCACAGTCGATTTAAATTGAAACGATCAAGATGTGCTCCAAGTGCACACGTTCAGCACTGATTTGAGGGTATTTTCATCTTAATCAGGTTGTAGGTATATAATCTTTAATCAAACTGTCACTTTTCATATTTGGTGGCAAATGCTTTTTAGTTAATGAAAGTGCGAAGTCTCTAATCTACAGACATTAAAGGCGGTTTAAGCTCACTGTTTTTGAAAAATATTGAGCACAGCAAGGGCAAGATTAAAATCCAATGTTCCCTTAAAGGACAGTAATATTTAGTTTTTTAAGGAACGGCAAAGATAATGCTAGTCCCCTCTGGAATTGACATTACTGATACTGTAATCAGTTTTGAGAAAGAATTGTTTTTGTTTTTGTTACTTCAATTGTAGAAGCTTTACTTGTATTATGTCCAAGGTTAGACAAGTTAATTTTAACCTCAGACCACAAACTTACTCCTACTACATCATCGATTATGCTCTGCCAGGTTTTCAGTTCTGCCTGTTGAGTCATTTTCACTCAATCTCTCAGTGCTGTCTTCAGGTGCTTGCAATTAATCAGTGTAACTTCTAAAGCTGATATACGAACCATATTGCCCAAAGCAGTTCAGATTTCCTCCTGATTATTTGATCAGCTGTATGCTTTGGATCCTGAGCAATTCCTTCCCTTGTCCGTATTTTTCTTTTCTTGTTGTTCTGGTACAACTTTATCATTCTTTCATCTGTTTATAGAACGTTGTTCCAAAAGTGGACGGGTATTGTTTTAGATAGCTTTACTTTGACCTGCCCTTCCTGTTTTTGAGGCACACAAATGGTTTTTAACACCACATTGTGAACCTTCTGTATTCATTCTCTTGAAGTCTGGTCCTGATTGTGGACGTAACACAGATGCCTCCTGCAGAGTGTTTTTGATCTGCCCAGCTGTTTCCTTGACTGGAGGAATGATTTTCTGTCAATTTTTTGTTTTCATGATTTTCTTTCTGCGAAAGGGCCACATTTTTCATGGATCACTTCAAAGACACAAACGCCATACTTTAAATGGGCTCTAGACCTTTTCTATTTCCAAGGTAAATGAATTAATGAATGCACAGCACACCAAAGGCCACAAAGAAGCTGTGCATTGGATTGGCAATTTTCAGTAAAATCGGAATGAATTTTTAACAAGGTATTAAATTCCTCATTTCAACACATTTTTATTTCAAATCCACTGTGGTCGTGTTTAGACCCATAATGCTGACAGTCATGTTAATATTAAACTTTATATGGAGTTGTTTATAATAGTTTGGTTATTGTTGAAAAGTGGGACATAATATTACTTCTTAAAAATATAAGTTTCTACAAATGTGTTTGTGCTTGTAGGTAAGATTGACCTGGAGATGCTCTCTGAGCTCCACCAGAAGCACCCAGGGGTGGCAGTGGATTACGAGGTGGTGGAGCCCAGCAGCCAGCAGCTACACAAATACAAAGGTTGAGTATTAAGTAGCACGCACCCTACTCGCGCACCTCAAAAATACCTCTCTATATTCACACGCTCACCAAAATATGCCTCCATATTTAATTTAGCAGCAGAGAAGGTGTTTTTCTTTCTTGGCATTTTTGAGCATCAGTCGCTCTGCTTTTGCACTAATTAATAAATAATGCAGCTATGCACATATTTGTAGGGGAATGATTGTTAAAGCACCACTCGCGCTGCAGCCTCCTGCATGAATATCGTGAATCCAGACTTCTGACATTCTGAATCATTAGCAGCTGCAAGACCACAGCTCTATCGCTGCGACCACCTCTCATGCACTCACACATCAAATATTCACAGTGCTGTTCTAATGGAAACTGTTGTTAAAGTGATGATTCCCCAGTCCCCCATTTTTTATAACTTGAGTAAGTTTCTGTACTGTAAGAGGATCTTGGCACACAGCTTTGCCAGAACGGGTGTTATCAAAACAATGTTGTGGAGCTTCTTAAAATCTTTTGTGGTTTCAACACTGGATGAAACTTTTCGTGGTTTGAATCAGCAGTTCACACAAAGGCCATGGGTTCACAAGTTTGCTTAAAGATAATGATGTCCTCTCTTCAGTTATTCAACAATTGGCCAGTTAAGTATATTTAAAAGCCTCGACATTGTCATGAATGTAATTGCAAAGTGAGCGTCCTAACAGTAAGAAAAATCGGAGTGTTGTATTTTTTGCAAAATCTTTTTTTCTGTTTAGTTTTTGTCAGATGAATCATGTTAATAGCTGTTTTGATCAATTGGCAACACAACTATGGGAGGTGTACTTGTTATAGACTTAAGAGGTATGTAAACTTGGAAAAGTGTCCCCTCAATGTGTGTCCTGTCTCTTAAAAAAATGCATGAAAAGGAAAGAAAAAATCTACAAGTCATCTATAGTAACCTGTCAATAATATTTAATGAATATTGTCCAAATTTATTTGCACAATAATGTCAAGATAACAAGTTTTTCACTTATGGGGAGTTTGAAATAATGACACAATAGCCTTTATATGACTATATATACTTTTAAAAGCATCTTCCTTCATATCATCTTTTGGTTAAAATTCTGCGGTATAACCTTTCTTTTCTGGACATTTATCTCGTAATATCACTCAAACATGGTACTAATGGAGCTTTTTTGTTGGTACTGTAGCTTCATTCTGTAGTCATACAGGGACATCTAGTGGTTCCAGTTGGTATGCATTGGTAAATTTGGATATACAAGATGCCTGACCAACCAAACAACAACAAAAAGTGACTCACTGGAGTATGGCGCTTTGAAAGAGGAAGTTGCAATTATTTTACCTTTGTACAAAAAAAACCAACTATCTCATTTAAAGTGTAAGGCAGTAAAATACTGTCAAAAAAACAAAAGACCTAAAATAATGCAGCGAAATTCAAACGTACTGCAGCTTCACTAATGGACCTGGTTTGACCCACTCCGGTTCTAGAGAGCTTCTGCCCAGCAGGGGCCCCAAATGACTAGGTCATTATCAAGTGCCGTAATAGCTTGAGAATCCATTTAAATGAGATCTTCTGCAGAAATATCTCCCCAGGACTAGACTTTAGCTACTGCTGGTCACTGCAGACAGAAACGTCCAGTTTTCCGCCTCAGTGCAATGCTCCCATAAGAGACGTATCAAACTCCAGCTTCTGCAGATAAAACTGACAGATGTAACCAATTTCTCTTGCTCCATTTATAATTGATGTCTTGAGCCACTGCTGTAAATCAGTGTTGTACACTGGCAAAGTGAATGTCTATTTATAGGCCTGCTTTGGAATGTTTGCATGGCTCAAAAACATTGTCATATTATTTAAAATGTAGTCCACAAAGTCACAGGATTTTTTAAATGTTTTAAACTTTAGTCTTACAGTCATTGTCATTTAATTTGTGCTCATTAGATTAATAGAGTGGGGAAATGTCACTTATACCCCCATGTGGTGGCGCTGAAAGGTTTCCATCAATTTTAATGAGGTGTGATATTGCTCAACTGGGTTGTGTTTGTGTTGATAGCAGAGTTGCAAATTACCAAAATTCTTTCCAACATGGTGACACTTGTCAGCTCCAAATATTGTAGCCTGAAATAAAACTAGCTGTGTGTACACAGTAAAAAAAAAACAACAAAAAAACAAAACATGTTAACTTCAATGCATGATGTAAGCTTTGTATTTCTGATTAGAATTGTGTTATTTTGCCTTCTTCTGTGGAGAACTGCAGACAAATTCAGTTTAATGTGCATTACAATCACTTAACTGTCAGTGGTCTGGATGTAGTTTCAGTGTCACAGACACCGGCTTTGGATTACATCAAATTCACCTGGAACGAGATGACTGCATCTGGGTTTGAGGAGCACTGCAAACGGGAAAAGATAACAAAGAAGGCAGACTTCATCCACATGATAGAGGTCGGTGTTGATAGTGCACATCCAGCCCACAAACTGCATTTTTGACACATTCGGGTTATATTCCATCAGGTATACCTCAACAGCAATTAGTCCCGTTAGAACATCTGCTTTGCATCATATATAACAATTAGTCGCTCTGTGAATGCATTTACCAGCTCATTATCTAGTGAAATCGACAGATGCTGTACTATGAGGGTGATCCCGGAGCAACTGTCAGCTTCTTCCAGAGTCTCCTGGAAAAGAAAGGAAAGCTACTCATCATTCTTGCATCTGGTAAAGGAATATATTCATTTTTATTTTTGTACTTTCTTTTTTCAGATTTCTGGGTAGTTTGTAGAAATGTGTATAACCAGTGTGACTGTTGATTAAACCTTGTGGATCAATGTGAATAGTCCATCCAACAAAACTTGACTACTTGTCAAACATATGGCCTGTGGGCCACGACTGCAGTTCTTAATCTGTCTGCTTGGGGTTGCTCATTTATTAGTAAAACATATAACGCAGCACTAAGAACTTTGAATGGCAATAATGGCAATTAAGAAACGCCCAAAGATCGTTGACACAAATATCCAATATTCATACATAAATAAAGATACACAGATGAAACTCTTATAACCACAATTATTTTGATGCTTTAATTGCCCCAAAGCAGCCGAGAGATCAGTGAGATCAATTTGTGCCCCACGTGGCCCTTAAACTATAATTAGATTCAGCACAGACTCAAGAACAGGGCCTGTGTTGCAAACCTTGTTTTGATCTTTGTGCACACAACAAAACATTTGTCCGCAGATCAAACAATAGCCTTTGTTTTCCCCCAAAAGCCCATACCAAACAACGTTATTTGCCAGCGATACGGTTTTGCAGCATGTATTTGATCGTCCTGACATGCTGTGTTGGAAATATAAATTGAATGCCAGTGATATGACAAGATTGGCACCAAACACACACCTGTTATGTACATCCTGTTCCACAGAAAGAGTAGTAAATTAGTCGTAAACATTATCACCATCTAACAGCAGTGAAACGGTGTCACTCATATTTATATTTGAATATTTACAGATTTATGGTAAAAATGCTTAATTGTTGAGGGAGCGTGTTCCAAATTTGATTGACATTGTCGGTAGCCACTTGTACAGTATATGTTCCTTTGAAACGACGGTTGCAATTGTTACTTTACATTTCGTGCATATTTGACATAACTGGGGGTGCAAATTCAGCATCCTGTCTCTTTACCTTTCTCTACTCTCATCTGTTTAAATGTTGTTCTTCATGATAATAGTGAAATATACAATGTTATCTGTAACATTATTTTGTATTTCTGTGTGGTAACTAAAGCCAGACTGTGAAATAACTGGTTACTTTCATTAATTTTTACTGTGTTATAAAATAGTTAAACTTCAAAGACATTACATTCCAACTAAGAAAAAACTTCCCACATAGAATCTGTCAAAAAAAGAGCAATTGTTGAATCGTGTTGTATTTCCATGGTCTTTGTTTCAGAGGAGAGTGGTTGGGGGAGGCTGTGGCGGACCTACAAGGACCAATTATGTGATTCAGAAATCAGTCAATGTGTGACCACTGGAGAAATCAAAAGCTACCTGGACTCCAGGGGAGTGAGGTATCAGTGGTATGAGCTGCCATCCGAGATGGAAATCACCGAGTGTTTCACTGAGGGAGACGAGAAAGGAGAGCTGCTTCTGGATTTTCTCACAGAGGTGCAAAACTTCAGTAAAGCAGCTTCACCTGAGCTGAGAGCTGGAGTGTTGAAGTTGCTTCGTCACCCAGACTGCAGTGTGGAGTCCGAAGGCAAAGTTATCTTTAACAACAACCTTGGTGTGATAGTGTTGGATCAGCTAACATAAATATGAACGTAAAATCCGAAGTAGCTCATTAACATAGTTTCGTAATGACTTTCAGACTGTGATTAAATCAATATCTGCTTACTAGACATTTAATCGGGGTGGAAACATGATTTTGTTTCATCAAATCTGTACAAAATGACCTCCACTGACCTTGACTGTTGTCATTGACATATTTTGTGTTGTTTTCCCTTTTCAAACTATGTTTTTATTAATTGTTAGCAACCTTTGAAATGTTTCTGCCAAATGAAAATGACTTGACTAATTTTTCTTTTATTGTTTTATGACCAAAATGTTTCCATTAACCAGGATTGTGATGCTCAATCTTAATAAGCTTCAGATTTGATCACTGCTCACAAAAAGTCAGGGCTACTCGGCTTTGAAATTCATGGGAAATGTAGCAAGTTCATGATAGTGATATTATACCATCAAAGTAGGGCATTCAAGTTGGACCAAGCAGTGGTGAGTTTCTCATTTCCAAAAATGTATTGAAATGGGCCACCATTGGTTGGGTATACCCCAACAAAAAATGTCAATGTCTCAATAAAGTGTCAATGTGCCTTAAAGTGACAACCATGTCTCATCCATGAGTTCACAAGGTGACTTATTGTTTGTTGAAGCGATGCACTCTTTTTGAAGGGTGATCAAAGGGTCCTGGATACAGAGTTACAAGCCTTTACGTGGCCACCCAGTTGACCCTGCAGGTTTTTTATCGGATTCAGGTCAGGAGAAAGTGCAAGCCATTCCATTTGAGGTGCCCCGGTCTCCAGCAGACATTCAGTAATGATGCCACCACGATGAGCTGGAGCCTTGTCATTACTGAAGATGAAATTAGGCCTCTGTGGTTTATGCAGGGATATAATGACTGGAATAATTTTCTTCAGGGAGTATGGATTTTTCACTTTTCAAAATGTAGCGCTGTTCTATGTTGACTAGACACAACTACCCACACTATATAACTATAACACCACCACCAAAGGCTCACCGGATGACAACAGTGGCTGATGCATAGTGCTCTTCTTGACATCTCCAACATCGTTGGTATCCATCAATTCTGTTCAATTTGAATGGATTTTCATATGAACACAGCACTGAGGCCCACTGGTCCCTCATTTAGTATAAATGCTCCCTGGCCCATGCAAGACAATTTTTTTTTTTTTACTGAGTTGCTGTTGCAGTTCTCAGATTCCTTAGAAATGCTAAAATAATTAGCTCCATATGGAGACAAAATCTGGAGACTTTTATTTAAGGTACATGTTTAATTTTATGTATTTAAGATGAGCAATGGACAAAAGACTATGACTTGCACAGTGGGAACATTTCAGTGTTGCAACAGTGATAGAATGTAAAGTGAAACTAAACATGAGCATTCACACAAAATAAATATGAAATCACATACATAAGAGTAGGACAATATATACAAGGATATGGCATGTAACAATGGGCACCATGTACAATTTTATGATGTATAAAATAAGCATATCCATAAAAGTGTTTGCTTTAAAAAAAAAAATTTGTAATGTATACAATTTCAGCATACATACAGATACAGTGGATCAGATAGGCTGAAGATCCTTTTTGTTTGTGGTTGCTTGTGGCAGGAGTTGCTCAGAGCTCCCTCATCAGTCTCATCCAGTGGGTGGGAGCTTGATGGATGTCAGCTCAGTAAGCTTCTTATTCTCAACCTCCTCTACAGAGTGCAGTATATATCCCAGCACAGTGCTGGTCCTCTTCACGACACTGTCTATCCTACCTCTGCCTCTACAGCCCCAACAGACCACTGCATAAAAGATGGCAGATGTACCCACTGTGTCATAAGAACTGACTTAACAAGAGTGCAGCATTCTCCAAAGGACTTCAGCCTCCTTGGAACATCAAGTCTGCAAGTCTGCTTTGGTTCTTTCTGTTCAGGACATCAATGTTTATTGAACAGTCTAGTTTATGTTCGAGGTGAACAGTCAGATAATGATAATATGACACAATCTCATCATTGTGTCCCTGGATGTTCACCGGTGTAAGTGAAGGAGGTTTATCATTTCAATGGATATATACTGTCAGCAACAACGCAATCATTTCAAGGCACTTTTATAAAGGAGAAACCCAACTACTCCACATGAGCAAGCATAAACAGTGGTGAGAAGGAAAAACTCTGGAAAGAAACCTCTAGAAATAACCGCCGTTCTCGTTGAGAGACTGGAGAAAGAAGAGAGAGCACAAACTACAGCAGATAGAATGTTACCGACATGTTATGATAAAATATCTCTATATGGAGACTGAAACAGGACAAAAGCTCAGTGCAGCAAAGGTTTCCCAGCAATCTAAATACATAGCTTAACTGGAAAATGGTACAGGATAGCCTGAACCAGTCTGTAATCTTTAATAACCCTAACCAAACTGTAAGCTTTATTAAAATGAATAGTATTAAACCTAACCTTTTAAAAATTGACTGCTTTAGTCTCCTTAACTGGGAGCTGGTTCCACATGAGAAGAGCCAAACGAGTTGAGCTGAAATCTCTTCCTTCTGTTCTATTTTTTAGAAAACCTCCAGGAATCTCCAGTAAGCCAGTACTTTTAGAGCAAAGTGTTTTTTGTCGTGTAATATGAGACTAACAGCTCTTAGAGATATGGTGGAGCTTGGTTAAGTGTTTTTTTTTTTTTGCTAAGTCAAAAGAAGGATTTTAAATTATATTCTAGATTTAACAGGAAGCCAATGAAGAGAAGCTGATAATGGAGTGATGAGTGAGCAGTGAGCTCACTCACAATGACTGCAGCTAGTATGATTGGAATATATATGTGTGTATATATATATATATATATATATATATATATATATATATATATATATATATATACACACACAGTGTACAATTAATCATTGTGGCAGCATCTGTAGAGCGTCCTTCTGTGCTTCTGCAACAACCATCTGTGCTATAGCTGAACTGTTGGCACCATCTTGAGGTAAGTCTTAGTCACTGAAGGCTACAACACAGAAGTTTTGCCAAAGCAATCATTGTACTTAAAAACTGAACCATATACGATTGACACACCAGACAGTGAAGAATATAGAGCTACAGTGGCCTGTTATAGAATTAATTTATAGTCTTATAACAGAGGGAGAATTCCTTGTTTCCACTGACTTTACTTTCTGATGCACTTATTGTGTTTGAAATACACACAGACATTTTTTTTAATCAAATGTAGATGTCAGTAGTCCTGTGTTGTTTTTTTGCAACCACTGTAGAATATCATTTCATTGTGAGGTATGTGGTTAAACATCTACTGCAAATGTATACCCAGCTCAAGCAAACGTACCTCGGGTAAAAGCCAGAGACAAAATACATGATGTTCCTGTTGATTAGCTTCTCATAACGCTCTTGTTTACTTCTCTATTATGGGCCACTCGCAGGCTTATATGAGGCAGGACTGCTCCTCGACGTTCAGCTCCCAATCAATAGGACAATGACAGCCATGACATACAGTCGTTGAAAGGATTGTAAAGTGATGCAAGCAGGCTTTGTTATCCCCCGCCGTGGCTGATAGGCCCCGAAGGGGGATCTTGAAACAGTCTCCGTACGTACGTCCGTACGTTCGAACGTTTCTACCTATATCTCGGCAACCCCTGGGCCCACAGTGACCAAACTTCACATGTGGATACATCTCAGAGGGGGAAGGGATACTATGGTGACCTTGAACTAATTTGCATATTAAGTAGGTCACAGGGTCACGAAGTGCTTAAAAACACATTTTGGGCTCTGGAGGCCTAGGTTTTTGAGCTAGGGCTCTGAAATTTTATACACACATGATACACACTCCAGGGATAACCTCCAGTACACCAAGTGACCTGACCTTGACCTTGACCTTGAAGATTGGTAGGGTCTGAAGTTTGCTCTCATGGTTGCACAATACATGTATTTTCATATAAACATTTCTCCTCATTTCTCATCAGTTCCTGGGCCCACAGTCACCAAACTTCACACATGGACACTCCACCGGGGAGAAGGGGCACCATGGTGACCATGACCTAATTTGCATATCAGGTCACAGGGTCACTAAGTGCATAAAAACACCTTTTGGGCTCTGGAGACGTATTTTGACATAGCTTATGAAGAAGACCTTTCAGATTCTTCATAATTATCTACTAGGACCCATGGAACACCCTCTAGTGTACCAAGTGTGCTGCCTAGGAGCTGGCTTTGTGAGAAAATATAAAGCCCTCCGGCGGGGGATTAGCCGAGCAACGGCCTTCTTATTCTATTGAAAATGGTTTTGAGGTGAACTCGTCTATGTGGCCCTTTTAAGTCATAAATTACAGATTTATTTGTGATTAGAAGACTTGTACTGTCTTTGTATTCAGCAGTTATATTCACAATTAACCTTTTATTCACAATTAACATTTCTGATCTTTTTTTTTTCCTTTAGTGTGATAGCATCTTGTCACAGGGTTCATGTTTAAACTATACAAAGTGATACAATCTTTGAACCTAAGTATAGTGTGTACCTAAGATAGTGTGTTTCATCTCTTGAAAATACAGAGTCAGCTGAGAATTTGCAAAATGTTTTTAAAATACTACATATAAGGCTGGGTTCAAAATGTTTAACTGTTTAAGTTGGTCATGTAAAGGGTAAAGGCAGTGTTTACATTGGCACACTGTGAATGTGTACATTTTATCCGGGTACCCTGCTTCGTCCCCTCTGCCAATAGCATGTTGACTCTGAATAAATGTTTGTGACTGTCTCTCCCTCCACTCTACTGATGCCATTATCTTCAGTTTGTCATCATTTCTTAATAGAAATGATAGACCCAATAGTCCTGCCAAATGACTATTACACAATGTGTGCCATTTGTGCAAAAAAAACCAACCTAAAAAACAGTTCTTGACCCTTGTACTCCAAAAGATTACGATATCTGAATGCTCCCAATGGTCACAGGATTACAGGTTTAGAGGATAATTACTCCCCATCCACCATTCGTCGCTCCTGGTCTTTCATGGGGGGAAAGTTTATTTTTAGCCGACACCATAAGGTGTCCTTTTAGCTTGATGCAAATTAGATTCTCCTTTTTTTAAAAATGGTATGTGACCCTGTCGTCTTTTCCAGGGACTCGACCAGTGTTCTCTCAATGACCAGCAGATCCAGAGGAGTGGTGGCGATATAACACCTAACCCTTCCAAGGCCACTTTACTGTGCACATGAACTAGTGTGTTCATTAGTCTTTCCATACATTTTGTGTTCCAAAGTTAGATGGGTCCCCACAAGCCATAATGGGATAATACATCCTGAGATGATTTAATCACAAGGTATTTCCAACAGCACATTTTATTTGTGATGGCACATACAGCCAGATCTGTTACTATTCTCAGCCTTTGCACCAAATCAGTCTGAAGTGTTGATCTGCCCTTTTCTGCTCAATTATAAGTTTACCATTGTAAGAAAGTCTTTCAAAACCTTTCTGAAAGAAATAATATGTGCAGATTACAAGCTGGCTTGCTCCCCTTTACTAAAAAAGTATCTTTTATGGACAAATATAAATCATAAATATTGGAAAACTGTATGAATTAATTTTGAAAGTAGCAGTGCAAGATTGAAATTGTACTTACATATGTGTAAAATTCCATGTTTGAAATAACACATACTACTTGATTAGAGACGTAGAGTCGTAAGTTACTTCGGCCCTTGGTGTCAACAGTTGATTGTTCTGAAGCTGCAACACCTCACTCACAGTCTAATAGAAATATATTCTATATGTTTTCTATGTTCTGCTGGGGTGATAGCAGCAATGGCTATGAGGGCAGTATTAATCACTGGTATAAAAATAATTCACTGAACAAAGGCAGATATAGACTCCTTCATCTTTCATCCTTCATCAGGTGGAAGCAGGCCTGAATCATTGATGTAAGGACTGTGACACATGCAGCTGTCGAGCTTGTCAACAGTCACAGGCAACTGATTTACTATGTATAGCTTTCCAAACGTTTGCCCGTGTTGATTAAATGTCAGCGACGAGATGAGCAGAATGTAAACACTCATTATCATCGTTAAAGATAAGAAGTCAGCAGGACGTCTCATGGTGGAGTAAACAGCCTCATAGCCACCTCCCATGCAGGAGCTGCATCAGGGGTGGTGTTGGCAGGCAGGAGCAGAGGGACTTTCTCATTGGTCTGGTTGTTTCTCTATCACAGTGCCATACCCTGGTATGCAGGACTGTGTGAGATTGCAACTGTGCCATACCTTAAGCTTCTCTTTAGGATTGACCTTTGTATTGTATGGCTCCTCAGGACCAGTGCACTTGAGGTTAATTGCAAAATTAAGAATCAAATGAAAAATAGTTCACATGACAGTTGTTGTATTTCTCACTCCATGAATTTGTTGGCCTATTATTATTTGTATAGACTTTTAATTTAAAGCACTCGTCTTCAAAGAAGTCCCTGGCTCTGTTTATTTGATCTTTCATTGATGTGTGGTCACCCATAGTTATTTCAGAGGCTGAATCTTGTGTCATTGTTGAACCTTGATTCAGAGACCAGACCATTCCATTAAAAAAAAAGAGGGTTCGAGAGAGGGTGAGAGGAGGAGAGGGACTTTAGCAAAACAGAAACTTTCACCAAGTTAATATCCTTCCATAAATGAAAGAAAAAGGTTAAAATGTCCCTGCATTTCAAATAGTCTAATAATTCGACACTGACAAACTGCTGCAAAAGTTTACATAACTTGACCCTCTCCCCGTATACGCCCACATGAGTTACATAACAAGCTCACAGGAGGAATGCCGAACAGAGCCACACTTTGGAAGCTCCATTTTATAAAAGGCTACAAGACCTGACCAGTTCACTTTCCTCCTTTGCAAGTTATCAAGGTAATTGTGATTTTATTTAAACATTTTTTACAATGCCTCACTTTATGTCAACTCACATTTGTATGCATTCAATAGTTTTTTTTTTTTTTTTCTAACTACCATGTGTAATCTAATGCAGGAATCAGCCATGACTTCAGGAGTACAGCAGACTTGTTATGAGGGGGACTCTGTTGATAGCTTCCAGTTCTTCCTGCAGCAGTCTGGAGAGCACCAAGCCATGATTGAGAATATGCACAACTTCCTGCCACAAGAATTTCAACGGTACAAAACCAAACCAATGCTATATCTGTTCATGTTGTTCTCTGACTTTGGGGTTTCGTCTTAATGCCATTGTCAGAGGGTTAATTAGCAGGAACATGAATTTGCACGTGACTTCATGCAGTAGTAATTGTGTGTGTGTGTGTGTGTGTGTGTGTGTGTGTGTGTGTGTGTGTGTGTGTGTGTGTGTGTGTGTGTGTGTGTGTGTGTGTGTGTGTGTGTGTGTGTGTGTGTGTGTGTGTGTGTGTGTGTGTGTGTGTGTGTGCACTTTGTAGAATTGCAAAAGAAAAAAAGAAACTGGATATCCTTGGTGTCGGAAGCGGTGGAGGTATATCATTAATTACATGGATTTATAATATTGTGTGGTATATGATATTGTAATAGTTTGTGGTAGACTCATTACTCACTATAAACCAAATAAAGAGCACCATCCATCCATCCATCCATTGGCTACCGCTTTATCCGGGGCCGGGTCGCGGAGGCAGCAGTCTGAGCAGAGTAGCCCAGACTTCCCTCGCCCCAGACACTTCCTCCAGCTCCTCCGGTGGCACCCCAAGGCGTTCCCAGGCCAGCCGAGAGACATAGTCCCTCCAGCGTGTCCTGGGTCTGCCCCGAGGCCTCCTACCGGAGGGACATGCCCTAAAGAGCACTACTTAAGCAAATATGGTCTTTATACACAGTGATAAAGTGTTTAACAGTTACAAGCTGTATATTCTGAGAATGAAACAATAATTGTGCAGCGTCCTCCTAAAGCTCAGTATAGACCATGAATCAGCATTATCAGCAAATTGACAACACCAGAGTTAATGACTAGAGAAGAACACATTCAACATGTTGCTGTGATACACAGTATGTTTGCATCCAAATGTTAGCATTGTGTCAGATAATAGATTGGAGAACGTGTTTATATTCCAGCAGAGATTGTCCTCAAACCCCCCCCCCCTCCCCCCAGGTCAGGTGGATGCCCATATACTGTCCAACCTGCAGACTACATTCCCATCAATGCCCCTCACTGCTGACGTTGTGGAAGGAAGCTCGAAGCTCATTGACAACTTCAAAGGTATTGATCCAAGTTTAGGTTGAGATTGTAAATATTACCTTATCTGCTTGCTTTACAGCTTCCTTAAGAGTTATGGGAGTAGTCATAACAAATGCAGTTGGTTAATCTGAGAAATGAAGCACTTTTAGGAGAATTTCTAAGTTTCTCAGGCTGCCTGCAAAGTGATCAGTTTTTATTTTCTTCTTTTTTCTTCGTGTGGCAGTGGTGTGTGATTGTCCTCTCAAGAAGTATAATCTCTTCATGGGCAAGTTAGTAGTCAGTTCTTGAGGTTCATGTATTGGCAATGGACAGAAAAAGGCAAACAACCTGAACAAAACCCACATATTGTGATGGTGGTGTTAATATGTCTTCAACATCTCTGACATACCATTTCCTATGAAAGGGGATGTAGTGGTTGGTGCTTTTTAAATGCAGTATAAAAAAGAGAGAGGAGAATCAACATCGTGGTCAAGGCTCCCTAAGATCAAAGGCTGGCCTGAGATCAAACCAAAACCACAATAGAAAGATGTCACAACTGCATGTGGCTTTTGGGCTAAAAGACAAGGGGTCGCGAAAATAATGAACAGGACCTCAATACATGTTTTTGAACTTTTTCAGCAGAATATTGAGTGCTGCCTCATCACAGAAATGTTTGCAAAAAGAAAGAGGCTTCAAGGTATTGTCTCTGTTTTTGAATGCATCTATTTATGAATGCAAATGTATTTGATTGTTGTGCTTTTGTTTTTGTTTCTTTTCAAGGTTTGGTTGCAAAGAGTCCCAACCTTCAGAAGATCCCATTTGCTTGGCACGTCATGCACAGTGAGGACTATGTGAAGCAGGAGAAACCAAAGGCAGACAGGAAGAAGTTTGACTTCATACACATGATTCAGGTATCCAAGATCATTGCTGTGTAGCTTTTTCATTTTGGCTTTTTGGTGTCTTGTGTTGCTTCCTGTCAGTGTGGTGAGCTGTGCTGATCTGTCAACGGTTTGGTAATTACTAAATCCAGTTGTGCTATTTAAATTCAATGACGATCATAATAGGATCATAGTGTTATGTGCCAAAGTGTGCAATGAGCAGTTACTGAAATAGTCATACAGAGTTTTCTTTATGAATCTCTGCAGAGTGTAAATGTAAATGAATGAACTCCAGGAATGTGAAAGTAAACATGTTCTTGTCTTCACTAATCTCTCAAACAGATGATCTACTATGTTGATGATCTTGATGAAACAATCAAGTTTTACCATAGTCTGCTGAAAAACAATGGCAGATTGATGATCATCGTAGAAATCGGTAAGCGCAGCTTCACTTCATTCATTCTTTTGATGCATTTGTCTGCCATACAAAATATTTATAGTACTATATGAATGGTAATTTAAGATCATATGATGATTAAAGGTCTTTCTTGCTTCCATTTTATTTCATCTTCTACCATCTAGCCAATGGAGGGTGGGACATCCTGTGGAAGACTTACAAGAAGGAGCTGTGTGTCGATGCGATCCAAGAGTACCGCTCATCAGGAGAGGTTATTGCCTCTCTTGAAAGGCAGGGCCTGAAGTATGACGAACATCTGATTCCCAACCGTTTCGACATCACTGGCTGCTTCGATCCGAGCAACGTAACTGGACAACGTTTGCTGAATTTCATGACAGCAAGAGACGACTTCAGCCACTCCTTCACCCCAGAAATCAGAGCGGGCATGTTAGACCTGCTCAGAAACAAATCTAGTACCGTGGAAGATGGCAAAGTTTCGTTCAACAGCAATCTGAGCTGCATTCTCGTTCATGCTTGAATACACGCTGCAGAAAGATAATCTTCTACTTTCAGTAGTTTTTACTACTTGTATGTTTGCAAAACTGTATAAACACATGATTCAATTTCTGTTTGTTGGGTTAAACAGCTGCCAGGTGGTTTTTGACACAATCATATATATTATGATAAAGATATAATTGGAAATGCAAAGTTTTGCTGCCTGATCAGTAAAAATTAAATCAAAACATTAAAAAAAATTCCAATGTTCAATGCAATGTGTAAGTCAGACATTTTAATTCGATGACACAATGTCAAACTCCATTCAATTGGACGGGATTGTCAGAGATGCAAACATAATATTCTCTGTGTTTTTCACCAGTGCCTTAACAAAATAAATTAAGTGAACCAAGAATTGAGTCATTATTGTATCGTTCGTGGAATAGGAAAAATATGAATGTGGATGTGGTCAAGCATTTTGCCACCTTGAGAATCTGCAAGCTGCTGTCGCTGCTGGTGTCACTTCCGTTTTCATCTTTTGTTCCATCACAAACTGTAAGACTACAGATTTTAACACAAGATATAGATTTAACAGATTTAACAAGATTTTTTTCTCTTTTGTCTCAAAAAATCACAGTGTTTTTCTTTGATATCATCATGCTGCTACTGCTCCTGAAATCAGAATCAGATTTGATCATGTTTTATATAATCGGAGTGTCATGTTTTGTTAAATAGTCTTAAATCTTTAGGGTAAACGATTAGTAAGTCAAAGATAAACACTTGCAAAAAGAGTTTTAAACAAACATTTTGAAAAGCTTTTTCGACCTAATTTATCAGCTGCAATGAAGCATGATGTTTGACTGGAAGTAGTGGAGTATAATGCTTACAGTTTTAAGTAAGATGATTCATCAGCTTATCACACTCGCTAAGTATTTACATTTAAAAAATAGAGGTAAATAAATCAACCGCCAGACATTGTGAGCTTGAGAGCTGCTGTTTTCACATGAGATAATCTTTACTACTGCAAGTTTAAGCAAAAGAGAACTTTTCTTACACAGGTCAACTTTCTACAACTGTATGCTTTCCATATTAAATGATTGGCATCAAAAATGTCCAAAGGATGGTTGAGAATCATTTGTATATTGTCTAAGGTTCAAATGTTTTGACTCAGGAATGCATTCTTATAGATACCATACCAAACCATTAAGTTGGTGAGTGCTTTTGAATAGGTGCACTATTTTCTCTCACATGCATGAGACAGCGTTTATCAAAGAATCTCTCTTAGCAGTATGCAGCAGTTTATTCAGATGTTGCCCAACAAGTTCATGGGAGAAAAGAGTTAACAAATGGAGGAGAAAAACATCCTGCTGCTGTAGAAGATTAAGATTAGTTGACCCCACAACAGCTGTAATATCTCTTTACAAAATAGCATTCACAAGTATAATCCTGTTACATGGCTCCTCAAGTACCAGGAGCAGGACAGGGGTGTATAATGTGATGAGGCTATATCTTCATGTAATGGACAGATTGCTTTTGAAAGTGAAATCATCATTCCAAAACTACAAAATTAAATAATTGTTTGATAAAAATGAATTCTGTGATAGCATTTAACATGAAAATATAGTGAACATTATATTTCTGGAAAAGGCTTTGCATTGTCAAGCAAAGTGATTCAAAACATTATGTTATGTATGTGTACCATTTTATTTATTTATTTATTTTATTTTTTCTTTTGCTTCTTGTAAAAGTTGAAAAGGCCACATCAGTATTACCTGGAATGTGGTTTCACAGCTGAAAGTGGTTCTGATGTAGAGGCAAAGTTCATGCGTTATACAAGGACAGTTTCTGGGAGTTATGCCAGCAGTAATCAAAGAAAATAGTCAAGCCTCTGTCCTCATCTTCACTCCCTTTTCATGAAACATCCTTGATTCATGTAGTTTCAGGAATCATTTGCAGGAATCAGTTATAACAGCAGAAACACAGCAAACTTACATAATGAGGACATCTTTGGTCAATATGTTCAGTTGCACCCATAACCACGTGTTTGGATGTCCTTGACCCTGTTTAACTTTCTAGATTTTGAAGATATTATCTTCTGTTTTATTTCCATTGCTTGTGTTTCAATGTTACCTTAAAAAAAAATATATATACGGTATATATTTTGTTCTGTTTTGTTCTTTCTTTATGGAAAGCACTTTGAGATGTGTTTTGTGTATGAGAATTGCCATATAATAATAATAATAATAATTATTAAGTTATTATATATATATGAAAAAGAGATATGAAAAAAGCAAAAGAAAGGTTTTATTACTTTATTTTGTATTAATGTCAACACTTTTCCATGTGCTTTTAGCACAAACAATCAAGGATTTGTTTTCAAAAGTAAAGACAATTTTAGAGGCATACGCTTCATCAAGCCTGATTAGATTTTAAGCAGCCAGTATAGAACGGGCAATGTGCTCGGTCAGTATACACTCATGCAACATTCACTGATGCGTTCATGACTCTGTTGATCCACGAACTGAAGTAATTCACTTTAGTGAAAACGTGGGGATATTTTGGATCAGAACAGTCTCCTTTCTTTGTATAAGCTGTTATACCTTGAACCTTCCTGTTGCAGATAAGAGGTCCACCAGAATCACCCTGCAAAAGAAAAGACAAGAGAAAATACTGTTAGGTTTGTGAAAACATTGTGCTTTCTAATGATTAAGTGTAAATTTGTGGAATAAGCATTTATGTCAATATGTGTGTATTTTGCTGTTGCTCTGCTTCAGATATTGTCTCACACCTGACACACTCCTCCTTTCTTTCTGTCGGTCTTGGTGCACATCATGTGATCACTGTTAAAATGTATGTCCCAGATCTTTTTGCACTCAAAGCTGAATTGTATTTTCTCCATGGTTTCCCTCAGAACATCTGAAGTAGGCTTTTCGTTTCCAGTTTGTCCCCATCCAGCTACAGCACAGTTGATGTTTGCAGGGGTTTTTCCGTTTTTGTTGGGTCGTCCAATAGTCTTCACATACTTATTGAGTTTGGCAGGTTTTTTCAACTGTTAAGGGGAACAAAGGGTAACAGGAAGTCACAACAGATATGAACACAATGATGTGTGTGACTGTCTTCTTCATCACACCATCCTCTTTACCCACTTCAATGTAAATGTGTGAAGTCAGATGATACTGCTTCGTAAATTCCTAATGAGTCATGGAAGAAGTAAAACGTGGTGGCAACATCACATCCAAAGCAGGTCACTAACTACTCAACAAAGAGTTTGACATTTTTAAGACAGTTTCTGGAGTACATGTTTTAGTTTTACCTTAAGTAACATGATGTCATAATCAAATTGTTCCATGAACTTTGGGTGCTGGTAGAACGTGGCCACTGCAATACGTTGCTGAGTGTTTTCTGTCACATTAATGTTGTGAGCTCCAAGTACCACCTCCATTTTTTGAGAGCTGGCAAAAACAGAAACACACGGTTGGAAAACAATGAAAAAAATTAAATACCTATTAACTTGCAGATATTGATGAGGGTTTTCAAAATTGAATATACAGTAGATTCCTACAGAGACAATAAAGACCCCTGATATAAATGTATCATAAAATTATGCTTGTTGTTGTAATACGATGTTAATGATTTCACACATACAATAGAGATTTGTGGAAAAACTAGTGCAGTTAAGCATAGTTTTTATTAATGCAAATTAACTCACTATTTGCAGTGTGCAGCAGTCATAACGAAATCCTCTCGAATAAGTGTCCCACCGCATGAATGTTGTCCATTGATTTGGAGTGACGCCATGTAGGGTCTGGAATGGGGCTTTGCAACCTTACCAGCTACTATGCTGCTCCCAGCGGCTCCTAACATAAGTAGAGAAGGTAAACTTCACAGATTGCACCAGATAAGGTCAAATTTCTACCCATGCATTCCACATTATTTGTGAGCAATCATTTTTAAAGGTTTTATCTGATCTTACCAGTGACGGAGACGAGCAGGAACATGTGTATGAAGCAGTATGTCTGGATCATGGTCATGCAGAAGTGCAAACTGAACTATTTGATTCCCTTCAACTACTTTTGCATTCAACCGCTCTGCTCCCTTAGTGAAACTCTGTGGGCAGGTGTTAAAAAAAACTCAGAGATCACACCCTCACATCTCATACTTTGATGATGCACTTTATGCTGCATGCATACAACAACATGTTGTGTGGAAACTGCTCTGTCTCCAGTCAAGAAACATAAAGATGTCAATGTGACATTTATTTGGACTTATTTGCTGGTCATTACTGATTGAAGTGTCAGACAGTCCAGGGTGTACATATCCTCTGTCCCCAATTACCCTATTCAGGATGTTATAGAAGATGAATCTATGTGTACTTTACAATTTTTTGTTATTTTATTTCACTCTTTTTAAGGGACTGTGGTTTTCCTCTCCAAATACATTTTTAACATCAGTTTTCATTTTCACACATTTAAGAAATCCATTTTATGTTTAATTCTATAAAATTATATCACTAATTTGAACAAACAAACAGAATACCCCCCTTACATTCAAAGTTGAAAGCTTTCCGTGACAGCCATCATTGAGTCGCTTCAGTTGCCTCCACTGTGGAAAATGTAGAGGCTCCACAGTTTCACACTCCAATCACACACAGGTACGGGAAGTGCATGCAAAAACACAGAAAGGAAAGACTCAGAAAGCCTGTATTTAAACCCACAACTTTCTTGCAATGTAGTAGTTATCATACTGCCATCTAGTGGCCATGGACTGTAACAGCTGATGTGGCAGCCAAGACAAACAAAGACTCACGCAATGCGTGTCACGCAACACGCAATGAAGGTCACGCACACGAACCTTTTCTCACGCCATGATTCAATTTCTCACGCTCTTACATACTATACTGGTAAATCATGAACACTCTGTGTCACCTTGCCGCTGTTTTTTTTTTGTTGTTGTTTTTTTTAAAGTCCTGATTCCTTGTACGGACTTCCAGGTCTCGACTTGCTTACATGCGATGTTTCCTCAGTATGCATGAGGGGATGAAGTCATTCATTAATATTTTAATTTCCCACGCTTTACATGGTGGAACTTTTAGCCACGAAAATCTCAGGTTGGTTTATTTGTTTATTCACATCTGTTCGATTACACAGCTTAATCTCTTTGCATATTGATTTTTTTTCTTTTCTATTTTCCCCCTTCATATAAACTCATATATGGGGGTAAACTGTACATTTGTTTCATCTGTTACAAAAGATTGTTATGAACTGAAATTTTTTGTTTGTTTTTTTTTGTTTGTTTCACACAATGGAATCACCTGTACAGAAAAGAAACCCTCAGAGTAAAATGAACGTGAATCAACAGATCTTACACAATACATCTTGAATACTCGGTACAACTTAGAGCACAAGTTGCATTCAACCTAAAGGTGCCCAAACCTTTTTTTTCCCTAGGCCACACTTTTAGAAAGTGCAAACATTTTCAGGGTTCCCCATCTAGACATGCATACATTCAGTGTATGTTGACCTTTTTTTTCCATTTAGCTAAATGTTTGATACAAAGTCAGAATGTTAAATGAGACACAAAGATTGAAAACAATAAAGATGAGCTAAGGGGTTAATTATTAAAACTTTATTTCAACTTTTGCATTGGTAAATTTCAATTTTCACTATTCACTGCATTCAACTTTTATTCTAAAAAGTGTTTGTTTGTCTGTGCAAATATAGTTTTTATAACACAAGCAGTGCTCTAAGAGAGTGTGATTAGAATGACGGTGGAAGAGGAATTCCAGGTTTTACTCATTGTGGCTGGTTTATGAAGAAATCCAGTTCAACAAGCTCAGTGAGGAATGTAGACAAAGCTTTTTTTTTTCTTTTTTCAGTATGACAGTACTTGAAATCCATTATCACAGTGTTGCCTCTGTATTATATAAATGTGAGCAGCATACACAAGGAAGATTCTGCTGCAAATCTACAGGCTGCAGTATTCCGACTCGTCATGTTTTTCAGATCAAGTGAGCAACATAAACCAACTTTAATCTTTAATCTTGGTGAAACTCAAGTACTTGAATAAAAAGAAATGATTATATAAAAATTACAAATAATCTTTTTATATTTTTGATGCATCACACATCAAGCATCTTGAACCTCGTTTGCTAGATGTAAATCAATTATTTGCAGCCAATGAAACAGTTTAGAAAAGTTAGGACAACAAACTCACAACCAAGAGAAACTTAAGTAAGAGTCTGTATAATGGGCGGAATGACAAAGCACTTTATTTGACATCAACAGTTAACTGGGTTGCTTTGATATACTTGGTTATTCATTAATCATATTCATTGACATTGTTTGATGTACACTATTGGGACAAAGAAGCAGCAAAAAAAAACAAAACTAGCAGCTTAGATAAACTAACCAGCACACAGAAAGGTCTTATAAAAACCTGCTATAATGCGATCGCACATATGATAATATGTATGGTGCAAACATTTAAGCATCTTTCATCCACTCAGTCTCTGGTGTAATTGTGTCTCAGTATGTGATCAAGAAGATAGCATAGTGAAAAAATTTTTTATTGGAGAAGCAAATGCTCACACAGACAAGTAGACCAGTGTGCTTTGAAAACATTATAGTACATTCAGTGACTCCAGACACTGTTCTGTAAATGAACAGCCAAAAGAACAACAGTTGTTCTATTTCACTTGAAAACGTTCTGCACACAGGGTTTAGTTTAACACCATTGTGATGCTCCTTTAGTAAACAATAATGGTACAACAGAGTACAAAAGGTCAGTGCAGTGAACAGGACAGAACATTACTCATTATCCAACACAAGGTTTTCAGGATTTTGTGTTTGTACATTCATTTTCAGACACGAATCCCATATAACTGGTTGTCACCAACAAAGTTTCGTTGTTTACTGCAATGACAATAAAGTTCCTTATTCCTTAAAGAGAAGGCCATGATTCTTATACTTTTATTTTCTTCTCTTTCTGACAATAAATGGAGGAATAAATTACCAATTACGGATAGAAAACAAAAAATCTGACCATGAAAATTTACGGAATTACCTAATTTATGTGATCTTGCTAATTCTACAGTTGTGACGATGAAAAATCTGAATTTGGAGGTCTATACCTTCTTTGAAAATCCCTTTTATTATTTTAACAAATGTATCAAATCATCTGCACTTTCAGAGAAGTTGTATATGTGTAGGTGTGGCATGAGGTGTAGCAATAGAGATAGTACTTTTGTTTCAGCAGTCAGCCACATTCTCTGGACTCCTTCCATTAGTCCTCATTATCTACCCAGCCCTCACCTATGGCCCCAAGAAGCTGCACAGCAATGGCCACATCCTGGTAAACTGCATTGGCTGAACTGTGAGGGTTATGGAAAAATCGCCTAATCTCAAATATAAAGATCACACCAAAGGAACCTTTCATGCAGTAGATTGAGGAGGATTCACCAAGAATAACACATGATACAAGTAATAGATTGAATGTCAAGGCACGAAGATGGTACAATGATGACGTCACTGCTGTGGAACTCAGCATGGTGTTCAGCGTCAGGAAAAAATGCAGTAGTTGTAGAGTAGTTTAGTGTCCTAAATGCTGTCCTAAATGCTAGATTAGACTACAAGTTAAAAGCACAATAATAAAAGATAACGCCAAAAACTAAACTAAATAAAACATGCAGATTATACAACAATAAAATCATATGTAGAAAAACTAAAAAAATTGTACTTCGGCCACGCAACATATATTATAGAATTAATGAGATTGCCGCACTTTTATGTCCAAAGATACATAATTTTCCATATAAATTATTATCATACCATAAATCATTTATCTGCTGAGCTGCTTATCATATTACACAACAAATCGTGGCCATAGGTCTGCTCCTTTAAATAAGTGGCCAATTTTGCCGGGAACATAAAAGCCTCTCTCTGAAAATACATTTGTTTGAAGCAAGGTTGAATGTTCCTCCCATCAACTGCATGACACCCAAAGTCCAGAAATGTGAACTCACTCCTCCTAACAAAAATCCCATGAGAATCCTTTGCTGCTAAACATATCTATTAATAAATTAAAAGGTACTGTATATTATTTTAAAAGCAGAGACAAAAGATTTGTAAAATACTAAAGTTTAGCGTAGATTCAGTGAGTAGAACAGAGCGAGAAAGCAACTCTTTCAATCATGAGCAGGGTGTGGTTTTCCCGGCTGGCATCACAGTACTTTGGCCTGTTGGTGCTGATTCACGATTACTTATTTAGAATCCGACCTTAGAACTTTGAGTATTGCATGTTGTTTGTTTGCCAAGAAATCAACAGCATAATTGCATGTAAAAGCTCAACTCAGAGCTATTAGTGTTTATAACCTTTGTGTGGTTTAGTTGTTTTCACAATGTGCCGTGAATGATTGAGATGGTTCAAAATGATTCAGAAAAATAATAAATCATTGAGTCTAAATTGGGCAAAATTTTATATTTGATCTACTTGTTTTTTGTTTCTTTTTTGGTGGATAGAAGGTCTTATCCACTTTGTATGGAACATTTTCTGAGTTTTTTGAGATTTATTCGGAAAGGGTTAGCCATTAATTTCTCAAAACCTAATCAATTGGTCCTTGAATGATGACAAACCATCCTTAAAAATTTCATGCAATTTAGGTGAGAAATGTTTGTGAAAGTTGATCAAATACATACATACAAACCAATACATAAATCAATAATTCAATAAATAAATGCATAGAAAAACATTATCTTCTTGGCCAACTTTGTTGGTCTCTCAACTTTGGTTGGCCAAGGTAAAAATAGAGAGATTTCTTGAAAAGTAGTGTAGTATGGAGTGCATGTGCAGCATGTCAGAGGAAACTACACCAGTTGCAAATAAAAGACAAAATATATCATATAAAAATAGATCCATAATGACATGGCTACGGCACTACGTAATTTTATTTTGAAAAGAACTTCATCAATTTAACTTTGATTTCCACCATATTTCAAAAAGGCACACACATACACACTCACCTGGTGCAGCATCACAGTTAAGCAGAAATGTATCATCAAGTACTGTTACTGCCTCAGACACTACTCTGATTTTTTCTTCCCAGTTCCCTTTCTGCTACACTTACGGATGCAAAATAAACAACATTTGAGTTGCAGCCATAAGACAACGACAATTATGACGAAGAAAAAGGCGAAGACATCCAGGCTGTGGTACTGAATCCAGTTCAAGTTATGTCCAGCGACTCTCAGGTGTGCTGCTCCTTTGTGTCTCATGACAAACTCGGTCCAGAAAGCAGCCAGGTCCAAAGGCTTGACAGGGCGATCGAGATGTAGCTCTGACAGCTTCACCATCTTCTCTTTGTAACTGGAAAAGAGGTCAGGCAACATTCAGTAAGTGAAAATGTCACTGACGTCTTGAAAATGATGGAAACTGCGTAAACACTGAAAATGAGGAAGTTAGCATGACGGGCCACAAGTTGGTGCTGTTGTTTGTTTTTGTAATAAAATCATACACACACATACACACGGATATGGATATGGATATGGACATTAATATGGACAGACAACGAAGTTGGATTACTCTTACGCGTGACCCTGAACTGCAAACCTACCAAGACTGAGGAAAATATAAACTGGGAGTCATGATACTTTGGAGGCTGCCATTGTTGTCATTGTCCATCTATTTGCACATGTGCAGAAGAGCTCTACAGCTGTAATGTACATGTGCAGCTGTTGTGTTTCAGAAAAGTTATGTTTCTGGCCAGTTTTCACAGACAGAGTAGGAGCGTTTTTTTTCCCAAATATTGCATTTTCTTACCTCTTATTATTGAGGATCTTTTTCATTGCAATCACCAGCGATTCAGTTGTCATTTCAAATATACCCAGTTGCTCCGCAACCCCACGGTGAACCATGCGATGTGCGTTGTCTCTTTGATCGCCAAACATTGGCAACATCAACATGGGCACTCCATTGCAGATGCCTTCGTAGATACCGTGGGTACCACCATGAGTCATGAAGATTCTAGCCTTGGGATGAGCTGGGGAGCACATAAATCAACAGGGTCCGATCCGTTGCAAGAAGCATAAAAACCACCATAATGTGAATGTACTGTGTGATTATTTATCAATGAGTTTGATTTTGCTGAAGGTAAACCCACCGAGAAGGTCGGACTGAGGTAACCACTTCATGGCTTTGACGTTCTTGGGCATGTCATCAAGCAATGCACCAGTGAATCTCCACACAACCTGAAACATAAATAGTCCCATCTAAACATTTACTGTGCAAACAACTCATTAAATGAATGTTTTTATTTGTTTGTTTGTCTGAGGGTGGAGCACATTACAGCCATGCTCCGATCTCTGCACTGGCTCCCTGTGTGTGAAACGATTGACTTCCAAATCTTACTTCTGGTCTATAAAGCTTTGAATGGTCTCGGGTCGAAACGCATCTCAGATTGGCTTGTAGAATACAAAACTTACAAAAACTTACAAAAGTCCTCAAGAAGAGGTTTACTCAGTGGTCCTAGAGTCAGAAGCAAACAAGGTGAAGCAACTTTTAGTTCCTACCTCCTCACCTGTGGAACAACCTTCCTGAAGACCTGAAGACTGCTGACACACTCACTTCTGTTAAATTAGATCTTTAAACATTTGTATTAGGACAGGTTTTCAGCTAAACAATAGACTTTACTTACTTTATTACACTTGTGTTAATTAAACTCTTACCTTATTTATTCTGGTTTTTATGCTGTTTTGAAATTCCCTGAACTTACCACACTGACTGACTCCAGCGAGGGAGAACATAGACACTGTATGCAAACTGCTTTGCGCAGCAGGTGGTTCTGAATACAGGAAGTAGGCTATGGTCGTTACTGCGTTAAGTTGAATGTTTTGAACGAGTGCACAGTGACTTTCTGGGGTTCCCGGTCTTGGTTGAGAGATTGCAAATGTGCAAGATTCCAAAAGTAAGATTAACATTCGAGGAGAAGTCCTGAGTGACAACGTTTGTCTGTTTATCAAGATCTAACTGGTAAGAAATAACTGCTGAGCTGAACTGGCAGCGATATGTACAGAGAGGGAGGTCTCTGTAACGGGGGAGACGGGACTGCTGCCCCGTCTCCAAAGTCTCCATGTCAAATCAGTGTGGCACATGAAAAGCTGTTATTGAAGGATCTACGTGGTCTCAAAGTGGCCCGTATGGTCAGTGGTTGTGGGAAACACCCAGTAAAATACTGGAGATTTAGTTTAAGATTCTTTATTGCTTGCTTTAATGTAATTATTTCATTTCTTTTAAACATTTAATGTTTTTCTTTTAGTAATACATTTCTTTTATTTCTTTGTGAAACTTTTCCGCATTTCTTTAATTTTTTTCATTTCTTTATGGAGCAATGTGAATTGCCCTGTGTTTGAATGGTGCTCTATAAATAAATTAGTCTTACCTTTGCCTTACTTTGCTTTTGTAACAGCCCTATTGAAACAATGCAAAGCAGAGGACAAGGCCTTGGGGTCGAGCCTGATTCAACCCCTTCAGTTTATCTGTTTATCAGTTAAAACGTATGTATTGATCATGTCAATATTACCCTTTGAGGAATTTGTCGGAAGGCCTCAATGAACTGCTTTGCTTTCCACTCAGGCATGTCGGCGACCATTGAACCCAAAGTAAATACAATAAAGCCATCATCTCCTGAGCCGTCCACAAACTCCTGCAAATCCTGCAAATGGGTTAAAGAAGACACAGACATTAATAGTTTTCTACTGTAATGGTTGTTATGATGATGTGTGACATTTCCTTGAAAAACCCTAATTAATTTAATCACTATTGTTTGTACCACAAAGCCTGCCAATGATTTGATCACCTAAATGCAGTCTCATTGTCTCTTTGTGCCTCTGTTTATACAACAGGACACTTAACCTCTTCTGTTTCGTCAGCCAGAGTCCAGATGCTATATCTGCTTTCCTTGTCTCACATTGCACATACTGAGCCTCCCGTGGAGAACAAACTAACTTGTAATTCCACAATACTATTAGCATGCTTTTAATCAATTTCCACAACCAAACAATCTCTATTCTTCAGGCAGAGTTTTGCTCTGCATGTTTCACATGTGCACATACATTTCTGTTTAACTACAAATTGTCTGTTTTGTTCTTTGCTGTATAACACAAAAATGTTGTCAAGATCCATGTCGATAGACATTTTAACTCTTGGAGATTCTTTCACACATGTTTCCTAAGTTGTTTTACACACTTATGGGGTTAAAGTCATTAACATATTACCACATATGATGTTCATCTCGTATTATATTGCAAAATGACTTTTTGATTTGCAATGTGTTGTGTTTTTGACAGTAAACAAAATCAACATGCATTTTGTTGGAAGTGAAACAGATGTGATTGAAAATACTCACTGCTGGAAGAGGAGCTGTCTTTGCACAGTTGATGCCTCCAATTAAAACCATGTTTGGCATGACAGGACTGAGATATTCCAAAGTAAAATCATATCGGAGAAGCCAGATAGATGCGTGGCTTATTAATTCTTTGTAGGTCTTAATGTCCTTTAAATGCCTACTGACCAGATTGTCAAAGTCACCATAGATGATGGTACACATGTGCGACTCCACAAAAGACATCAACATGTTTTTCACTCTCTGCATGAAGGTCATAACATCAGTATTACCAGAGAAAGCCACAGGGCGATAGGAATAAGAAGAAGGACACAGGTTAGCTTTCAAATCTAGCTCACATACAAGTCCCCGTAGGAAATAAACAGCTGGAATGGAAAAGATGTGAGACAGGATGGGTCCACAGGGAAGGAAAGGGTCTGTAAGTATCAAATCGAACTCCTCTCTCTTCATTCGACTCATTAAAGGCTCATTTTTCAACAAACTCTCGCAACCTCTTTCTTGGAATACAGTGAAGTTCAACAGCCGCTGCACATTCACATACATATCTGTGATCTCTGGTGCTTTTTCGAATATTGAGTCCCTCAGGGTGTTGAAATTGTTCTCCATTTCTTCTTGGGTAAAAGGCACCTTGTAGATTTCAGTCTTGTAGGTCTTTGATCCCTTGATCAACAGGCTGTTTTCAGGCACCAGAACCACGACTTCATGGCCCCTAAGCGTGAGTTCCTCCACCAGAATCTTCATGCTAAGCCAGTGACTTCCATCCACAGGCAGCACCAGCACTTTTCCTCCCTGCACAGGCTCCAGACTGAGGCAGCAGAGCCAAGCTACCAGCCCCAGAGTGGGAAACCACACCCTGCCTCTCATTGTTGCGACTCCGGAGTGCACGCTCGCGTGTTGTGAGTGTAAAGGCTTTAGTGTTGCCTGTGGTTTTGAGGTGGTCCTATGTGAGGGCGTGTTTGCTTGAGTTATGTTTACATAAAGCAGGAAGTTCAGCCTGCCTTTGAATTGGGGGGGGGGGGAGGTTCCCACTGGAATTTCTGGGGGAAGTCCCACATTCACTGTTCAACGTCTATATACTTCAGAATAGTCTCTCTCTCTCTCTCTCTCTCTCTCTCTCTCTCTCTCTCACACACACACACACGCGCACACACGCACACAAAGATGCCTGCACAAGTGACATTTTTATTTGTGTAACAGCATGCTTATGTTCCTGTCCTTGATGTTGATTTACTTTTAAGCAGACCATAAGACTTGCAAGTCATGGTGACAGAGCATGCACTACCTATAAATCTGTGCAAAGTCCTTTTTGTTTGTTCAGATTACTCCTTCACTCCTTCCCCTGGAAAACAGACTTGTGCGTGCTTAATAGGTTATTGCCCTTTTTTTCACTCTCGTCACACAGACATGCAACTGCAATAGCGTGCAAAGCCATTTGTAACAGGAAACCAACACCCCTCCCCTTGGAGGTGGTCGATGACGTCAAACCAACAATGTAATGTGTGGAAATTCACCTTTTGCTTAACTTGTTTTACTTCAAATGATCGGTTTGTGAATCTGATGCACTGTTTAAAAATGCTGAACGAATAAAGGGTCAAGATAATATAAAAGACAAGAGACACTTTAAGGAAGTATTTTGAGATATGTAAGGAGATGAAGAATGTTTTGTGCTGGGTATAGACGAAACAGTTTCCACAGTGCTGATTATTCCTGGAAAGTAGTCCAGTCACTGAAAAAACCTTTTGGTTAATACATTCTGCATTTTTTGTGTGAGAATTGGTTACCGAAGACACGTGTTTCTATTCAAAGCAGGGTTTGTAGTACTGAAGCCCTGAAGGAGTGCCACCAATGTGCTCTCAACATTATAGAACGCTTCAGTAATCATATTTCAGTTCAAAACAAAAGAGCAGTCAAAACTCACGAACACAATCATTTTTTATCATTATGACCTGTGTAAAGAAAACATTCACAAACCACACCAAAGATTTGTACTTTTCAGAAAGGGCTTTCATCAACATTCCATAAAATATCACTTACTGAAACGGCAAACTAATATCAGGCAGCTGCATTTTACTAAAAAGCTGTAAGATTAAACAGACAGTTTAACTCAGACGGCTATATTCAGAGTAATTGTTAAATTGGAAGATTCTGTCAACACTGAAATGTCTGCTGTGAATCATCAGAAATGATCAAAAAGTACACAATTTCCTCATAATCTACTGTATAGCTTTCAATGTTGAACAAGATTTCACTTCAAATAGAAAATAGTAAATAAAACCCAAAGCTCAAAACCCATGGTGACTTTGCATTTGAAGCTCTTCCACTTCAGCTGAGATGTGTTGACTCCTGTAGTTCCTTGATGAAGTAGTTTAAAACATTTTTATTCAGGTAGGTCTTTGACATGTAGCAACTCAATTGAACTTTTTTTGAATATTTATCTATGTTTTTACTTGCTTCTATACCTTTAATGATCTTATCGCTGTTTTGTTTTTAAATTTTTTATTTATTTCAGTTTTCTTCTGCCGTTAAGCACCTTTTCACACATGTCTGTGAAGGGTACTATATAAATAAAGTTCTATTCTATTTTGTTCTGTTCTATTCTATTCTATTCATTCTATTCATTCTATTCATTCTATTCATTCTATTCATTCTATTCATTCTATTCTATTCTATTCTATTCTAAATACATAATCATCAACCTTTTCAAATAAGGCCTTTTGACATGAAGACAAGAACACATTTGTCTTTTCAGGTACATGTGACACAAAGATTACTATTTTACTTACCAATTTCACAGTGTAACTTCAAACTAACTAACCAGTTTGCAAATTATTCACTTAGAGAACACCATGGCCTGCTCTGAAACCTGAGGTGGTTACATGTTGACTTTTTATGACTTTGGGCTCCACCCATTGCAAAATCTTATCATGGAAATGATTGTCTATCGATCACTTTCAATAGCGTTATATAACTGTTGACTGGACTGGACTCAAATGAAAGGTTAAGTGATTTGATATGTGTACAACAGTCAGGATGGTGAAACGTAATCAGGACAATGAATTGTCTATGCTTGTAGAAAGCATAGAAAGTTATTGAGAGTAATCATATTTAATCCAAACTACAAACTCTTCTCCTTTATATCTCCCCCACCTTTACCTGCACGTGTTTGCTAAAATGTGGGTTTGAGCTTTCATGAACAAAGGTTGTTAATGGAACTATTATTAATTCATTCACTGCACAGAATGACCTGATTTGACCTTCTTGTTGGTGGGTTGGCATCAAGACCGAACTCATGAAAGGACAAACAGCCATATGAGAAGTTCATTTAATACTGCCACACAATGCTTTGATTACATTTAAACACAATGTGTCTGAAACGTGGAATTTGGGTTAGGGTGAGGCGTTTGCAATATTGCTGTTAAATAACCCTCTTTTATTTTACATGCCCAGGATTATTATTATTTATTAAGTATATTATTCACACTTAAGAAAAGCAAGCAGTGCAGTCATTGCAGGACATAGGCAGTTCCAATCTTTAAACCCCAAGACTGCTGACTGGGACAAACTAAACACCAGAATTCAAGTCCTACTCATTGAATAAGACAGGAGACTCTGAACTCATAAAAATGCCAACAATTGAATGGGAGGAAAAAAAGAAATAGTAAGAAGATACCGGCATACTGATACTGCCTCTGGGGTTTATTCAGCAACATTTTGTCCTGAGCTGTTCCTCTTGTGTTTCGCTATTTCTCATTTAGACTTGATATGCATTGCTTCTGACAAAATCCTTTAATCTGTCACCAAGTCACGCCTGAATTTACAGCAATATATCCTGCAAATATTCAGGAAAATGTTCCACAGTGGCAAAAACCCAGACGGTGTAGCAGGTTTAGAGTTCACGTGATATTTTAGTTTAATTTAATTATTGTTCATGAAGCATTGACAAAACATCCAAGTCAATGATCAGCTTTAAGGTTTAAGATTTAGGTAACGTTTATTATTTTATCGCAAGTAACACAAGAAAAGTCTGAGAATCAAAAGATAAAGGCAGGGTAACTGTGCAGAAACCAAGAGATGAACCAAAAAGACAGGTACAAAGTGAGGGCACCAATGAATACAAACACTGGGAGGCAAAGATCAAGAGCAGCCAGAGGACAATGAAATGAGAGGAAGCTCACAAGTACAAACAGATCGGACAAACAATGTGAAAGCAGACATGAACTAGAATAAAAGACATTCTACATAGGACATGTAGAAGAAAACATGCTAAAAAATCTACAGTATATGAAACAAGAACATAAGAGATCAAAATCAGATTCAACACCAATGACTAGCAACACATCGTGGAAAAGAAAAGCTAAGAACGGAGCCTAAAACTGGCCCTGTGACAATAATGAAGCTTATTGAACTAGAAAAGCAATCAATGCATTATGGAAATTAATAATAACTGCAGATGCTGTACAAGCAACTGATTAATATTTTGAAATCAAAAATACACACACATTTACCAATGTTTATGTGAACCTCTTAGTTGTTATGTGACTAATGTGGGAGAGCTGCTGCTTCACTCCTGGTTACCTGAACTTACCCATCTAGACAGTCTAGGAATTGGCTTCTATTCAGACTTGTGTTTTGTGTATTTGTTGCTTCGAGATTGAGTGGAGTGAAGTTGAGGTCACTGTGGACAAGACGGACTCGGCAACGCTGGGAGAGGAAGAGTAAAATAAACTTCAGTTTATTGTATAAACCACTTCAGCTTTTCTTCACTTTCCCCTGTTTGTTTGTTTTGCTTAGAGCCGCATGATGGCGCCAAAGTCAAGGGGATCTTCAAGACAGCAGTTTTAATCACTGAAAAAAAAATCCTTTCCACTCCATACAACTGTCAGCACAATATTTGACCTTTTACTGTCTGTGTTTTGTGGTCAAGACTGCTGCATCAGCCACTTCCCTAATGGAAAGGCAGCACTCACCTGCATATTTTCACCAGGATGACTAAACCAGCCATATTTTTTAATAGTTGTGTTTGAAAACATCCGAAAATGTAGTAATACTTTATTAAAAAAAAAAAAAAAAAAAGAATGTCCCATTGTTCATATGTATGTGTGCCTCACACATGCCATGTCTGGGCAAAAAGTAAAAAAGATGAGTAAAGACTCCTCACTGTGACTGGAGTCCCTTGTCTTATTTCCCAACTATCACTAAAATACAGTCGTATCTAACTATCCGTTTAAACAGTTAAAGGGTTAAGCAATGTGGACGTGCGGCTGAACAAAACCGAACAACAGTGACATCAAGCCTCTTACTTGTCTACTGGATAGAGGAAGTAAGATTTCAAAGGTAGATCTTTGGGTCTGACTCTAAGCGGATGCGCGCCGACCTTGGCGTCTCCAGGCGCGCAGCGAAGGATTTTGCGCACTGAAAATCAAGTCGAGCTGAGGAGCGGACCGCTGTCTGTCTCACTGCAGTCTTTGGCACTAGGATACGGGCTCTCCTGGCTGTGTTTCTGCAGCGCACATCGACTATTTATTAATGGTACCATTCGGTGTAAATTAAGGGGAAAATATAGTAGCCCTTAGTTTATTTCGGTTTGGCTGGATTTGAAACTTAGAGGAGTATCTTTTCCGGCAAACTGAGCAGCCGATTGTAGTCGTTTCATCTTGTTTTTAGAGCAGTCCAAGAGTACCAGCTGCTGGGGGAAATTCCCTCAACATCCCGACAGACGGAGGCGTTTCTGGGGGGATTTTAGGACTCTTTGCACAAAGTGGATTGAACGAGGATGATTTCAGCCGCTTTACGGACGCGGTAAGAAAGAAAAAAAAGTTGTTGTTTCCTCAGAATTAGATCAAAATCAAATGTGGAGTCGTTCCTCTTGTAAAATATTGGTTAGTAATTATTTTTTTCTTTATTGGTACTTTTCTCGCAGGTGATCACAGGAATGCTTCAGCGGAATGTGCGTCTTCTTCCCCTCTCCAAACCTTCCAGAGAGGATTTAACCGCCGCTCGTCGTGAATAAGTCGACAAGTCACCGAAGATGAGCGCTCTGCAAACCATCGTCTTATTTTGTCTCCTGCACCAGGTGAGGGGGTCACACCATCACACCCAAACAGGCAAATGCAGAAGAACAACTCCTGTAATTGGCCCCGAGAAACTTTAAAAGTAGGCAAAGTGGTTCTGTGCTGTTGGGATTTTACCGTTATATATTTTCAGTGCAATTATTATTATGACGGAGCTGTAAACGAAATGATTGATCATCTCACACTGTTGAAATTATGGTCGTTTCTGATCAGCTACAAACGTATTTGCCCATCAGAGCACCTCATTCAGTGTAATAACGTGCAAGATATTTGAAGAGAAATATGTGTTTTGTAGTAATCCAATTTAAAACAAAACAAGCAATCACTTTTGTGATTCATGTTATTTTTTGTTGTCGTATTACAATATTTCAGAAACCATAATATTAGAATTAAATTCTGCTTATTTTATTTATTCCTGCAGATAAACTCGTTTTGCAATAGACACAGCCCATTTATCATTAAATATGTATTACATCCATCAGTTCAATTACATCGTAACATATTGTCCTTTCACTACTGGGACTTTTTTCCCCTTTCAATGAAACGTTGAACCGTTGAATTGTTTATACAGCAACAATAATTATACAAGCACACATTATGGCAAATTAAATGTGGCTATGTTTATAAAGTAAATCTCTTTTTTTGCGACCTATACATTTCTACGTCGTGGATGTACTGCTTTCAAAAACAATCCCAGCCTTTTAATGTATACATACTGTATACATGTATATATTTTTTAAAACATATACATTCTACATAATGGTATTTTCTATAATGCTTTTGTCACGCACACAAAAAAATGTTCCTTCTTTTTTTTTTTTTATATATATCACATGTACATCCTTGGTTGGTGATCATAATAATTTACTTTGCCCCGAGGCACGAATGAGGTTTGACCTCTGGATTGAACCTCTGACATCTGTTAAGTGTCTTTGTTATACTGAAATTGAGGCCAGTGTTTCAGACAAAAAAAAAAAAAAAAAAGACAAATGAGAATTACCAAAGCTTGTGCCAATCCTCCTTGATGACATGTACAATTCCAATGACCATGTGAATCCACTGGATAATATTTAGTATTTCCCAGAGAGCGAGCGTGTTAAGCTCCCGAACATAATCTTTCTCTTATTTAGTTTTGTTTTCATTGCATGAAATAATCTTGAAGCAAAGGATCATGAGCTTTATGAAAATAAAATGGTCTTATTGCGCGTTTCTGCAGATATTATTCTCTGGTTGAATACAGCATGGGTTTTATCGGGATCATCCTTTGCTTTACAGACTCCTGTCATGATCAGACCCGAACAGAAAATGCCACGTGATTGAAGAAGTTCTTCACATCTGTGCTATCCTCAAATGGGGGTTCTTAGAGATAGCCTTTGACTACAGAGCTGCTGCTGCAGGAGCAAAGTGCTGTCTGCTATGGCTGCTGTTGTAATCAGCCTTGTGCCTTTTGGGAGCTGTGCCTCCAGAGACAGAGAGAGAGAGAGAGAGAGAGAGAGAGAGAGAGAGAGAGAGAGAGAGAGAGAGAGAGAGCCACAGACAGGCAGAATGTGTCTCTGGAGAGGATCTGCTCCAGTGGCTTCCCTCCCAGCAGACTTACCACTGTCTGACTGGGGACGTATAGGCCTTATCAATATTAACCCCCGCCTTAGTCGGGCTAAAAAATGCAACATGGAGGAAGTGTGAATGAAAAAAAACAAAAAAAACCTAGCGAACACTGGAAGGATGTGTAAAGGTGACATGCAAAGTTGCAAGGCCACATTGTAAGCCCGAGGCATCATATAGTGTCAGTGGATGCGCCTCAAACAGCTCAACCATCTGGATGCCTTTTGATATAAGATGTAACACATTAAGAGAGATTCTGTGCAAACTAGTCAAAAACAACAAACCCAAGCAAAAACACACTTTTCCTTCTCTTGCTCCTTCAGCGCGCACGCACACACACACACAAACACACACACACACACACACACACACACACACACACACACACACACACGCACACACAGAAACACCCAGAACATGAATCAAGTGTTGAAAATGTAACCCCAGCCTCAGCATCTGTGCCATACCCCAGGGACAAATAAGAGGGTCAAAGCCATCCTGGGAGAATCCATTCTTCCTCATGACATCTGCTGCAGTTATCCTGGGTGCAACGACAGCAGAACAATGTAGATGAAGATGAAACATATTTGAGAGCCCACTTGCTCTCTTGCCGGCTCCCTCTGCCCCCTTCCCCAGATTGCGTGCAGGAAAAAGTGGGTTTTTCATCTGAACTCTGGGTTTCGTGTGAAAAGATGTTGACAAAGTCTATTAACTCCTTTGTATCTCATTGCTGGGGGTGAGAGGTCTCTGGTAATATTATGTCACTACAAAGCGTCTATACGGCCCATGTCGAGAGGATCAGCGGTGGTGTTCAATGTACAGCCATCTCCTGTGTTTCTGAAAACGCCTCCCGGGGTTGGACCGAGCGGGGAAGGAGCAGGCTTCCTGATAGAAGGGTGTGACGCGGTGAAGGGACTATAAGCTTAGCTGGTTCCCAGTAAGCCGCGCCGTCCTGCATCGCACCACACTTGCAGTTCATCCCCGCAACTTTGATGTGCAGTGATTTGAGGGATTACAAGTCATTTCTCAAAGGGCTTAGCATTAATTTTCAACTGTTATTTATTTATTTATTTATAAGCACATGGATGCTTGATCATTTATCTGTTCATCCATTAATGAAGAGAAAAATCCTCAAACAAGACGGAAATCAGAACGCAAATTTGATTTAATTTCGACGTCTGGCATTGTTGTTAAAAGCTGCCATATTTTTTTTTCTCCCTTCTTCCCCATTTTGTGTGTTTTGTCTGCAGTAGAAGTAGTTAAGTGAGACAGTGACGTTCCATTCAAAGTCAGAAAAGAGCTTCGGCAAGGACAACAGTTTTATCCCAGTCTTCATAACAAAACACAAATTCTACATAAATTCCTCTCTAAGGACTCTTTAACCCTTTTCCCCTTCCCTATGCTCAATTAGGTTTGGTTTTATTATTTATTTGTTGTATATTTAAAGGCAACTAACACTGGGAAGTGTAATAAAATGTACAGTGGGAGGATTAGGAGCAGCTCTTTAATCTCACGCTTCTGATAATACTGCATGGGCTGATTGATTAGTTTTTCAGGAAGCTTATGTCAGAAAAACCTAATCCGTCTTTGGATTGTGCCAGCCTTGTAAGGTTTTCCGCGCTGCCACTTTATCATGGCGGCGAATTACAGAGCTGCTGGGCTGTGATAAGGTCCTCGTCTCTTTTACAGACCCCACCACCCAACCCTCTGCACCCCCCCTTTCCCTCTGGACAATAAAAAAAAAAAAATGTGTTTATATTCTTCACATCCCTGCTCTGCCTGGTCTTCACATCAACCTCTCCCAGGATTTGCCTTGTAAGAAAGAGTGAAAAAAAGGAGTGGAACTTAAGTCTTCAAAAACCCGCCAGAGAAATTGGGTGGAGTGAGAGAGGGAAAAATATGGGAGAAAATAGCAAGCAGGCCAGTGGAAATCGCTGTAGAAGTGATTAAACATGGATTGACAGAGTTAAAGGGGCCTTGTATGCACATGCACCCTTCCAGGAATCATTTTGGAGCTTACATGGTGCTGATGTGTATCTTTGCTCATATTGAGGTCACAATCTTTCCAGCCAGAAGGCTTGACTAGATAATCCCTCATAAACAATACTGTCTGTGGCATTTGCAGTCCTCAGCCTGTATGTTGTCTTAGACCTCTCGACGAAAAGGTTGTCGTCTCCGCGGGTGAAATCCTTCAAACCTCGCTCGCTGCCGCCACAGGTTGCGCCGTCCGTGTATCGAGCCGAGCAACCCATTCCTTTTTCCAATCATCAATCATAATTGTGTGTACTGGCAACAAATCCATGATAAAGGTCCTGAAATGAAAAGAAAGAAGCTCCAAATGATTGATAGCTGTGACACACGTGACCTTTGCTTTGACAATAACCCTAATCTGGCTACTGGATGGTCCATTAAAGACTTAAGTCAGATAATTATGAACAGCGTGATTATTTTCCCCAATTGCTGCCGGTGTGATGTGGACTGTTTGTGCTGCGGCGGGGTGTGCAGCTCTTTGGGTAACGCTCACACCCACTCTGGTGGCATTGGTGCAGGAAACATTACGGTTAATATGATGTTGAGTTTCTTGATCTTGGTCCACAGCTATGAATTTTTATGGGCGATGTGCAGCCCGAGGCGGCGTTAGCTCGGGAGGCTCGTAGCGTTGTCATTACCACTCTGCAATGTCAGAGACATCCAACACCCTCTGATGCACAGCCTCGCTGAGAGGACCATTATCTTTTCGCAGCAACCAAACAAAATGTGGCGATCGTTTCAAATGCAGCAAGTATTTTGGTTTAAATCTCTTGTGGATGATGGAATATTATCACTTCTTTTTCTGCTTTTTATTCAGTCAAATATTTACATTTCAGAACTGAATGTTCGAACTAGCAACCTGTAGTCTCGTGACTTGAGCAAAGTTTCTGCAGTATTACCCACACACAGTGACGTACAGAGCTCCCCATTAACACCCGGTTTGGTTTGTGGTGAAAGCAATCACACAACATGTCAGACCTCAGGAAAAAATGATTGGCCTCCTTAATTAAAACTGCAGTGTGTCACTGGAAGAAAACGGCAAAATGTGACAGCTTCCGAATACTTACAATAAATCTGCTCTCTGATTACTCTCACTTTTGCGTTTTCTCCTGTGTCTCCAGGCTTTGAGGCCTTTCTTTTCAGCTTGTCATTTCCAGCCATAACAAAGCACTGTCAGCTCCCCTCTGTCTTTGTATATTTCCTGTGAAGTACCTGTCTTCAGAGCGACTCAGAGAGAGAGAGAGAGAGAGAGAGAAAGAGAGAGCGAAAGAGAGAGAGGGGGAGAAAAGGCCGCACATTTCCAACTCTTGTTTCTTCTTCAAAGGCAGCCTTTTCTGTGAAATCAGCCACAGCACAATCTGCTCGCAGAACAGAAACATTTGCTCTGTCAAACTTGGTGGACGTACATGTGAGCAAATCACACAAAAACATTTTTGAATGAAACATTGGTATTCTTTGTAGCACACATTTGTGGCGAAGAAAGTACTAAATTGCAGTTGTCGCAGCAAAAAGCTCGCAGAGAAAAACATTCAGATTATGTCCCCCAGAGATGAAAGCAGCAAAACTTAAACCAGAAGCCTCAAGTATTAATGTAAGAATAATGTGCCATGCCTACATAAGTATTAGCCGAGGAGTTTTACAAGAACATTTATCATTGTTGTGCAAAATATATGGTGTTAAAGTTTGGTCAAGAGAATGATAATTACACTGAGCCCAATGTGCTTTGTGGTATTATCCTGTTGAATCCCTGCTATCAGTCATATGGAGGTGTGCGGCAGGTGTCAGGAGCCGGCACAGGAGTTGGCGCTTTGACCATGTAAGGGGATTATGAAACTGATGATGCGTAGAAAGGTAACGCCTGCCTAAAAGTGAAGTGTTCAGGGCTTTGCTGCTGTCATATGTGGCAGGTGCCGAGATAACACCAGGATCCAGATTACCTGGAGGCTCTCGTCCCGGAGGCTCCGCTCACGCGCTGTCTCCTCTCTCCTCTCTCCTGGTGGGATCTTTGTTAACACTTTGTGAATACTTGACATAATCGCTGCATTTAAATTTCCATCACCAAGTCATGCTACCTGGCATCACATTTGCACCACCGAGGCCTCCTGCAGTTAAGTCAAATAATGTCAAGAGGCGTTTTATTAATTGACTGTAGTGCAACAATACGTTTAATTGATTTGTGTTGACAATAAATGGCTTCAATCAACACTTCACAATTTTCTTTCTTAATATTATTTTTGCTGTTAGTTTCTCCAATGGAAAATATTTCACACAGCTATGCAGTACACTTTCTTTCTTCATCACAGGGCAAACAGAGACTGTCAACCATGCTCATTTGATACACCAATTGACATATGTTTTTGGATTGTGGGGGGGGTAGTGGAGAACCCAGAGGAAAAACATGCACCTACAGAAAGAACGAGGAAACTCCAAACATAAAGTCCCCCTAAAAAATTGCAATCAATCGAGGGAAATTTTTGAATATTATTTGAGGTATAGTATAAAAATCCAGGATCCTAGATTATAAAGGTCCTGGGGTCCAGTGTGAGGTTATTGTGTGTGGAGCTTGCATAGTCTCCCTGGGCTGTGGCATTCCTGTGTCATCCCACAGTCCAAAAACATATGTTCGAGGTTATTGTGTGTGTGTGTGTGTGTGTGTGTGTGTGTGTGTGTGTGTGTGTGTGTGTGTGTGTGTGTGTGTGTGTGTGTGTGTGTGTGTGTGTGTGTGTGTGTGTGTGTGTGTGTGTGTGTGTGTGTGTGTGTGTGTGTGTGTGTGTCTGCTTTTGCCTTGTGATGGACTGACTACCTGTCCAGGATTTAGCCGACCTCCCCTGATAGTCAGCTGGAATCGGCTCCAGGCCTCCCGCGGCTCTGACTTCATCAAGATGGATGGAATAAATAATCCAGTTGTACATATTTCTGGCAGATGTTAAATTCCCTTTCAACCAGCAATAAAATGCTTCGCTCATGTTATTATACCAGTAGTCATTAAACATGGTGTTTCATACTTGAATAAATAAATAGATTCACTTTAATCTGTGGTTGAGGACCTAACTCCTCTTTGGTAATAATATTTAGATTTACTTTAGAGCTGATACTATATGGTCCCTATTTAGACATTAAATTGAATAGATCTTTTATTTTTGCAGAGTGGTTCAATTGACCATATAAAATGTATATTTGATTCATATATTAAATGCATATAAACTGAACTAATGCAGTAAATCTACTACCTGGATGTAGATCCCTGTTTGGTTTACACTTAGCACACACTGGTAACAAATGTCTTGTCAAATTTAAAATACTCATCAATACAAAACAGATTGCACATAATCTAATGGATGATCTCTTCCAATGTTTTGAAAGTAAAGGAAAATAGTGAATTTCTTGCTGGTGCAAATGGTGTGACAGGAGTAAGTAAAGTATTTATATTGTTGAGGTTGAAGCTCTCAGTAGTATTACTGGCAGCATGTTCAGTTTATTGAGGGACAGTGTGATTCATCGGTTAGTCGTTTTACCTATTGAAATGCATTGTTACTACTGCAGAAGACCTAGTTTTGTTCAATCTAATATTTTGCTTCCCTGATGCAGAATATGTTCCTGTGAAGACTTGTGCAAACACCAGTACCAACAGAAGTGTTTCCGTGTCCAAGAAAAGATGAGACGGGGTGTCGATTCAATCAGTGTCACTTCAGACGCAGTGAGAGAGACAGTGCAATGAAGCAGGGGCACAACAACACTGACACTATAAACATGACTAATGGCTCGCATCACATGATTTATGCTAGGCACGGGATGGTGATGTTACATGTTATAATTTATGCTAATCATATGTCGTGAGCAGTCCCAAGTGACATCATGAGCAGCCGGATAATATTTGACCAGAACATGTGTGGGCTCACATTGTGGTTTAATCTACATTTAGCTCATTTAACCCATAGGCAACACGTTTGTTATGCAGTATTTGTTGAAGAGCAAAATATGGCTCGTCTGAACAAGAAGTCATTATCCTGAGCTCAAGTGGTCTGCATGTTTATAATTTCTTGAAGAGGAGAGTGGGCGAGTGTTAGAGGTGCTCTTGAGAGGCTCGTCATCCCTTGCTTCTCTTCAAGAGAGGTCAGAGGTCAAGGGCAGCATCAGATCAACAGCACTCGAGGTGGTAAAAATACAATGTCTCGTCGAAGCACACAATTAGACAATGAATACTTACTGATGTAAGCGTTTAACTTGACTGGCATGAATCTCATCATTTAGTAACAATTTTTGCGGGGAAATGTAAGCAATAGCTGTAATTCTTTGTAACAAATACTCTTCATGAATAAACTGATGCTGTTTTTTCATGCTGTGTTAGCTTAAAATGACAGTTTTGCATTTAATTGTCAAAAATAATACGTCTTTAAATGTCTAATACATGTGCAATGTCTGTAAGGGATTAAGCAGTCAGCAATTTCTGTGTTACTCGTGATGCACCATGCGGCTTGCTGCTGGTTCATGGAGTGGCTCCAGCTCTTAATTTCTAATAATTCTAATGAATGTTAAATTTAAGGGTTTTAGTTACACCACATTAAACACTGAACACACAAACAAGGGTTCACTTATTCTTTTTTTATGTGGCTGATGGCTGCACTTTTGAGGCACATCGTAATATAATATGCTCACAAGCCCCTTCATTATGTACACTCGTACGATCTAATGGGACCCAGTAGAACTGCGCTGACATAAATTCGACTTTTACAAAGGTGATAATGCTCAGTTTTGCATGCAATCTTGGGAGAGGATTTAATATAACAGCATACACATTTTCCTCACCATATATATATATATATATATATATATATATATATATATATATATATATATATATATATATATGTAAGCGATAATTCCTCACCATATTATATATATGTGTATATATATATATGGTGAGGAATTATCGCTTTAATTTAAGTGAGTGTACCTAATGTAATGGCTGGTGAGTGTATACCTGTTTATATGAGTATCTGCAATACACATTGCACTGGTTTTGCAATTCATGTTGTTCATAATTGCATTAAACTCTGCAGTCATCACGAAAGCTTCAGTTACATTGTCACAACCAGTAATTATGTGGTCCATTATAATTTCATTTCTGCATTGACAAAGTTTGTATTTTTTATTAATGTGTGTTTTTTTTGGGAAACAAATACAAGTTGTCACAGCGTGATTTCAGTCTTGACGTCCTTCTTTTAGAGAGTGACTGACTTTTGTACTCTCGGGGTATTAATCGTAATCTGAAGTGTCACATGTGTTGTACCTTTTCTAGTAATTAAATCTTTGGGTCACAGTTCTTGGTGCATTTTCAACGCCAGGCAAGAAGTCCTTTTCATATGATTTAGTGTGTTATCTTTTGTCAAAGATAATGCAAAGTTTGTCGTCAACAGTTTATTTATTGATTAGTTTTAGGGAGTCACACAGTATTTAGAATTGCCATGTCTATTATCCAGCTCACCTCAGTATCTTGACAGCACCAACACACTTGTTACTTATGTTTCATGACAGCCGCGTGATGGTGTGATCCTCCAGCGGGTGTTTTGTGAGTAAGAGATAGACACGATGTGCTGTACAGATACAGGTGCTGCTGCTGGGATTATAGAAATGAAACATCAGCAGCAATTTTTTTTTTTGTTGAGTGCGTCATAGCCTCCCCTCTCACTATGAGTGCACTTCAACATGTGGACACTCAGAGAGAAGAGCAGTTCCGGGACCTTGGAGGCCAAACTGCATTTTATATACTTTACATTACCTATGATAGCCAAGTGTAATGAGAACTGAAAATTGCCAAACCTTCACTTTATAGTCATAACAAGCTGTTTCATTAATTAGTAGCTTCTCGTGAAATTCACCGTGAAACTGTGCAGCTCATAGATGACCAATTAAGGCACAAATTCAGCGAGATCCATAACATCTTGAGCATGGGGAGTTTCAATACTGGAGGCTGTTGTTTGTCTCGCTCTCACAGAGGTCAGATGTTAATGGCCTTAAAGATGATACTGGAGGGTGGTAGATATGCTACATGCACAGGCACACACACTAACCCGTAGCCCTCTGTGATTGGTGCAGCGCCCCCGGTGTGGATTTGCTGGTGCGATCCACCACAGCGCTGAAGCACCTGCCATGTGTTTCCCTGGACGGCCTCTGATTAAAAGTGATGGCTCTGGAGCGTGAGGCTGTTCCAGCGATCAGAGCGCCAATCTATTCTTCGGCAGGATGTGTAGACTCTCGCTCTGGAGTGGCTTGGTGCCTCCGGGGCCTGCTCTATAGAACCGGCTCCAGGTGTGAATCATTACAAATGATATGCCCTGTAACATCAGGAGGAGGACGGCTAAGGGAGGATGCTGGGTAAAGGATCGCAGGCTGGGAATGGGTTTTAATGTGAGCGTAGCCGCATGTCATGGTGGATGCTTGAAAGTAAGACACTGCAGTCAATTCAGCGCTGGAGCACCCCGTAGCGCAAAGCTATAGCAGCGCTGGCTGATGGCGCTATTATGACAGGTGTTGTATTGAGAGGCTGATGGGAAAGTATCGCAAAAGGAGGGGGTGAAGGCAGTGTAATTTTCGTGGGGTGTCCAGATTTTTACTACGTAGAAGCGCATCAAGTTAATGAAGCTTCAGACACAGAAAATTAGCAGAGAAATGAATTGCACCACCAAAGTGAGGTCAATTTGCACAGATAAATCCATGAAGAACAGTGGAGTGCATCATTGGAACTGCTCTGCTTGCACTGATGAGCAGGTTAATTGCCCATTTTGTTTATTGTGAGAAAGATGCCTGAAACCAATTTTCCCCAGATGCATATCGCAGCCTTATGTGCTGGAAAGGGAAAAAAAAAAAGTCAGTTTGTGAAAACTCAACACAAGATTATTTTAGCTCCCTGAAAAAGGAAAAAGGAAACTTGGAAATAAAGATTATGCAGATGTATCATCCTCTTTGTGTCACAAAAAAGAAGAAAAAAAAGAGAGAAAAGCAGATTTGAGATCATGGATAGAGGCCGTACTGACTACTGTTCCAGGTTGAGAGAGCTTAGCGTGGTCGCCATTGAAACACCGTTCTAGCCTCGCCCGCGGCACGGAACCCATCAGATTCAAGCACAATTCTTGCCACAAATACATTTCAGCGGGTCCTCTTCAGATGATCCAGAAGCCAGATGTCAGTGGCTTCTTAATAACTTTCTAGAGGCTAGTTCTGGTCACTCTGGCAATTACCTTTATGTCAGGCTTCTAAAAGATATGTCTACCCACGGGACAAGCAGGCGGCTAGCTCCATAATGCTCATTACAGATGAATGTCGAGGCTGATTCATCCTGACTCGCTGTGTGGCTTCTGGTCGCGCTACTGTCAGTATTTAAGTTGCTTGTATTGATTGACACATTAAATCAAACAGCTTTTATCTTTGAACCATACAAGTGACTTTTATGTATGTTTCATTCATCTTTAATAGAAGGATCCTTCATGTGCATTAAAAAGCAATAAAAACATTAGAGGGTGAAATGTACACCCAGTACATTCTAAAATGTTCAAGAGGAATTATAATGTTGGTTGTCATTTTAGAAATCACAGGGGGGGATTTCGAAGCAGATTGCGAGCTGATAATAAAAGAGACCCTTTCGTAGTGCCAATATTTGGCACTGAAAGAGCTGGAAATGAGTTTTTCTCAGCTGAGAATGCACTTTTAAAACACCTCAAATAATGTGACAAATAGACCTGGTACAATAATTGCTTGTGAAGTAAGATAAACGGCCAGAGATGCACAAGTAATTCAGCCATCTCTGAATGGAGCATCAACATGTATTTTTCTCCTCTGATTTGAAAGGAAAGAGTGTTTCTGTTGTAAATAAACTGTAATTGTGCAGTTTAGACAAGAATTTCCTTTTTATTTTACGCTTGCATAATGTATAAATGTGTAATATCCTGTTGAATAGGTTGTATAGAGCTGTTTCTGATAAATGCATCACACAACGATTGTCTTGGATGAATTTCTTTGTGAAAGCGACAGTGTAGATACACTGTTGTAAGATGTGTTACCACATGATAACATTGCAATTCTCAAATAACATTTGTCCGACATTTGTCAATTGTAATTCAGTGTAAACATTTATTGGTCAAGGTTTATCCATCATCATGCTTTTTATATCCTTTTTTGTTGTCCACTCCTAAACATATTCTTTTGAAACAGATCCATGGTTGCCGAATTCAAAATATTTCGCATTATTTGGCCGCACAGTGGTGTAGTGGTTAGCACTCTTGCCTCACAGCAAGAAGGTCATAGGAACTCTGGGTACTCCGGTTTCCCCCACAGTACAAAAAAAAAAAAAAAAACATGCACTGGGTGTCCCTGAGCAAGACCCCGTTTGCCTATACACTACTGAGTACTTGTATTTCTTCATATAATTTGTTAATTTCATGTTTTAAAATGGATACTTTGTTCAGTGCATCTGTTTCTTTCATATTGTCTTAAAGCAAAATTGTCATACACTCTCATATTATTACAAATTCCAAAAACTGTACACAAGCACCACATGTCGTATTGTTGTCACACTGAAAGAAACAGGAAGAAAGGAAAGTGATGTCGTATATGCTCACTTGTCTGATAAAGAGATGAACAAGAATAAATGAGTACTCATTTGCCTCAGTGAAAACCTTGATTATATATTCACTTTCTTTCTTTGTCTGTACTTCAGAACAGGTATACAATCTGTAAACAGTGTAGTTTCCTCAAATGTATTCACATTGGAAACAAAAATGTCACTAATGTAACAATCTCATATTTGAACCGAAAACTTCAGTGATCATCTTCTGAGATTATGGAGGTGTAAATTACAGTTATCACACTGCCAGTCAATTAGATGATGAATCAAGAGGTTTATTATAAACTCTGAGTATAAAATTATGTGTAACTAATTAAGAGCCTTTATGTGGTCTTATGTATGAGAGGTAACACTGAATATCAACAGGAAATGGCAAAACAAACAGCAAATGAAGAGCTGCAGTCTTTTTGAATTCTGTCAACATGGACGTCCATTAAAATGAGTGAAGCAAACTTTTTATGTTGACTGCTGCATCGCGAAGCACATAGTGGGAATGTGACAGTGTATTACTGTGGTGAGTGAGTGTAGTATCTCTGCTGTGGAGTGGCAGGTTCATGCACCTCTTTGTGCTTTCATGTCGGACGTACAGGAAAAGGAAGAAACTAAAGCGCCTCGACAGGCATCTGCAACGTTTGCCACTCAGTCACTCGGTGCCTCGTGCTGTTGAAATGAGGTCTGCTGTTTTCAGCTCCATAAGTCTGCAGTTATTATCATAATAATGTCTTGTTTCAAGTTGCCCTGAAATGCCTCTAGCACGGCAGCACCGATTAAGAAATCTTAATTAAGCTTTTGTAGATTCTCCTTCATCAGACCTTGCCTGTTTTTTTTTTCCTTCCTGTGCCCAAGAAAACTGGGATTCCTTTAGTCTGCCTTTAAGAGACACCACTTCAGCCTAAATGAACAAGGTGTACTGGTGTGTGCATTGGAGAGAAGGAGAGAGAAAGAGAGAGAAAGCGAGAGAAAGAGAGAAAGAAACCAAAGCCAATGTGTCAGTGCGAGCTTTCAAGTTCCCAATGCTTCATCTCTCTCGGGGCGTTTAAGTATTGGATATCCCTCTGCTGATCCCCTTGTTGTCACAGCAATTTCCCCAGTTGCTCATCATACTTAAACTCCTCTCTCATTTCCATTATAATCACCCCATACAAAGCTCACCTGAGATTTGCACTGAAAGACAATTTGGTTTCACCTCTGAAGCTGCGCAGCACGACATCCAATGTGTAACGGATATAACAGTTTGAGTTGGCGGGAAGACGGGTGCCAAGCCGTCCTTGTTCGCAGAGGTTTGAAGTGTTCCTGTAGGGAGCCCGCAGATTTTCTGCTCAGCGTCGGCTGCTATTGCGACATTAGAGAGGAGTCGGATCAAATTAACAGCTGAGCTCACAAGAGGCATTGCTAAGTGGCAGAATCACAGGGGAATAATGCCACTGGAATCGGTTGATTAAATGACTGTGGATGTGATGAACTGCGCAGAGGGACATTATTACAGTGTTGCCTCATTCATCCATGTTTACAAGCAGCAACTGTCTTAATTAAGCATTGTGAGGGCTGATAAATGGCCCAGGCTGGCTGTCCGTGGGAGACACATTGATTTCACATTAGATTTCCAGATAGACGAGCTATTACATTCTGCTTTGGACATTAAGGTGTTACCAAGGTTCGCTACATAAGTAGCAGAGGCAATAAAAGCTGTATTTATAAGGCGCATGGTTGCACCACATAATATGGATGTAACGTGAGGTCTGTGAGTGCAGGACTATGACAAAACAAATTGTGACAGACAGACCTAGTTTGTTAGCTTTGTACACATGTGCTTCAGAAAAGGCTTACAGCAAAATTATAATTAGTCTCGTAGTGCGCTGCATCTCGGTGAGAATTCAAACAGCCGCTGTACTTTCAACATCTGCTTCTCTCAGTGATCCCCACAACTGGGCCCGAGGAAAGCCGGCACTACTAATTACTAATAAAACTAGCTGAGCTCATTGCTGTGAATTATTAGTGCTTTATCTGAAGTGGACCAGGAATCGCTCCTAAAGCTAAACGGCTTTGAGGTACAAGCAGGGATCACAGTTCATTGCTACTGCTGGATTAACACTTAGCACTTCGCTAAGCAGACTTTATTGCATCCAAAAAAAAAACCCACAACCCCAAAACAAAACCCTAAAACAACAAAATGCTTTTATTGTTTTGCAACATTGCAAGCGGAAGTTTAAACACTGAACATGTGAGCGATGGCATCCAGTTATTTTGTCATAATCTGTCCCTTAAATCTACACCTTCAACCACAATCCTTAACCTTCACTTGCCAGTATCTAGATGGAAGCTCATTACATGAAATTTAACAAATAAAATTATGTAACATTGATAAGCACATTCACTCATTTTAAATAATTCCCCCAACTCTTCCTCTTTGGTCTTTACCACCTTGGTAATGTTATTCAAACAGACCTCATCATCGTCATCATCCTCAGCCACCAAGTGCACAACAAATGTCTATTAACTTTATAGAGCTGAATGTGCGTGTGAATGTTTAGGTTATTTAGGTTTAGGTTATTCTGTATATTGGTGTGCCTGCTGAGATGAATGCGATGCTGAATGTGAGAATGGCTGCCTGTGTTCCATCGTATGTCTACTGTGTGTCTATTGTAGCTACACCGCAATTTGTACCATGTACAATGACAATAAAGCTTCTAATCTAATCTAATCTATATGAAAAAGCTTTATCCAGGTGAAAATGCTTTGCAACTGCACATTGTCCATTGCTGTAAGGTTATTTTTACTGTTATAGTTAGAGTATACATGTTTTGACCCCCAAAAAAGGGAATCTAAAATGAAATGAAAAAAGAAAATTGCTTTACTTCAAACTTTGCATACAATCCAGGTCTTTGTTCAAGTTGATTTAAAGATGTTTGTGCTAATCTCAACCAGCTATTGAGATATGAAAGAAAAGTTAATTGAAAAGTTAATTAAGCCTTTTAAATGATCCAGTTTTATAATCTTTATTATACTATTGTTTATTTTTCAGAAAAACCTTTTAAATGCCTCATCCAAATAAACATAAATGAGAAGGGACTGACAATAGGTCACAGGCCAAGAGCAGTGTTTTCACTGAATTTCATGCTGATCCAACAAACACACTTAGGAAGCAGGCAACACTGAGCCAAATGACACCGCAGTGGTTCTGGTTGTGGTGATATCCTCCACTGACCAGCAAATGGGCTGCAGATGTGGGTGATTCCAGCTGGAAAGAGGCGTGGCTGACCTGGAAACCAAGAGAGGGAGAGGCGCCTCTCTTCCAAGAAAAGGCCCGACTGAAGCCAAGTAATAAGGATTATTGCCTGTCTTGGCCAACTTTTTTTTTTTTCACCTTTTCGTCATTTTTTTTTTTTTTAGACAAAACACCCTTTTTTATTTGTTCATAATTTTTTTTCTGAAGGACTCCCGTCCTCATGAGAGTGGTGTCAACCTTTGTGACAATATCGATGTTCATAAAGCAGAAGGGATTGGTGAAATAATTCTGGGAAATTCACAAGAATCGTGCCATTCAAATTCAACAGATTTCTTGCCATCGCTCTCGAGAAAATCACCAACGCACAAATTTCATGCCATGTGGTCACATGACAGAAAAATCACCAATAAGTCAGCACACTGCTCTTCTTTTCAAATATGTAAATTATAGGCAAGAAGGAACAAAGCACAAAGACACATCTTCTACTTAAGTAATTCATAAATCAATTATCGTATAACTATCGCAACCCTCAGCATCTTCACACCCTTCACGCCTTATCTGCATCATTAAATAAGCACCAGCATACCTTAAATAGAGTTTGCCACCTGCACGTTAGTGGCTTGTTTCTGCTGTTCTGTTGCTTCTTCTTTGGGTTCCTCGTTGTTCGGTCTATTTCTTTTACGATGGGTGTTATGCAGAGTTCTGCATGGCAGCCAAAAATCACATCTCCGCTCAGTTTCAGTTAAAAATGTCTTTTTAAGTTTGACTTTGATAATGTCTAGCAGATCCTCACACAGTCTCACAAATTATATTCACATTATTGGGACATCCTCATTAGAAATATTTACAGGTTTTTAGTAATTTGCACCACACTGATCCAGTTCAGCTCCCCAAAATGGAAATCCCCTTCATCCATACTGATTTATCCATGGTACCAGTCCATCACAGAGGGACAGACAAGCACGCCTACTGTGAGTCACATCTACAGAAAAAGATTAGCCTCTAAATTATATTCAAACATCAGTTTTTGGGCTGTGGGAGCAAACTGGAATACCTAGATAAAGGATGATACTGCTACACAGAAAGACCCCCAAGCAAAGACTCAGATTGGGATTATTCCTGTCAATAGGGGAGAGTGCTCACCACTACTCCATTGTGTCACTGTGCAACTGAGATGTAAATCCCACTTATAGGCCAATTAACATAAACCGAACAACCTTGTAGCTTGGCTAAATGTAAAACTCAAAACTTAAGGTGAGCTGGCACTCATTAAAAATAACTTTTTCATTCCGGGATTATAGGTTATATTTGACAGAACCTGTTGTTTCCCATTCTCTCAGATGTTCCAATCTTAAGACTAAGCTGGACTTCAATGTTTAGTTTGTTTTATTGCCTAGTTTGTGAGGAAGCCTTTTCTATTCTTTATGATTTCTGTATACATTTCTATTCTGTGTTTGTGTTCCAAGCTGTTTTTGTAATTGGTGAATAATTATGCTGAGCACCACAAATTAAATTCAGTGTCTGGTAAACATGTCGCCTAATGATGAATGTTATAATCAAGGTTCCAAAACTCCCCTTTACAGTAGCACTGTTTTTTTTTTTGCTTGAATAGCACAAATAGTTTGAATCAAATTTAACTTTCCCTTTTTTCAATTTTCATTTTGTGCTGAGAAATCAAGGAAGCAGCTTTATTTCCTTTGTGTTTCCAATAGAAAGTCACATTTTCACAAACCAAGCTCTTCTTCAGTAGTCTGATTGAAGTACTCTGTGTAAAGCTTTAGTTTACCAAACAAGACTTTTTTTTATTCCCAGGGGTGCTTTTGCTCCACTTCAGTGTTTGCTAAAGTAAATCTTAACTTCTCTGCTAAGTGGTGGCTTCATGCTCATTTATAGATTTTCTTTTTTTTTCACCTTTGGTGCTGAAGTGCTTTTCTTTATCCTAAGTGCCGAGCTGCCAATGTGGCAGCTTTACAACGCAGCGATGAGAAACACGTTGTCAGTTAGTGTGTACGCTGCTGTGATGTGTTGTATTTAATGACAATTTCCAGAGGCACTAGATGAACTAATGTCCATGAAAGGATCACTGCAAAATGTGTATGTGACTTTTGCATGTACATTTTTTTTTTAACACTGTTTCTCTGTCCATCTTTGCTCTGCTGTCTATAAAGGTCACATGCAGGAAGGTGCACGGAGGAGCCACGGAGCTCATCGAGTGGAGGGACAGCGATAATGAACAGAAGACATCTCCCACGGGTGCCAGTCCTCGGATCCTCAACCCCCTGCGTTTGTTTGCCAGGGGCTCCCCCGAGTTCAAGAGCAACATGAGGGAGATGACATATTTACAAAACATGGAGGACTTCTGGGACTGGTTATCTAACCAGACAGATGTTCAGGATGCACAGGCCAGAACTAAACGCAGGCCCATCGTCAAGACAGGCAAGTTCAAAAAGATGTTCGGGTGGGGGGACTTCCACTCCAACATCAAGACCGTCAAGCTCAACCTGCTGATCACGGGAAAGATTGTGGACCACGGGAATGGCACATTCAGTGTCTACTTCCGCCACAACTCCACGGGCCTGGGTAATGTGTCGGTCAGCCTGGTGCCGCCCTCGAAGGTTGTGGAGTTTGAGATCGCCCAGCAGTCCACACTGGAGACCAAAGACACCAAATCATTCAACTGTCGCATCGAGTATGAGAAGACGGACCGCAACAAGAAGACTGCGCTGTGCAGCTTCGACCCTTCCAAGGTGTGTTACCAGGAGCAGACGCAGAGCCACGTGTCATGGCTCTGCTCCAAACCCTTCAAAGTCATATGCATCTATATAGCCTTTTACAGCGTGGACTATAAACTGGTGCAGAAGGTGTGCCCCGACTACAACTACCACAGTGACACACCTTACTCCTCCACAGGATGACCTGGCTGTTGTTAGTATGCATCAGCCTTTTGTTTTGTCTTCAAACAATGTAAATGTCAAGCTCTGAATTCCTCATCCTGAAACGCTTAAATACCTGAAAGTGTGACACAGTGAAGGCATTCAGTAAAACTTTTGTATATACTACGCAAGTATACAGCTTCAGAACTTCAGGTAGTTAGGTGTCCATGGACTGGGTTTTGGGGGTTGACTTGAGACTCGGAGGTAGTAAATCCTCCCCCATCGCAACAGCACATGTTCTCTGTAAACCACTGATATAATTAGTATGTCATCCAGATGTTTGCTTCAGGGGAAGACCGTTACCGTAGGCAAAGGAGCCTTCCCAGTCGGAAGTGCATTGCCGGCTTCTGCCAGCGGTGCGTCGACACCATCAACCATTTTCCTCACCTGGTTTAAAACCGTTGTGGAATGAAGTACGACACGATGCTGAATCATTTTAATCATCACAATAGGCTTTTGTTGGAAGAGCTCTTCACCTGAGCGTAAAATGAAAGATTTCCTTACATTTCCCTCTCCATCTTTCTAATTAGTCAAAATGATCTATTCTTTGAATTGAATTGGCACTCGCGTCCATTTGTACCAGATACTATAACACAGACAAAGCACTGTCGAGTATTTCATATTAGCCTGATCAGGGTTTTTTTTCCACAAAGCATGAGATAATTCATACGGCCCTGCACCCTTTCATCTTATCTCTTTAGTGGGGACTCCAATCAAGTGAATTGATTTATTCAGTCTATTCTAAAGTGCCCATGATTAAAAAAATCAATCCAACAAATCTGATACAAAAAACAGACCTGAGAGCATGAGATTACATGTACATGTATCTGTATATCACGTGGCCGCTGCCTTGTTTGCTCCTTAAAATGTGCTGGTCTTTCTGCTACAATCATCATAAGGCATGTGTGCTTTAAACTAGTCTGAAATCCAACATCTGTGTTTGCAGGATGCACTTTGAGGCATCAGCCTGCCGAGCGAGGCCCCGCAGTGGATTAATGTGTCAGGAGAGAGAGGGAGGGGGAAGCAATAATTGCAGGACAGGTGGATTTAGTGAGTCTGGCAGACAATTATCAGCACTTTGTCATGGTCCTGCCACCAGCCCTGACATTACCTGTCTTTAATAGGCTTTAATTAGCCTGGGAAATTTCATTTACCAAGAGAGGAGACCCTGAAAAAAAAAAAAAAAAAAATCCAAAAGTACAGAATCCGTCTGCGGTTTTAATGAGAGGTGGGACTAAATTTGAAATATGAGACATTTCCCAGTTGTACAGCAGACTTAAGCTGGCTGAATTTTCTGTGTAAAAGTGGATAACATCCAGCCTCGCAGCACATGTGTTTGGACTTTGCAACCTGTGAAACTCATTTTTAAAAGGCTTTGGTTGAAAACCATCTACAGATTAAATGCTGTAGGCGGGTTGTGTTGTTTCCTCACCGACGGACGATTTTAGGCGAAGGCTGCGCTACTAACTTATTTCTGTCACCCCTTCTTTTGTCCCATGTAGCTCACATCTTTCTCCATTAGCTGTAAATGATCCTGTCACCTCATAAGGAGGTGAGGTGTACGATAAGAAACTGAATCAGAGTTGATCTATGTTGATGTTTTAGTTTTACTCCTTTGTGCAAATGCTGTGTATTAATGTGTAACTCGAAAATCTAAACGTGTTTGATTATGGCTTCAGAGTAAATGATGTCAACTTATTCTCTTTCTTTCCCCCAGAGAAATATATCAACAAGTATACTGTTCCTAATTTTTTGGGTGTTTGTTAAGAAATAACATGTAGATAAATGTCAGATTTACTGCTTATTGTTATAGATTGCTTTGATTTCCGTTTTTGTATTTGCAGAATTGTACCTATTTTTGATTTCCTGCTTGCTTAAATCCTGTTTCAACAATGTCCCTTGTAAAATAGAAAAAAAAATGAGCACTTCTGTGTGTATAGTGTAATTACAAATGTTCATTTTTGAATATTTGATTTCATAGAGAGTTCCTTTTGTTAAAATGTAACCGTAAAGATCAGTTTAGGTTTTTATGGCATTAAACCTGATTTGAACTTGGCCCTGGGCATATTGTCATACTGAGTCAGCTCCTGTGTGTCGGTGTTCGCCGTCATCTCGCTCCCCTCCTGAAAGGACTTCTCCACAGGATAAACACGCCGTTTGAAGAGGTACATTTCAGTGTAGCTTTTTAATGGGCAATAAATCTGTGTCCACAGGCGTGGATGATACCAGAGGTACACCTCAGGGAGCACATCCATTTTGCTGTGGCCATCAGGGACAGGGGTCTTTTCATTCGCTTCCATTACTCTTATCTGATCAGAGTGAGGCACCTACTCTTTAGGCGTCAAGTCACACCGGGCTCTTCTGCTGCACACGTCCAAATCCTCAGAAAACTACAGAGAATGCTAATATACAATTCACTTTCCAGGCTTCATTGTGATGGAAATTCAAGCATTCAAAATGACATTTAAATGGATGGTGAAGTGTTAAATCATCTGATAAAATAAAAGTACTTTACAGATTTGAATATCCTTCAATATCTCAATAGCTATCAAAACACATTTAGTTTTTAAGCTGATTATACTATTCACTAGTATCCGCATATCACTCTTTTTAACCAGTTGCTTTCACTTATGACATCAAGCAACCATCAAGTGTCTTAAACATAATCAAGAATGTGAGTTAATGATTTAACCGGAAGTATAGTATTAAAATAGCTTAAGACAGTGGGAAGAGGTGGGACATTAAGAAACGAATCCAAATATTTGCCTTTTTTTTAGTCCATTAAATTACATTCAAGCAGGGAGGAACATTATAATCAACTGTTCATATTGATTTTTTTTTAAATAAATCATAACTACGCCATAATTTGTTATGTAAGTCATATGTATTTAAAAATAATATTACTGATGCTATTTTCTGAATTAAGTCAACGCAAGTGTATTTTTCTCTCAAAAAGTATTTGTTGTGGCAACATTTGTGAGTGTCTGATGACAACATGTTGTCACCAAATTCTTATAATATAAACCAAGAGAATAAATGAAGGGAAACTCCTGAAGAAAGCTTTAATGACTATTTCAATAAATCTGCACAATCCTCAGATGAGGATGTGGCAGCCTGTTTGGTATTTGTATAGCTTATTCCAAATATTTTCTGTTAAAAGTACAAACTCACGATCCGTTTATCTACTATTTATCTTATCCAGCTGGGTTGACTGGATACACCCAGAGCAGACCGGGAGTCCATCACAGGATCAACCTTTTGGCTTCTGTTAACTTCCTGAACATTGTGGCGTTCTTTTTATATTGAGAATTTCACAAAAGCTAACTAAAAAAGCTTGCTTTGTTTGTGGCTTTATTAATGATGTCTAAAACTAACAATGTTTGTCTGAAGAGCTTTATTTTCGTAGTATGACAACATTCAGTCGAGTCTCTTTGGTATAACCAAAAAGGAGAATAAATGAAGAAAAAAGCTTAGGAAGGCTAGAGGTCAGGAGATTTAATAAAGACTTTAATGAACCTGCATAATTCTTAAAATAGCTTAAGAAAGTGGGCAGAGGTGGATGTGGGAAGGTGAGATGTGTAGAAATTCAAATATTTGCCTATTCCCTTTTAATTCATATCCAATACTCAAGCATGTGAAAATATTTGTATTTTGTGCTTCTGGTAGGTTCCTAAGAATATTGTCTATATAGTCAGTTTAAGTTTACGGAGCTATTTTGTCAATCAGGTCAACAGGGGTATATTTTTTTTATTCAAATATATCTCTTTGAGTGACATTTGTGAGTGTGTGATGACAGCATGTAATCATCAAGAAGGAGAATCAGTGGATGAAAACCTTATGAGGGAAGAGCTTTCATTAAAAAAGCTGGTACCTAAATAACCTAAATGAGAAGAGGTGGCTGAGAGGATGAAGATATTAATTCAAATATTTACCTTTTTAGAGAATCAAGTTATATTCCAGCAGATAAAAATAATATCCTCGACCTCTGGTTTACAAGCTACATTACAGTATATTTTGTAATTGTGACTAATCATAACTTAGACTGACTTCATGATCAGTTTCACTTTCTCCGTTTCTTATTCCAGCCTACTCATTTCAAAATGTCAATTTGGTGTGGACTATCTTGAGTCAATTCAACAATTGTGAGTCTGTGATAATAACAAGCCATCATTAAGTCTCCAAATTATGATCGAGAAGAAGAATTAAAGACAAAGGTAGTTTTAATAGAAACTTAATGGAAACTGCCTAAAAGTGGCTTGGAATCATTTCAAGTCCATTATTTAGTTTAACATGGTGAATTCGGCTGAATAACTGATAGCTATAGTGAGGAGTTAGTATTGTGTCCTTTGGAAAATCACAACTTGAGTTTATTTTGTTTATATTTAATCACCAATAAAATGTGGTGTGAAATGAGACAGAGACAGAAAAACACACACTCAAACCGGAGTACGCCGAGAAGACCAACTTACTGAGATGCAAACCCCACGCAGAAATCCCCACACATGCCGAGAGAAATAACCACTACACCACTATGACAATAGAACGACTTCAGTTTTTGTTTTGTTTTTTTAAATAAGAGTATTTAAGGCTCTTGATCATGTTTCACTTATATTCTCTAATTGCATTACTATAATGAATCTTGAATAGGAAATTGAGTTAAGCTCATATAAATGTTGACTTTTTAAGACCACCATTGTGCAAGGCTCATAAGAGAAGCATTACATTAATGGCACATGCAGCAGAGGTAATGTCTTCTGTAATCATCAGGCTCCGTTGCTTTTATAGTCTCAGTCCACTTCTTATTCAACAAGCTTGTTTCCTCCAAGCGCAAGAAAAATTTCAATTTTTGACAATGCGACTGCAGGCGTCTCTTCTCACAGGCAAAGCGGTTAGTGAGGGGAGAGAGTGAGACGGAGGGAGGGAGATAAAAGGTTGGAGAGGCGTCCTGCAGCAGAGATGGTATCGCCTCTTTTCCTGGGATCTGTGCTGAGAGAGGCGGACGAGGATCAGCGATGATGAAGACGTCTCTTCCAGCAGGAGCGAGCCGCCTCATATTCGCTTTAATTAGAGCCCGCGCTGAACACTCGCACATAAAAAAAGGGTGGAGGGTGAAGTCTTTCATGCGTTGTAAAAGGTTCAGCGCTTAACATGGCACTATGCTAATGCGGCTTAAGCTCAGTTTCTTTTGATTATCACAGCGTCGTTGTTTTCCAACAATTAGAAAGGAAAAGAAGCACCTCAGCCTGACATCCACATCCATTAACACGACCAATAAAAGAAACTGTGTGGAACTGTGTAAAAAAATCTGACTTTGCACAAAGTTCAACATAAAAAACAAAATTAAAAAACTGAGCCACACCAGACTGCTGGAAAATGTTTTAATGGGTTAATGCAGGCGTTCTTGCAGACAACAACTTCATCTTTTTTTTTTTTTTTTTTTTTTGATTCCAAACAAAACTTCAACATCTCAACATGACGCTGAATGGTGAGTAATATCATGTAAAAATGATGCTACTCTTTTTAAATTTACAAAATCCTCGGAAGTGTCTGTGTCACACCACACTACGTACGAGACGGACTGAATAAACATGACAAACCCCCCCCCATTCAAACACAGAATAACATTGCCGGTAGAAGTGATGCTCAGCATCCTACAGATATCCAAGCATGTTAAGAGGAGATTTTTGCACATACTCAATTCATTTCATTCTGCACAATATATGTCAAATAACTGCAGAAAATGAATTGTTGGAAAAAGAAAGAAAAAGAAACTTTGTACTTGGACACTTTCTTTTGACAATAACATGACCATGCATTAGTCTCTCCACTTTTAGTTAACCACAATATATTGAGAATATATAATATTTGCAAGTTGGCGATACTAAATGAACAAATTCTCAAAATTTCATCTATAACAGTTCACAGACGTATGATCTGGAATATGTCGTTCAAATGGGAGACTGAGTAAATACTTCCATATACTTCCAATGTTGTAATATATTAGGGCCAAAGTACAGACACTTTTCTGTCTTACATGTTTTACAAGGATTGACACTGGGTCTTCATAATGGCAGATAACTATTTTCCCCCACAAATATGCAACAGAACGGACTTTCTTGTACATTGGTCTTCTGAAGATGGTTCAACTGTCATTTACATAGAAATGGTGCCATCAATATGGGGCATATGCATCTTTTAAAAAGTGTAAAGAACTGACCTTGCACTGAAAGTGTTCATGCTTTTTAATGTCTAGTCACAAAACGGGCTAAACATTACAAATATATAATATTTCCCATTTAGTTAAACCTTTGTTACGTTCCTATAGAACTCCATATCAAAATGACTATTCATGGGAACTAGTGCAACCTGGAGGAGGCCTGGTCTTTGTGACAAGGCAGGCACAGAGTAAAATAGACAAAGTACTCTAGAGCAGCTCCAGAGCAATGGCAGATATATTAAGGCCATTTTCAAAAATTACAGGAAAAAAAAATAAAACGTAGCAGGCAGCTTGGCTTGCCACCCAGGCTGAAGTGAATTCAGTTTAGGGCAGCAAAGCAAGCAAGCAACACCGATTGAACCAATTTTTTCCCCAATCCATTGATGTCAGTCTTCAACGTGCCAGCCTCCCCACATCCCTGGCCAGAAAGCTCCACTCCTCTTTATTCAAGTGTGTTCAGTTTTGGTGGAAATCAGAGTGGTACCCTCACTAGTCCTTCCTTTGTAAACCCATGCTTCACACCTCCTGTAAAGTCCTGGGGCACAGTCGGGCAGTCAGGACTGTTTTAGACGCTTCCTGGGAAGACCGAAGGGCGGGCACTGTGCTGAAGCCAGGGCACGAAAGGCTTCGGCTACCAAGTGAGGATGGGACTGGATCATTGACTTCCAGCCCGCGGTCTCCATTATATCCGTAGCATGACTGTAAGCACAGACAAAATGACGCTCAGACATGATAATCTGCACATTAAAAATCAATAAACATAAATGAGATTGTAATGACAAAGCAAATAAGGGGAGGATTTGATTTGTGAGCTGCATGATAAACTCGGAAAAGGGCCATTAGTGTTTTCTGTAAGCACGCGTAAACTGAAATACAAGGGGAGACTGCCTTCATGCTGGGAATACAATGAAAAGTTGGACGTTTCAAGGTGTCCTATGAGACTGCACTACATCATCTGCGAGAAAAACTTCTCACAGCGACCACCTCCCTTCTGCTTAACATTCTACCAATATTCCATTTCCAGGGTTTATCCAAGTATGAGTCTATTAATAACTTGGATACAAAGATATGGAGCCTCAAACTGAAAAGGCAAATAGCACTCTGTCTGCCCGAGCTAAAACAATGAATTCTAATGCATCTGGTTGGGGTACGAGATAAGAGCGTGTTATTAATCTTGTGTCACATATATCAGCTAATTACATACTTGCTATTCCAGTTCTTTCCATCTTTACAGCCCAGCTGTCTCAGGACACTGCACCTATGGCAAGGAGATAAAAAGGTAAGCATTCAGGGCTGGTAAACAGAAATGGCAGCAGGAATTTATCACCGGAGGTTTTTTTTTTTTCTTCTTCAGTTTTTTTTTCTCTCTTTTTTTTTTTAAGCGATACTTGCCTGTTGATAAAATCTATGGCTTGTGCTTTGAGCTGCTCGGCACTGTGCAAGTCAGCCAGGATGAGGGTGTCGGCCACATTCTCCACTGAAAGGCTGTTGCACAAGGCCTCTTCACACATGACCTTTAAACGCTCCAGAGCATACTGGGGGTGAGGGGGAAGTGGAGGGGGACACGGAGAGAGAAGCGGTTACAGCATGGATGCCAGGTAAATCCTCACTATTGTAAATACACGCAGACATGTTTAATTATTGCATCTCCACTGGGAAAAGGAGGAAGAAAAAACAGGGGGAAAAAAAAGCATCCAAAATGTCCTGGTCATTCTCCTCCTGCATGCATCTTTCAAATTAAAATGACTCGCTCGCACTAATTTTAGCACGACATATGTTATACATCACTTAAACAATGATTAGGTTCATTTTGAATGGGCAATTAAGGTAGTCCCTCAACCCGCTATTCACTTCAACCTCATCCATCAAATCAATGATCAGTACAATATTTATAATACACTTGGCTCGCCCTGAGATAAGGCAAATCACAGGAGTGAATTGGTAAAAAAGTGAAATGATTTGGGAGGTTTTAAAAAGCTTTACATCACTGACTACAGATGGAATATCACAAATTAAAAAAGAAAAAAACACAACAAAAATGCCTTAAACAGAGAGTTGGGGATCCAGAATATTTATAATTTTTTATAACGCTTCCATGTGAGGTGATGAGACAATAGATGTTCCCGATAAGCACAGACCACCATGGAACTGAAGATGCATCACAATATTGAGTTTGACAATATTTAAGGAATAGTTTTGATTGCATTGCAACAAAGAGGACGGACAGAATGACTGATGAACAAACACACAAGAGCTCCGAAGTTGTTTTCTTATGGTTTGTCTATTTGATTGATTTAAAAAAAATGGAGAATATTTAGTGAGTTTGTATTTTTGCTTACGGAATGCTGTAGTGCTGCTTACAGCAGAAACCTTCCAAATAAAGTGGATCAGCGTCACAATTTAACAACAAAATCTGTCAAACCTGTCAAATTGTAACTTGATAAGGTACAAATATGTATTAAGTAAAAATGCAGCATATTGTCAAAATGAAGTTGCGTAGTATATGAAATGTGAGTATATGAAATCTTTTGCATTTAAGAGACGATTCTGATTGGTCTGTGAGTCCCTATTACATCTTCATTCATCAAGATAATTACCACGGTAATGTTTTCAACTCTCCACAATAATGAACGCAGCTTTACAATTTTTGCTGAAAATGTTAGAAAAATGGGACCAATGATAGAAGGACCATTTGTACAACATCTGATGAGTTTTCAATATTTAAACTGTCATATTAGTTGCAGGGAGAAGAAGAAAAAAAAAAAGAAAAAAAAAATACACACGTCCCTGAAAGCTGAAGGACCTCAACTGTTTTCACACGGATCTGGCAGCCCATTAAATTCAACCTGGTTTTCTAAAGGGTTAGTGTGAAGGGTTTTAATCTACATGTGAAGCGACGCCAGCAGACCGTTCTATCTCCTCGTACACAGCAGACAAGCCAACAGTCAGTCACGTAGTTGTATTGTCACTAGAAACACGGTATAATGTTCCATGGTTCAAAGTGATCATTCTCTCACTGTTTAAAAGACCAACACAATTAAAAAATTCAAAGTGTGACATGGTGATGTGTAAATGAGAGGCCTTAGGTACTGACTTTATCTGCAGCTGCCAGCAAATTGTCGGCCATCTTCTCCAGATTGGGGGCCTTCCCTGTGTAGATGAAGCCCATCATTTCCTTAAAGACATCTGGATCCACGTCGCTGATGTCCACACGATTCTGGAAAACACACACGGGTTTCCGTTATTCCAAGAGCTCAGCGCAGTAGCTTGAGACATAATGAGGTGGTAGAAAAGCCGTAGAATAAGTAAAGCAAGAAAAGCATGACAATGAAAGGGTTCTCACCTTTTTACTCTCCTCCATCTCATGTTCAAACATAGCGTTAAAAACCGGAGATCTCGCTGCCAAAAAGACAAACACACCTTCATGTTAGGAGACTTAAACGGCAACAAGAGTAACCAGGTATACAGGATTTACTTCACACTGTGCCTGTGCACCACTCTTCACTCTTTAGTGAGGATTTCCTTCGGGCTATCACCTCGTCTAATGGACATGAGAAGAGAGTCAGTCTCTAAACCACCTGGATCCCACAGTGATCTGGGTCAAGCAGGGCCAAGCAGACAGAGCGCGGTGGATTTGCACTCGCTGCAGATGCAGGCTGATACAAATCAAGCCAGAAACACAGACACCTCCGCAGCCTTTCCAGGTGCGAGTGGCGCTCCACAGGAGCACATTAAAAAGAGGCAGAAGGGTCTATTTCAATTGCCATTTTGGAGACTCGTCTCCAGCTTGCTGCTTGGTAAAGTTTTGAAGTTTATGGGGACGGTGGTGACCTCTTACCTGCCAGAATGGATTTGTGGGCTTTGAACTCCTGCCCCCCCACGTAGAGGCTGCAGTCCGTGAAGCGTGAACACTCCCACAGGTTTCCCAAGTCGTCAGACAGCTGACACTCCGGCACCTTCAGCATGTTCATGTTCGACTGGCCCGAAATGTTCACAGAGTCCTGCACGACGCTGACCTGTGCACACATTGTTGAGAGGAGATCAGACTGAAGTCAACATGCTAACGGGAGACCAGCAGCAGACAGATCACAATGCATTGGGAAACAAGCTCATTTGTGGCTAATTTGCTGCTTTAAACATATGTTGGAACTTCAGAGTGGGAGGAACTGTTGCTTCCGAGAACACAATCACTTGAAACCAAAATTAATTAACTCTGTTGCCATGCCTAATTAAAGGGAAAAAAGGCATTTTGTTTTTAATTTGAATGCAATTTGTTGATCAAAGTGGCAATTTCCCAGAAATTGTTGAATCTCGCCAAAACTGCTGGCTGCTGCATTCAAATTCAGGCAGTATTCAGGCAATTGTATTTACATCAAAATTCATTGACACTTCATTTCGCTGAGCCCCCGAAAGAACATGTATTCTTCCCGACAAGCCGAATATAATTATTTCCAACACAAGTGTCTCTGTCAATGATGTAAAACAGTGGAAGACATTTTTCTTGCTCCGAGGTTGATATAATTTGACATGAATCCTAAAATTATGTTACACTTTGGCAAATACTCAGGATTATATCTCCTCCGAGAAGTGAGAGACTAGATATGCTAAAGCAGTGGTGTCAAACTCATCTCAGTTCAGGGGCCACACAGAGACTAATTTGATCTAAAAAGAGACCAGGCTAGTAAAATAGCCTTTTAAATAACAACTCCAAAAGTCTCCTTTGTTTCTGTGAAAATAAGCCAACATTTAATGAAAGTTAAATTTTTTGGAGCAAAACAACTGCATGTTCAACATTATGCAATGTTTATGTCAATGTCCAAAATACATGTCCTCTATCTGCAGCTTGTTTTTTTTTTTCTTTAAAATTAGAAGCTTCTAAAACACAACATGACTTGACTCAACCTGCCACAGTATTTCCCTTCAGGTTCATCAATGCAAACACCATTTTAGGACATGTGTGTTTTCAAAAAGATACCAGCACAGTAAGGGTTGAATACTTTTCCCCTGGCAATGACAAAGCTTGTAAGGCCAGAACAGAACCTCTTACAGGCCCATTATAGCCCACAGGCCTTATGTTTGACACCGATGTACGAAGACTACTTAGTTGAATCGGATGAGTGAAACAATGTTTTTGTTATAACATTTTTACTTAAATATAGAGCAACACAGATTGTTCCAACGAATATATTTCTTCACTTCTTTTGTCAACAACAGTTGAATCCAATTGTGGAAAAATAAATAGCACCAATTGAAAAGCAAAATACAATAACTTCACTGAACAGGAACAAAACAACTTCCAGAAATGTTGATTCTCTGAACCACAGAAGCAGTGCTGATGGTTTTGTGGCTCTATATTTAGTTTTTGAAAGTCTGCTCGGACTCACACCACAACGTAAATACAAGGTAAAAATAACCTCAGACTTCAAGTAAAGAAACAAATATGTAAAAGAAGCCAAAAAATTAAAATGAAGTAGATGAGGTATTTCCATGTAGGCTCTACAATATGATTAGTATGTAATTATAGTTGTATTTTGTATATAATTGACATTTACAATCATAAGTTGCTACAGAGAATGTCCAAATTGTTTTAATCTGCATTTCAGTAGCTTCAGTCTGCTAAAAGAGGAATTTTGTTTTTCACAAGTTAAGTTAAATTAAATGTTGCTATTAAAGATGCAATTAAATGCTTTTGAGAATAGTAGTTTGGACTTGAGTATAAATTAAGCAACGTGACAGTGGTTTCCTGTGTGAACTCCTATGTTAAAGAGAATCCTTGCAGCTCAGCGTTATTTCAAATTCAGGTTGAAGTAAAATCAACAGTTCAGATCGACGTGTTGGCTGCTCCCTTACCTCACAGAACAGGGTGAGCTTGTCGTCTGGTAAAAGTCCGTTGGCTTCATCAAGGAGAAAATCTCTTCTTATAAATTTTTTGAAGCCCCAGTCTTTGCCCTGGACAAATCTATATGCTCTTTGGCTTTCTGTGAGCACATGGAAAGAAACAGAAAGGCCAAGTTGGTGATATGAAGTAGGAAAAGGAAGAAAATCTAGAGAGTATGGTGTATTAGTTTGGTACTCACCCATTGCTTTCGTCTCTTCTCTTTTAGCGTTCAGCAAAGAAAACTTGAACTTTGCTCTGACTTCACTTTTTGGACAGCTAACAAGAAGTAAATACAGTGACAGGTAATCTTTGCTTTCATCGTCGAGTCCTTTTGGATTGACTCGCAGACACCTGGGGAACGAATTAACACGCACACGCGCACACACACACGCGCACGCACACGCACACGCACACACACACACACACACACACACACACACACACACACACACACACACACACACACACACACACCACACACACGCACACACACACACACACACACACGCGCGCATCAGTAATCTCACAAGCTCAATATGACACTGAAGCTTTCATTACATTTGTGAAAAACAGCCTACGGAGGGAGATTTCTGCTGCTCCGAGGGACTGCGAGGACAATTATCATACAAGAGCAGAGTTTTTACACTCATACAAAAACAAAGACTTTCCAGTGCCATTCATAGTTTCTGCTTCAGAGGCAAGAAAATATAAAGAAGCTGACACAACTGAATGGTTAGATTTAGGGGGAAAAAATCAAGGATTTCTAAAAGAATTCTTTAAAGCACAAACCACTTCATTTTGTCATTGGGGCCAGAAGAGAAAGTTGAACTCTTCAAGACCTCCCCCATTTCTTCTCTGCAAAAGCTGAAGTTGTTTATGGTCCACATGTAGGAAAACTTCACAACCTTGACCTGAACCAGAAGGAAAACACACAGGAGAATCAGAGCACAGCAATGTCAGTGTCTCTTCATCACAATTTACATGGTTTGGAATGTTTGACTCATAATTACCAGCACTGTATACATTTAAAATCAAAATGTTTATAAAGTAAAACAGCTAACACTTCTCCACCTATTGTCTGTAGGCTCAATGAACAAGCAAAGTAGGACTAGGAGGAGTTAATGAGAAGTGCTCATTAACGTGATCGCATACAAAAATTCACAGACATGACTCAGCGAAGCCACTGGTGTCCATACCTGTGTGTAACACCAGCTCTCTGCCACAGGTCCACTTGACATCTCCCCTGGAGGAGGAGGGGTGGGAACCCGTGACATCCCAGGCTTCGTGGTACCACTCGCTCTTGTCCTTAAAGTTCTGATCGAGTCGAGGAACATGAAAAAATTTTTTTTTAAAGGCAGTTTTATTAATTAAGGGAATGCATTTCACCCCTTCTGTTGTTTCAAGAAAACAAAGCAACTATGGGATTTGAATAAAAATGTATATATCCAGACCCCCCAAAAGAAACAACTTAAATTAATTAATTTATTAATTAATACATAAAGATGAGCTAACAGCACAGCTTCTCTCTGATGAAGCCATTTACATGCATGTCACAAAAGCTTGTGCAAAGCTGGTCCCAATCTGATTTATTGCAAATGTGATATCCTCTGAAGACACCAATGAAAAGTAGCCAAAATATATGAATAAAACACAAAACAAAACTATCAATCACAAGTTCTGCTTGGGCATTTGAAGTTATCAAAAAAGCTCTCTGACAGAAGCAGCAAGTACGGCCTGTCTGAGCTCAGTGGTCAGATTGTACTATAAAAAGCTCAGAATGAGACTCTTAAACATGAACTTTGATCCACTTTCTAAGAGATGCATGATATTGAGACAACATGTGATAAAAGCAATTGTTTAGTGTTGCAATTTTGATAAACAGACAGATTATGAGTTGGCATGTTTGCATATAGTGAATGCATATTGCATACGCTGATATTGCTACGTCGATAAATTTGCGACATTTTGTGCAGCCCTCATGTAAACAGCATAATGCGATAAAATCTTATCAGATAATAGCAGTAGAACAGCTCAGATTAACACACCTTGGGCTGCACGACATACAGCGGATTAATCGTAGTCACATTATTAACATTCACAATGTACACATCGCTAAAGGGTGCAATAAACTAAAACTGCATTTGGACAGCAATGTGTCAACACATGTGCACAGATGTACCATAATGTGTTAATGTAACTTTAAATGAAACAGGTGGCAAAAGGTCAAAAGTCCCAAGTACAAAAATTAAGGAAAGAGGAGTTAAAAACAACAGTCAACAAACTGATGACACATTTGAGATCAAAACGAAAAAAAAACAAAAGTGCTGGATGGTTAAAATTGTTCAATAAGAGAAAGAGCATTATTATAAGAAAAAAGATCCCAAAAAGCAGCTCCAACAGTTCCCCAATACTCCCATGTCTTCATGCATGTATCCCAGTTTATTTGAGATATTCGTCACAAAACTGAAGCAATGTAGTTGCAACATGGGAGAAAGAAAAGACAACATGCAGTGACAAAAAGTCGACCAAGAGCCACTTGGAGAGTGAAAAGGAGACAGATTTCATGATAGATTAAATGAAAACCATGTGAGAGAACATAATCATTTTTAACAATACCAAAACTTTCACATGGCTACATACATACTCCTAATGAAATCATATAATACTCTAATGCACTGAGACATGCTCACCAGAATATCTTCAATTATCTCACTTCTGGAGTGCATTGAATAATTACTTTGATGCGATTACTCTTACTTATTACTTATGCTCATGTAAACAGGCTCACTGATGAGACTGCAAATTCAAATAATTGTATGAGATGCTGATGAAATGTTTGTATGTTGTCATGTAAAAATCTAATTGAAGCATTGCCTCATTTTGTCTAATTCAATTCTATTTCACACAACTTGTCAATCACTCCCTGTAAGGATTCAAACCAAGCAGGAATGATGCGGATGTATCTCTCCTTCAATGGATTGAAATGAGTGAATGAATGAACAAAGAGCATCTTTAAAAAAACAAAACAAAAATAACTTCTGGATATCAACCCTGTGCAGAAAACAGTTTCTGAAACAACACAGAATCCTTTCACTCAAACATTGGGGGCATTTCAGTCACAAATCAGTGCAGCCAATATGAAACCTGGCATGTTGGCACAGGTACACGCTCAACAGAGCTGAATGGCACTGTGCTTTTACCCCCACCCCTTATATGACAGTAACAGAACAAATCCTCTTTCAGACAGTTGGGATATTTCATTTCTTGAAAACAATGCGCGAAATGCTGAACAATGTCTTAGTAAATGGAATAAACTTTACAAAACTTTCAATGCACCACACACAAAAGAAACAATCGTTGAAGCAACAGTCACAAAAGCATGAGGATTAGCAGACGGACACGATGAAAATGTTAAAAATCCAGTTCTCCTGCCAGAGATCCTCCCTGGAGTTCTTGTTTTCTTTGTGTGACTGTTCTGCAATTTGATTTCCTGCCTCTGTAAGTTTGACAAAACCTCCTCACTTATTGTGTTTAATCTATCACTTCAAGTACCCAGCTTAAAGCAAGAAACATTTACAATGAAATACATTGTACTATAATCCTAGTAGCATACATGTATAGCCTGTGATGGCTCTATTAACACACTTGACAACAGCATGGGCTACAGTCAGTCTATAAAAATCGTTATTGGAGTGCACAACCATGTAAATAAACCTGGAGCTGAGTGTGCCCACATTTGCCTGCAGTGACTTGCAACTTCAACAACCTTGTTGTGCAGCATGTTGTTTCAGACTAAGTATGAAATCTGATGAATGTTGGCAAGTCAAATACATAAAAAATCTTCAAATCACCTCGTTAATGGTTGAAATGTGTAAAGGTGGAGCTCTCTATGGTTTCACTGGATCCTTCATGGCCCCATCTTCATGACACACTACAGAAAGAGACAGAAACAGAGATCAGGCCTTAAAACATGACCTGAACAACTCACGTAAGAGTAACTGGAGTGGGATAAGAGAATGACAACTGGCATGTTTACCAAGGAAATCAAATTGTTGAGAAAGTGAAACAAAGAGAGATTTGGAGCTGATAAAAATCACTACAACGCTACGTTATGAAAAACTGAATGCATCACATCACATCAGGGAAAACTAGACTGTTAGCCGAAACTGGCTCCTCAGCTCGGCGCTTTCTATTGGGGTAAATGTAACAAAATGCAGACTTGTGGAAACAGTGTGCGGATGATTTCTCATTCAAAAACCATTAGTTTAATCACAGGAGCCCGGAATTCACCTGCAACTTTGACAGGCTAACATATTAGCTGGAGTTGTGCTAGCTCGCCTTCAACACAACAGTGATGCTGCGATGCGGACAGACAGCTCACTGGCCGGATAGCATTAGCTCAAAGTTAAATCGTTCACGCTTCACCTCAGCTTTAATGCCACCCGGGATGTAAATAGACAACATGAACCAGTGAAGAATAAAATCACAATCAGAGCAACAGCCTAACATGTAGCCGACACATCAGCTAAAGTGTCAACACCAATTCCCAGACCATCATCATCATCACCACCAACGTTTCAAGTCCAGGCGTCTAAGAAGAACCCACTCCGGCAGATTTGTGTACAGTTATGGCCATCGATAGATTTGTGTAGGAGACTTATTCGTCCGATAATCTCATTCGCGGGATTGACAGTAACTTCACGTTAGCCTTAAGACGGTAAACACAGCGATCGGCTAGCAGCGCAAAAAGACACGGCGTTAGCAATAAATCTGACCGCGTACCACACAGCAGGCTAACATCAGTTTCTCCCCGGACGCAGCAGCTACTGGCCGGGGATGCCTCGAAGTTAAATCGGTAGCGTAATGTCTCGACAGAACGGTTTGCCGGGGTAAAACAAAGGGCCTTCCCTCTCTACTGTGGCGAGATGCTAATCGAGCTAAAGCTGCTAGCCGCAGCTAACCTCTGCACTGACTGCTCACAAAAAGTTTAAAAAGACGTGGTGGCGGCGTACCTTTCAGTTCTATTCTCCCATGTACACCGAGTAACGCATGTAGCTTTGTGTTACACTTGCTCCTTTTACGGTCCGTCACTTTGAACTCTTTTTCATTCAGTCTCTTCACAAGGTTTCTTTGTCTAGTTTATATCTGAGCTAGCTTACAGTTGTCTAGCTGGCTGCTAGCTTAACGAGCTGGGAAATATAGCTGCTGCGCATGCGCGGAACGGTTCCGCTTCATCTCGCTACCAATAACAATAATGATAATAATAATAAAAAAAATAGTAATAACACATCAAATAATTTGATTTATTATCTTGTAAAGAAATCAAAACATCAATAAAGACTTCATTGAAAGAAAAATAAATCTTCAATGTGCGTGGGTGTTAATGCTCCAAGTGAGATATTGTCTGGGCTTTATCTTTTCACTCATACAAACTTCCTAAATGTCATTCTCAAACGTTCTTCTGGCCCAGCAGCATCATGATGTCATACTTCAGGCAGCCTCCATGTTTCACAGGCATGATAGTGACCATGCAGCTCAGGCAAGACACATTTTTTACATAGCACCGTTCAGACACAAAGCAACTCACAGTGCTTTCCAAGGAAATGATATGGCTAAGTATTTAGATTCTAATTTGTTTTCATTTAAAACAATTTTAAAATTCATTGACAAAGTGATTTGGAATGGCATAAAAAGTATACTAAATACAGTAAAAATGTTATTTAAGGCAACGTTAATAAAATAAGTAAAATATATTGTTTAATGGAAAGCTTGAGAAAATAATAATGTTTTAAGGTCTGATAGGGTGTCAGTACGTTTGTTCCACAGTTCAGGAGCATAGGAATTAAAAGCTGCTACAAAATGTTTCTTCTGACTTGAAACAGTAAAGCACAGGAAATCGCTTCCCGAGGACCGAGTGGACTTGATGTTTCATATTCTACCATTAAATGTGAATTGTGGTTAGGCCAGAGACTAGTAAAGGCTTTATAGAAAAGAAGTAAGATGTTGAAGTTAATCATTTGACACATGGGCAGTCAGTACAAATATTTAAGCTCAGGTGTAATTTGTTCATCTGTCTTTGTGTTGTTGAGGACTGGATGAGCTGCAGCTGTCTGACAGATGTTTTGTTGAGACTGGTAAACACACTGTTTCAATAATCCAGTCTACTGGAAATAAATACATTGAAAAGTTTTTCTGAATCTACTAAATTATGTTGCGTTAACTGGCTTTTCAAATTCATCATAAAAACACATCTGTTTTTAGGTTTGAAAAAATGCAATTCTTTATTTAAAAAACAAACAAATTACACTTAAAGTCAGCATGCTGATGATTTCTGAGCGGAAACTATAGTGCATGTGTAGAAAACCTACATTTGCACATGAAGAACATGCAAACTGCAGTTCTAGTCTAAGTGTCAAACCAACAATAAATGGCCAGAGAGCACTGACCACTACACCACTGTGCAGAAATTCTACAGACTGTCTATATGACAAAGTTACACATTAATCCTTGATATAGCATTTGTTGAAATACAACACATTTGTTTTCCCAGGATTATTCAGTTCTTTTTAATATGTGGAAAACAGACTTTTATGCCTTTTTCACATGATAAAAAGCACACCGCTGACCAACACATTTCACCATTTTTTTTTGCTTTAAAAAACTAAACTAGATACATTTGTCACTGAATTCATGAAAATGATTGGCTTCATTGTATTGTTTGAACCAAATTAACCTGACTTACAGAAAGCATTGGGTATATATTTGAAAACGCACAGTATTTTCAATGTGTCCAATTATTTGATTGGGCCCAGTTTTTCATATTTTATTTATGATATTCTGAATTTAAATACCTTATTGAGGCAAACTGAACTATAGGGATAAAAGAAAAATGTCCATGGTACATGCATGTGGGGCTGCAGGGTTGTGTCGTCGGCTCATGTTGAGAATCCAGATGAAGCATGCATGTACATACCTAATATGCAGATGTAATGAATATATAGAGTGACGGTGCACCTTCTTCATAGACTGGATGGAGAAAAAAATTCAAATTAAATTGATGTGATTTTGTGAGCACACAATTGATGAATCTTCAAGCATTAGCTGATGCTCATTTTCTTTTTTTTTCCCCCTTCCTTCTGTCTGCTTCTGGTATTTCTCATTTAGCAAACACAAAGCGGCTTCTGGTCAGCCATTCTCTAAAACAATACTCTATAAAGGCTCCCTGTAGGCCCGTGATAACTAATTCCCTCTCAGATGGACGGACACAATCCTGCAGAATGAGCAATAAACGGCCTCCTCTGCACCACTTTAGTGTCACGGATGGTACAGTCTTTGAATTTTCTTTTTTCTTTTTTTATAAAGAGAACATACAGACAAACACCTGAGTCAGTCTGCCTCTGGTTGGATGTGCTGTAAACACAGCAATAAAATGTCACGTTTTGCTGCGCACATCAAATGCTTTCCACATCACAGCGATGCTACACTGACCCATCTTGAAGTAGAAAGCATGGCTGATAAGATCACAGTTGAGAAAGATAGAGGAATCCTTATCGAAAATTTACATCAGTATAATTTAAGGGCAGAGGAATGGAGCTTTGCCGAGTGTGTCCACAGGCAGAGCACTGCAACAAATCAAGAACAGCAAAGCACCAGAGCAATTATTCAGTCCCTTTGTGTCTGATTGTGGAACACATTATGTGAAACCACTCCTAATACCACATTCAAAGCTTTTTTCCCCCCTTTTTTGTGTCTTCTCTCCATCATCTACCTGCAGCCTTCATGCCTGCGACCTTACTTCAAGTGAGCTCTCACAGCAACCTCACTTGTATCTTACTCATGCATGGAACTTAAAGAACCTTCAAACACATGCAACACAGCTTAGAGAAAATCTCATCTACAGTTTTGTTTGATACCATAACATGTAGTTTAATACATTTATAACAGCGAAAGCACGAGTCACTATAACATTCATCTTCCATATGCTGGACGGGTCTCCAGTCCATGAAAGGACAAACACGCCACTGCATTAATGTTATGTTGCAAGAAGGCTCACCACAACATCATTGTGTGGCCTTCTAATCATTATTTAGAGTAAGATTAATTTTCTGTTTTTAAGTGCTTTATGTGTGATTCATTTGGCTTCTAATGGATCTTGGGGTTGGGGGGTTGGGGGAGGGGGGGTTCAGGAGCCTTTTAAGGCCACAGAGGTGGGCCTTTGCCAGTGGGATTCAAATCAGTTCACACAAGTGGGCCTTCCTGACCTTGAAGTTTGCCACTTTCCCCAATAATAACAGTGAAAATAAAATGCATACTCCTACTTAGAAAATAATCACTGATGGAGTCCTCTCGAGACACTTAAACAACTAAGATAAGCCGTCATGCGACAATTAATATTCTTTTTATTGTTAGTTATTTATATTCTATAAATCTTAAAGCCACCAATCAATATATTTCTATTTTGATCATGTCTGTCAATATTTCGTACCATTTTAAGTTAAAACCATGCATGTTCTGTTTTGTTTCACTGTTCATAAGAAGGACGCTACTGTAATCATAGAAATGTGGAGTTTTCTGTGTGGTATTAGCACTCTGCACCGGTTTCTTCTCCTTCTCTTGATTTGATGTATTCATCAGGTATGAATAGCCCTCAATATCAGTATCTCCTACAACAATGTGTGTGTGTGTGTGTGTGTGTGTGTGTGTGTGTGTGTGTGTGTGTGTGTGTGTGTGTGTGTGTGTGTGTGTGTGTGTGTTCACGTGCGTCCCATCTACAATACTGCGCTAATTAAGGGGATCTCAAACTTACAGTGATATTATTCCTGACAAGCATTCAATGCCTCCAGTGATGGAGACTGATTGAGACTCAACTTATGAGCAGAAGAGAGGAGGTAAAAAAAAAAAAAAAAGAAGTGCCGTTACAAGATGAGCCCTGCTGACCTTGTCAGATGAGGTCATACACATGTCGAGGCAAAATTCCGACTTTGATATCAATCACCTCCCCCACATTGTCTTGGAAATAGAGACATAATCCTGAACAATAGAGAAAGTAGAATGAGATGTAATGACATGCAGTATTCATTATGTGGAAATGTAAAGAAACAGTTATTAATGTTATTAATCTTATTATAGACCTCAGCAAAGTTTCTGGTGCAAGTTCCCGTAAAAAGTATTTCATTCCTTATTGGTGTATTGAAATTGTTTTAGCCTTAATGTAAAACAATAATGTAAAAACTAACAGATGTAAGTTTAGTTGATTTTTTGCATTATGGCCTTTAAAGGACATGTGATTCAGAGCACAAAAATTAACAGAATCACAAAATGTTAAGTACCTTTTAATGAATATATTTTTTGAACATACACCTGTCATTTGCTCCAAACTTAATCAACAGCTTATGAATACGACTCAAATCTGAATTATTTTGTCCCCGGGCTTGTTTAAAGCCTCTTGTTTCTTTTTTTCCTCAATTTCTTTGTTTATTATGATCTTTTAACTCTATTTCAACTGAATGGTCCACTTCTGCTGAAGCTTCAGTGTTTGGACACGTGCTTACCCAGGTTTCTTTCTGACAGGTATTCATTGATCCGGGTCAAACATCTTTGTTGCTAACAACTCTTCAAGCCACATTGTTTGAAAACGTTTGTTATAGGCTGTAATCTATTCTTTGGACATTGATAATTTTACAATGTCTCAACTAGTAGCAAAGATAGCAGCAGATCCTAAATATTAGAGATTTAAAAAGCAAATATTACATGTCACTTTTCAAAATATAATGAATTAACCTGAACACATAATTTTATGGCTCTTTGATTAATGATAATTCAGTCCTATTTACATTTAATGATGACATTCTTATGATTTGGCACTATCACTAAGCTGACACGATATTCGATTTTGCATATATGCCAAGAAAAGCCATAATATTTTATGGATTTTCTTCCATTTTGACTCTTGTAAGTCTACTGTCATGAGTAAATCACACTCCCTGATTTGTCTGTGAATTATTCCTTTGTGGATAATGGGAGGATTTTAGCCTGAAATGGTGATTTTAGAGAAGCCTTTGATGTGTGCATCTGAGGGAATGACAGCAAAATGTAACATTCACTGCTGATTTCGGAGATACATGTAAATATCATTTGCTATTGATGTTTTATTATGGAGGAAAAGGAACAACCATACCGGCAAACAACAACAGAAACTCTGACACTGCAGGTTTCTGTAAACTTTCCAGTCTTCCCACATGGAAAGAACCTATATAAACATATATGTTTTAATATAGGTTTTGATATAGGTTTGGCATATATGTGACATATATAAAATTGGCCGTTTTCCTATATGTTATATATATATATATATATATACCTTTATATAGGTTCTTTCCATGTGGGCCCACACTGGATGCTGTTATTTGCTCAGTGACCCTAGCTGGAATCGAACCAGGGTCTCCCGTGCACCAGTCCATTGCCTTGCCACCTGAGCTATATATATATATACAAAAATATATATATATGTGCATAAAATATAGGAAAATGGCCAATTTTATATATGTCACATATATTCAAAACCTATATCAAAACCTATATTAAAACATATATGTTTATATAGGTTCTGTCCATGTGGGACTTTTCATATATGCAGCATATATATGGTCATATATGTGCATATATGCAGCATTTATGTGCATATATGCAGCATATATATGGTCATATATGTGCATATATACAGCATATATATTGTCATATATGTGCATATATGCTGCATATAGGTTTCATATATGTGCATATATCCTCATTTGGGTTCTTTCCATGTGGGTTCATTTGAATACAGTCTGGAAGCAGGATAAATATGATTTCCATGAGACAATCCTGTACGTTGTCCTTTACATGTGTAGTGGGTGACCTCAGACCACCTTGAAAGACTAATCACAATGGCTGACAGGGAATGTACAGTATATATTATATATATATATATATATATATATATATAGAGAGAGAGAGAGAGAGAGAGATTGTTTCATGAATAATATGCAAAGTGATAAACTTGTCTTTTTCCATGCAAAGATTATTTTTGAGTCTGCAGGCACAAGGTGTCCTTCACCTTATTTGAATGTGTGTTATGATGTGATATGTTGTCGAAGTTCAGACTTGTAATGCACGTGTTGTTCCTTATTGACATTAATACATGATGTTAATTCTTAACCACCATGTTAGAAACCAAAACTTAATGTTTAACAGGCTGATTTGTAGACGGTACTTGTATGGTCCCTTGGTTGTTATCACATGTTGCATAATGTGTTTTGATTTTGGGAAAATGATTTTGCTTAATTTCATTATTGTAAGGTGCTGATTTTACAAATTATGAATTTTATGTATACACTATTATTAAAACAAACACTACATTGTTTGTAGGCAAATTTACCAGTTTTACCAGCGATTTACAAAATCGCATATTAAAGTACAATATGACTACATATAAAAGTCCAAATCATAAATATTCATGAACCATGTCTTTCAGTGCTTTCTTCTTCACCATTTCACACCATCCCCTGCTTCTTCTACCGTTCCACCAACATTCTCCATGTCCACCTTCATTCCATCCATTATTCATGAACATAGGTCGGTTCAAAATGTGTTCAATAACAATCTCTTCTCTTTGCTATGGTTAAGGTGAGTGTGTGTGTCTTATAAGTATACTGAATCTGAAAGTTCAATGTCTTCAACGCCCACAACCTACATCTGGTAACATTGATTAGAAAATCTGTTGGCAACTATAATCATACACATGTTAACTTACAGTACTTACATCCCAGCCTTTACTGTCTGCCTTAAAAACACTAAAAAGCAGTTTGTGTTTTGGGATGGGAGCCGAAAACAGATTCTGACTGAGAGCCGGTTTCCTGTGTTTTAATTCCAAAAAATAATTTGGCAATTTTGTAAACAACTCCCTTATAATCGATATGTTGAATTATGTCATTCTCCAGTGCAACCAGCAGGAAACATGCAAGCAGCAGACATGCTCTAAAGTTTGGTTCCATTTTACAACATATAACGTGACGATGGATTTTTGACTGTTGGGAACTTTTACATAATCTCACTTACATTTTAAATAGTTTAGATAAGACAAAAACCATGTGAAATCATTAGTTTTATTCAAATATAAAAATACCCCACACTTTTGCTGGTGCTCAAAAATTAAATCTACAAAATGTATGCTTCCCAATCAAGCACAGGACCTTTAAAACCTTTGAAACATTTCATTATGTGTTATGTTCCTCTGTGAATTGACACCTACCTTAAATTTGATATATAAATATCTGACATTTGAAACTTTCAACAGGGAATTTGAAGTGTTATAACACCAGAATTTGCCACCAGAATTAGCAGAAAATTAAGTGTGAGGGGAGAGCAGCAGGATGTAATGAATCTCGAAATGAGGTTGGATTACACTTGTTTCCATTTCTGTTCTTCTTAATTAAGTGTTTTCCAAGTTGTCTTTTTCAACAATCTTCAAACCTTTCCCGGACTCTGACAGGGCTGATTATGTAGCATGAAACAGATGCTCTGTTGCCAAGATGTCCATGAACAATTATTGCTATTCTTCATAGCTCATTTCCCATGGAGCAGGAAGAAAGATTACATAGTGGCTCCATGTTATTAATAGTGCCACTTGTTATGGAAATGAGACAGTAATTTAACCCAAAATCCACCATTTTTATTCTCATTTGATTATCAAATGAACTATGACATTGTGGGAAATGTATTAGTGTTATTAGTTTTGATATTAATACATTTCAGGAGCGTCCTTTCATATTTCCCTTGATTAAAGGGAGGAAGTTTAATGTGATAACTTGACAAGCTGGTTTTGTATTGCACCGGTTGGGCATATGTGTTGGCTGTCTTCTTGTGCCCCTCAGACAGTGAACCACAATTCCATCTTGTTCGACACACACACTGGGCATTGATTCAAGTTTTGCAAATTAAAAGATCAGTTTTGCCACGCTCACTCTGGAAACACTGAAAAGTGATTACACTCAGTTTGTGTTGTACCATGAAATTCAGAATACTATTTATTCAATATTACTGAATCCTAAAGTTAAAAAAACAAAACTGTGGAAAACTGTGAAGTCAGACCACTTTGAATTTACATCTGACTTATTTGCAGCATTTTCTTTTTTTTTGACAAATCATGGTAAAACAGTAAAATAGGTAAGAGTTTAAAATTCTTTTTTATATTGAAAAATAATTTTTTGGAAATTTAATACAATGTTAATGTGTTGCAAATTGCAATTTTAAAATAAGTTAAAAAGCAAAAATAAGTGTAAAAGGTACAAAGGTTGATGGTTACAGGCCTATATATCACCCTTTAGTGACAATATTTCTTACTGTTAAGGCACATCAATGATTCAACATGTCATGGTGGGACAGTGGTACTCAGTGTATAGGTAATCCATCCATAAATCTTCTCTATCACTTTACCTTGTTCAGGGTCATGGGATGCTGCAGCCAGTCCCAGCTAATTATGGGGCAGGATACACCCTGGTCAGGTCGCCAGTCCATCACAGGACAAACACACAGAGACAGATAACCAAACACACACACACACACACACACACACACACACACACACACACACACACACACACACACACACACACACACACACACACACACACACACACTCTCAGAATCATACCCCGTGACAATTTAGGGTCACCATTTAACATCACATGTATGTTTTTGGATTGTGGGAGGAAACTCGAGTTCCTGGAAGAAACTCACGCACATGTGGCCGGAGAACATGTGAACTCCACAGAGAAAGGCCTGGCCCGCATTTGAACCCACAACTTTTTCACTGTGAGGCAAGAACGTTAACCATTGCTTCCCTATATGATATCAGAAAGAGATGTGTTCGATTTGAATCATTTTGGATGTAGAGATGATGAAATATTATTGACTTTATTTAATTATTTCAACCACTAAATATTGTCAAATGGATGTTCTATACAGAGAGAACCCAATGCACTGTACCTGACTTCCTGTCTAGTAGAGTCAAAGCCTCTGCTAGCATGCTTGAAATAGTATTGATTTAGTGCCTATAAATCCTAATAGTAATAACATAATTTTTCAATGTAAAATTCATAAAGAAGTCCAACGTTTGGCCAACACTGAGTGAGGAAAGGTAAGTGTGATATCTGTGTTTGACTTTAATTTTACTCTGACTGTGTGAGTGTTAGTAGCTCTCACTTGCTTAGATATTGAAATACATTAATATGATATATTTTGTGCCATCTGCTGATGAAGTACCTTCAATCTCTCTGTACTTCAATAAAGATAATCCAGCAAAAGGAGAAATGCCAGGGGAATAAACCTCTCCTTTTAGGTATTAGATGAACAGCGCAAGACCTATAGGCCCGTACATCATCCAGTTTATAATACAATTCAAATCTGATGTGAGTGTGTGTCTATTTTAGTGAAGTGTTGGTGTTACAGTAACTGTGACAAAATGGGGCTGTTAAATTTGAGCAGGGAACGCTGTACAGTCAGCATCTCATATTTGTAAACAACACGGCCGTCTGTCAAGTCAGGAGTGGGGATGATTGGGTGCGAGAGTCGAGGGAGAAATAAGACATCATGATTTGATGATGAGGCGTCTCATTTCTCAAGCAGGGAGCTGGTGATAACCTGTCGTTCTTCTGGTCTGCTACACCTGCACGCTAACAGCCTGCTGGAGCCGGCTTCTTCCTGACAAGCTCCTGTCTTCCCTGCCCTTTCATCTCTTCGCTGCACAAAAGAGAGTTTAGAAGTCTTTTATCTGTGCCCGGGGGTACAGTTCCTTGTCTGCCAAGAGAGGAATTCAACCAATTAAGCCCGTGGTACTATGCTTATGAACCATGCATCACAGGAAGGGCTCTAAATGTTTTTCAGTATTTCACTCTGCATAATTGCTAAGTCTCCTGTGAATTGCTGAAAAATGGTGAAATTTAACTCGACCTGTTGTCGCATTGTATGTAAATGCCGATCTTGTTTTGTAGTTTCAAGGTTATTTCCTGCATTATTATCTCTAATAGGGAAGCTCAGTCATAAATGTTGAGAAGATTTGTTAAATTCTTTGCTCCCTGTAAGAGTTTATTGATTTATTTATGAGACTAGAAGCATCTTCTCTTGCCTGACTTTGTTAATCAAACTGACAGTGGATAACATATGAAAACTGTGACTAACAGAGACATCATGTTAGTACGGTAATAGTGTGGGATGTATACAAGTCTGGCTTTTGTTGTCATTAATCACTTCGAATAAAAATGAGGTGAAAATAAAATGCTGTTTATTTAAAAAAAGAGAGAGAAAAAAGAAATCCTCCTCACAGTGAAGCTGAAGATGCCTGTTTTCTGGACGATCCTAGAAATGCACAAACTCCCTCCACCCTCCACTCTTTCTCCCTCTCTTGTATTCACTCCTTGTATATTGCATTTGCAAAGCACATAGCCGTGCTCTGAAGAGATACCCAGCATGGATGCATTACTGAGAGACCGTCGGTGAGCAATTGCTGATCCCTGGGAGTGATAAGGAGAGCCGGGCTGTCTGGAACCTGAAAAAAAGGAGGCTGGGGAGAGTCATGGAGCATATAGACCAGGAAGGTCACCTGCTGCCAAAGAAGGGCCAGACCATCTCCAGAATGTCCTCGGCTATTCCTCCATTCACTGACACTAATGACACTGGGAACCAGTTGTGGAGGGGGGAGTGTATCTTAAGTAAGGAAAAAGTGTGTTTGGGACAAAGAAAACTGCAGTCTGACCAAGTCAACGTGAAGCCAGACGTGACATTGAACATGAAAAGGGAATCTCAGTAAACACAAGACTGTTTCCAAATCATGACACAGTGATCTTGACCTTGAGACATAAACAAAGACTGAAAGTGGATTGGTTAGAAGATATGCTAATTTTGACAATCGGCTGGCCATCCTCACTATCGCTACCTTTGCATATGGTCATTTTAAGGACACGCTTATCTCAGGCACCATGCTAATAGATTTATTTCCTTACAACCCTTGACAATCACTCCCCATACATTTGCATTTGTTTGGAGATGTACGTCTAAAAGTCACATTTATTGGGCTTAGTGTTTAACATCACCATATGGTTTGGGTGTTGTTGTCACACTTTACGATATATTTTCAGAGGGGCCCAGCATGCCTGGAAAATCATTGTTATGAAAAGAGTTTTGCATCAACAGCTTTAAATGTTTTATTTTCTTGTTTCTTTGGGATTTGACAGACAGTTGGACCTGATTTTGGATCTCCTTTCTTGTTCTCATTACCAGATTTGCAGCAGTGTTTAGCCACTTATTTATCTGTAGGCTTCCCCAATCACATTTCCAGGCAGGTGCATGGCTGCCCTCCACAAATTACGTCCAGGATAATTTCATATTGATTAATGCAGATGCATTCCTCTTGGCTCTCATACCCTACCTGCAGTCTATTTGGTATAAATTACCGAAGCCATTTTGCTGCACAAAGCCAGCCCTCTCCAATAAGGTGCTGGCTCATGTGTCGACTGGGGCCCCCAAACTACCCCTCTGCCTGCAGGAACCACTAAAGCTTTTAATTGCCTTCTGTGCAAATGGTCCTTATGCACTTGATAAAGTATCTGGAAAGTCAGGCACGGGTTGGTAGAGGCTTAGGGGAGTGCACTTGCAGTATGTGTGAATGAGATAGAAAGTGTATGTGGGAGAGATAGGAAGAAACAGAAAGAGGCAGTGATACGAGTAAAAAGATAGTGAGACTTAGTGATGGCTGATTGGTGAATCCTATCCGTGATATTACAACCTTTATGAGCGTGGTGTTAAAGTTACCCTTTACAAATGCAGCCACTACTCAGCAAAATGCCTGAATAGCCCTGCTTGTGGCCCATAGGATTATTTCTTTCTGTGTACATTGGCTACAGTAGAGTGGCTGATAACCCTGGGTAAAGCGATAAACAATCAAAGCGCGGCTTCAGTGGAAATGATTGCATTCTGTACCCTGCTCCAGAGATGGGGGCCATTATTAACGTGGGTCCTGTCCTGACAATGCTATTTTCTGGAAGGTAATTGCAGATTCAGATCTCTGAGAGGGCCTGACGGAGAGTAAATGCCACCTCTTTAATTATGGTCTCCTCCACGTCTCCTCTATTGAGCTGCGGAGATGTCTATCGCTCCATGGGATCCTGGGGAAAATGACTCTAATGGGAAATGACCAGTGTCTGGGAAGCTGGCTCAGATTAGAAGCGACGTTTCTAATTGATGGCTAAAGAAATCCCTGGCTGGATGACTGGGAAAAGTCACTTTGGAGCACATGTAATTGGAGTGATTGGACTTCTAACAAGAATCAGTGGATAATCTCTCCTGATTTAAGCTTTGTGCTAGCGCAGACAACAAACTAAACCAGAGCTGGGACTATTGTAGAAAATCACAAACACCAGAAGTTGATAGCCTTTAGCTTCTTATAAGGTGAAGGTGATATATAAGATTTAACAATGTAGAGGATTCTGTGTCAAGTTGACATGTAAAGTCAATTGGGGGCACTTGTGATATGTAATAGCAGCTTTTATGGGGGTTAAACATGATTTGGCCACCCACAAAACTACTGCAGATAAAAAAAAAATCTCACTTAATGAGTTTTGCCTTTGATCAGTCTGTCATCTGATTAACAGACTGTTTGCTGAGGATCAAACAGAGAACGAGGGTCTCATCCATGATTCCCTCCTCAACAGTGAATTACAATAATGTCATTATGAGACAGTATGAAATCTAAAATGGACAGCAGCCACAATGTAAAAAATCAACACTTTTTCAAATGGCAAATAAAAATTTTTTCCAGCTCCTATAAACTGTTTCATCTTTTGTTACAGTTGTGTGGCCTATGTTGTTGGAAAATGTCTGTAAATAATAATATCAGTTTGTAATTTGATTTTCATATTGTGATTATTTGCCTAGCATCTTCTGAGAACTTTCTCTCTCTTTCATTTGCAATTTTCTTTTTTAATTTGAGTCCAGTCTTCATTTAGACATGGCGAAAAGCCTAAAATGTTCATTTTGTAACTCAATGGTACTAAATAAACTAGCTCAAAGGAATTAAGAACAACGGCTGTGGACAACATGTCCACTACACAGGCCAAAAGTCAATAGGTTACTTTCCAGATGGTATTACAACAACCTCTTGTATACCACAAAAAATAAAATATTAATTTTATTTCACTTAAGACAACATAACAGCAGTTCTACCACTCATGTACATATGATTTGAGTAAATGAGACAAAACCAGGAGAGGTTGGTCCACTGAAATATTTACAATATTACATAACAAAGTAATAGTAATTTAATCATGTACTCTCTTGTAATTTAATGTGAAGGCTTTTACTAAACACACACATCTCTTATTGAAGAAATTAGTGTTTCCATTTACAAACAGTCAGCATTTGTGATAAAGAAAATTATATTCCTGCTCTGTACTGTGTGGTGTTATAGCTTGTGCTGCTTCTGTGTCACTCGGACCTTTAAGACCGTCTGCAGCCTGCTGTTTTGTGGATGTTCACTCAGCTCCTGAATCCATCACCGCTCTCTGTCAGTGGTAACAAATCTGCTGCTCTTTTCCGAATGTCCGGTCATTAGTTGACATTCTGGTGCAGGGCATCAAGATCTCTGAGGTTCTCCAACTGGTGCAAAAAGTTGAAATGACAATATAATAACAACATCTGTCTTGTGTCCTGCCGTATTGACACAACATTACAGGTACCAAATTGTTTGTGTTGTGAAGTGTGTCACAAAGATACCTCAAGCTTACGGGTCTCGAAGCTCCACACTGTGTCAGGGTTTATGAGAGCTGATTGCTGGGTGGCAGACAAATATGTAATGGCATAACTGGATTTGGCTGGATTAATTTAATGACGTGCCCTTGAGGTGACAATATTTGTTCTGATATTTGACAGGCTTAAAAAGTAACCTCAGAAAGATTTTGTGTGGAGACTCAACACTATCAAAGTGTTATACTTTACCTCACTAAAATAGGATTTTGAGTGCTACACCAGACTTTAAACACACTGTTTGCAGCTCTGTTGTGCTCTTTATTGGATTTGTGGAAGTTTCCACTCCACTAACTCCAGCCGAACCTGCTGTCTGGCACAGACGGCATCACAACAAAACTTCAAAAGTGAAATTCTGAAAAAAAGAGGTTTAAAAGTGAAATACCAACAAAAAGTAATAGAATGAAATATAATTTATATTGTGTTTTCCATTGTTCAGTACATCCAGTGGTATTTATCCTGCTATTTTCAATTCAGCTAATAAAAGTGACAGGTGTGCATGTCTTTTTTCTTTTCCAAACACATAGATGCACAACAACAAAGAGATTAGAACCATGGGTGGAAATCAATTTTGAACCTGGAGATTTGGATTCTGTTTCTTTGGACAAGAGAACTGTTGAATATTCTATGATAAAAAAATGAATTAAGATGAGCAACTGAACCGTGCATTAAAACAATTTCTTCTGATCAGTGAGACGTTCTCAGGTAAATTATCTCCAGAAGGTACTTTACACATGAAACAAGGTATTTAACAGATATAAAGCACAAACTCTGACAGTAAAAATCATCAACATGTACTGAAGTTCATATCATATTTAATGCATTTGGATTTGTTGTGATTACCAGAAGTGTAAAATAATTTATTAAAACAAGATGACTTTAAATGTTTTTTGGACTGGGGGATGGAACCATGATATCCATATACGGTAATGAAAACCAAGGGAGAAATTGGAAGGACATGCAAACTTCAGTATATGGTAGTATTTCTGCAGTTGGAATTTTAATAATATCACTATTAATATGGTTATTTAACTAAATCATTTACAGCTGTGATGCTGACTGAAAAATGTGTGGACACCCCCAAAATATTCAGGACAAATGATACCTTTAATTTCCAACCCCTTCCACTAGGCAAAGAACAACAAAATAATATTTTAGTGACCTGGTAAAATTCATAGATGCATTAAGCCTTTTGAAACCTTTGGGGAAATTTCTTATCTCAAACGAGATTCTTACTAATCTCATTGTGGATTTGGTCCATTTTTTCTGTATGACAAATCCCTATCTAGTCATACAATGATTCCTAAAATTTTAGATTAAAATGATGAAAGTCAGTTCTCACTCTTATTTATACATGTGAATGTGTAAAGTTGTTGAGTTTGAGTCCATATTGAACCCGGCCCCTCAGCACAAGGCCTTTATTCACTCCAGAAGTTCTCCCTCTCCTTCCTCTATATATTGAAATTATTTTTCATACCTGCTCTCAAAGGTCAACATTCACGTCTTATTCAATGAGTATTTACTGACCTTGTCACCTACTTTGTATTGTGTGTGGACAAATGAATTAAGATTCAAGAGCCTTGGTAATGGAAAAGTGTTTTAATTTCCCCCTGACATTAAGATGTTGTGCCTCTTAGGCATTTGGTGGCACATTACTCGGCACCCGCTCTCCAGCTCTGCCATTGCCCCCCATGTTCCACTTAAACACTTCAATCACAGCAAAAGATCAAAGGAGCTGTTAAACTAATCAAGTGGAGACACAAGAGATGAAACTCCCCCTGTATTTGGTGTTTTTCCTGTTACTACACTCCCCCTCTTGCACTCTCGCCTTCTCTCGGTTGCTCTCTTTCTATAACCCCATTAACGGAGACTGTAAATTCAAGGCAGAGGTTTGCCGGCTCAATTGTCTGCAACATATACACAGCAAACAATGATCCTAAACAAATGGGTGTGCATTCTCCACGAGCTGCATTATTGAACAAGGGGCGAGGATCGTCTGGGGAGTGTTGTACCTCCGCAGTGCTCAGGGAACAACAACATCCCCATCATCCTCTGTGCTCGACACGGTGCACCGTGAGCTACCTGTATAGTGTTACACCGAATGTGCTGAGAGCTATTAGTGGTGACAGCTCCATTAAATTCTAATGTATTTATGTCTGCAACAAGCAGCAATTTCATCAGATCTACAGATGCACATGCTTTATCGTGTGACTACATTGAAATGACACGAATAAAGGTATAGCCAGCAATATATTAAAAGGAGAAAGATAAAAAAAAGTTAAGAGGGCCTGTTCGTGATACTTTCTGAGGGAATTTGGATCTTGATCACCTCTCAGCCAGCAAGTTCAAAAAGTGACACAGTGAAATACTTCCTCTGTTTTTAATGAAGTGAGAAGACAAGACACAAACTGAATGTGAAACTGTGGGGATTTATAATAAAACACAAAGAGGTTGAAGGACAGTCTATCGCGCTCCTTAAGAGTCCAAACTCCAGTTTAATAGCACCCCAGTATAGACCCTCCACCGCTTTTCTCCTGCCCTTAAAAGGCTGCCATATTGGATAATAACTTGTTATCAAGGAGCTGAAAAAGCGGTACCGTTTGGAGAAAAGGTCACGGGGGTGGGCGTCCTCTTATTTTCTTGCTTGAAGAAAAAATCTCAGATATCTAACACATCTTATTTGCTGGGAACCTAAGAAAAAGGCTGCTTTGGGAGGTGGATAAAATGTAAACATAATTTTAAGAAAACACAAAGACACGAAAACTGTAAATATAATATATGCGTGAAATGTGCTACATTTAATAGAGCAGGTGGTCACTCTTAGAAATATCAGTGTTGCTGGAGGCTATTGTGATCATTCAAGGGGAGCATATGATGACATCTTTTAATATCATACTGTTTTAGAGGGCTTCATCAAGCCCAGATGCATCAGCTTTTCCAAGTGTGACCTAGATACTAATATCTCACGTCAGCCTTGTAATAATTCATTTATGTTTGCTGGGAAATGTAATGTGCTGGAAAAAAGGTCAATTTGACAGGTCTTTATGTTTCAATCACTAATTAAGTGGTTTCATTTAGGAGCCGAAATAAAGTAAACAATCTGTGAGTATATGCTATTGCAGACATAAACATCTGTAGCAGAACGGAAATGAAGCAATTAATGGTGAACAAGAAAAACTCATTAGTTTAATGGGGAAATCACAAAATAGAACAGTGCCAAGGGTGTTTTCTTATGCCGTTGTCCATTTGTTTGTTTTTACTGATGATAAATATGCCTGCAATAATAATGTGACTGCATTTTCTCTTTGAGTTTGGCTTCGTATTCATAATTGCAACATTTGTTGAATGGTGCATAGATGACATTAATTCATTCATCAAATTTTCAGACCAACCATTTAAATATTATATTTCTGGATTTCAGTGAAGGACTTTCAGGACAGCGCTGTTCATTCAGTGCTACAGAAGAATGAAAACAACAATTAAAAACAAAAAAGTACGAGAAGTTTCGATCTGATTACAGAGGAGGGAAAGTAGCTCCTGACAAGGCACATAAACTCTTTGGAGCCCAGCTTTGAGTCTCCTTCTGCCAGTCCTTTCACAAGGAAGTTAATGATGCTGGCAAGAAGATGAATCACCTCAGACAGCACACAGAGCAGCGCTGACAAGTGAGCACCGGCGAGTCTGACACCTGCAAGTACCAGAAGAAAGACTAATAGTCATGTCAGCCACTACCTGTAGGAGTTGAGCTATGTCTCTCTGAGCTGAAAGAAACTGTCCCTCTGATTGTGGGTAAAAAGTAACCCGGGGGACACGGCTGGCTGAACTTTAACAAAACATGAAGTCATGCTGGCCAATGAGAAGAAATGCCGAATGACTGATAAAATAAATTTCAGTGGTAGTTTTGGGAAAAGTATATTTTCGGGTAAACTCTTTTATCATCTGCAGTGAAGTTTGCTCCAAAAAGTTAGGCATGCACGAATAAAACCAAATCATTTCATATAATTAAGTGTCTCTTCTCGAAACCTCAAGTTTTTTCTGGTGTCTGTGAGCCATTTACATAGCAGACATTGTTGTGTTGTGTGAACATGACTGTGTATCTGTGAAAAGAGTGAACATGAAAGAGAGTTGAGACCGTAAGTTCTACAATGTGCTGCAGAAGTAAACTTAATTATTATGAGGAGTGAACAACAATTACAGTCTTTTCCAATTGCTAAGACACTAAAGTGACATGCAGAGCACAAGTATTTACGTAAACTGACACACACAGAGCCTCTTCGCAAATCTCCAAAACGCAAAACACATTTTCTGCTTTATATGTGAATTCAAAATGGCACTTTTTAAATGGACTGAACATGGTCCTGTGCATAAGACACAGACAATCTGACATAAAGTCGCATGTTTACCAATTCACAATTCTCCATCTGTGTGTGTGTGTGTGTGTGTGTGTGTGTGTGTGTGTGTGTGTGTGTGTGTGTGTGTGTGTGTGTGTGTGTGTGTGTGTGTGTGTGTGTGTGTGTGTGTGTGTACAGGAAGGAAGAGAAAGCCAGCAGCGACAACAGTGTGAAAACTAAAGGGAAGGATCAGTGCAAACTGAAGTGCTCTGCATTAGAGAAGTGGAAATAAATGTGTGTTTTCAGCTGCAGTCACTGGCAAATGCTGCAGATCCTCCGGTTTTTAAACTGAGTCATGTTTCCGCTCCCCGACTGCTGAGTAAAGAAGCTATAATTAGAAAGCTCAAAGCCAAAATCTACTTTAGACATGGAGAGGATAAATTAAAATGAAGTAAGGACATAACTGTAGGTCTTACGGTGGATGAATTTGCTCACAAGTATTTCCACTTAACAGCCTTTGCTTTAGCTTCTTGACTGCTGTGTGAGTTAATGTCAAACATCCTCTTTTGCCCCAAAGCATTACTTTTCATTGTTTTTCAATAGACTAACAAACATTTATATTGAGACAGTGACTATGGTACTTTGTTCAGTGGGACCTAATTCTTCAGGTTGACACCTCAACCATCCAAAAAACAAATTGTTTATGAAATGTCATTGTCAGGCTCCAATTTTATTGTTTACATAATAACAATGAAGAAGAAATTGAGAGACTTTTTAAATGATACTTTTTTGTGCGTTTTGTCCATGTGATTGTCAATCATGTCATTCCAGGGATTTCTGAGGTCTTTTGTACCAATGTTGAGTAATTTCTGAGAAGCTGAGTTTGTGTTTCATGAATTTCTATCCTATTTTATGAAAACGTGGTCAGTCTGTCATTAACACTAAAGGTGGCCTGTAACCTGTAGAGAAAGTTAAAACCTCACCTTTATGGATATATTACATATATAATAATAAATAAATAATAATGAATAAAACAACAAAGGAACAAGCAACATTTTCACTGGTGGCTGAACGTCATTGAGTCACATTGTTCTATAATTACAAATGATTGTCACCTAAATATATTGGTGTATTGATCATATAGGTAAATACAATTGATTAAATAAATTTACTAAGGCTGTGAATCAGTTCCAAAAAGGTAACTAAATATTTACAACTTGGACTGTAATTAATGATGAACTTGCAATTGATACACAAAATCACCAATTTAATCCAGAAAAGTTGTTTATTCTGAATGCTTTGACTAAAATGGACAGCAGCTCACTTTTCAGCAACTACTGAAGATCTCCTGTATCACAACTGCATGTTTGGCTTTTTGAAGGGAATCGGCTCTTGATGATCAGCTCCTTTCACAATCGTTGAAATCTCATTTTTAAATTTTGTTATTCTTAATAAGTCAGTCTGTGGGTAAGCCATTCTATCCAAGAAATAAAAGGAATGGTAATGGTGGGGTAGATTAGTTTGAATTATTGATCAATTTCATTGGGCATGTGATTGCTCGGCTCTAACATCTGATTTTGGATTTGCCCTTTGTTCAAAGTGTGTACAGTGTCTTTAGAGACACCAGTTAATCTCAAATGCATGTTTTTAGACTGTAGGGTGGGTGGGGGTGGCGTGGAGGGGTGGACCGAAGTCTGCACAGATAGACTCCCTAAATCTATATTTATATATGTTTTATTTAAAAACAAAACATTTTTTTTATATCGAGAGCTTCGTATAGTTGGTCTGAAACTGTGAGCTAAAACTTGCTGATATGCCCCAAATAATAGCAGCTGGCTTCATCATGACTTTGGTGTCAGCATTTAATTTTATATTACATAGTAATTTAATTAAATTCCATTGATACTGATAATACTGGTGATTTAGTTGCATATACTGTATGTTATTACATGATAGTAAGCTCATTTCATAGGGGGAAAAAGAACACAATGTTCTGGGTTTTTTTTCCTCATGTCCCAGTTATTTCACAATATATTGACGTTTGATGTCAAAGACATGGCTTAAGTGATGAAACATTTGTCCATGATAGATGGAAACACTGTGAAAACATTAAAGGAAGATGAGTAAAACAGCCAGATTCAACATTTTTCTTTTGGTTTTTTATATTCAACACTTTTACCCAAAAACAAACAGCTTAATTGATATATAGATATCAATAGAATAGAGTGGACTGTAATAGAATAAAACAAATAACAGAATTACTTCATTATTCCCAGAGGGAAACTCTTTACAGTGTTGCTTCACACAGTATAAAGTAAAAAATAATTGAATAGAATGTTGAAATATTTAATAGCTAAACATTATTAAGACAAGGTATATTGTAAATATATATAGACATAGAGATGCTTGACAGTAACGAAAAAACAACAAAGCAAAGCATTATTTATAATGAAGTGTTAAAGAGTTTGAAGTCCACAGAAGAAAGAATCTCCTGTGACTCTGCACTGCACTTTGGTTGGTATTAGTCTGTTGCTGAAGGTGATCCTGCTGTTGGCCACGACATCATAGAAGGGATGAAAGACACTGTTCAAGTTGGACCTCATTTTGGCAGAAGTGGTGGGCCCATTTCCTTTTGTACTGCCTTGGCTTATGCATGGTTCATTTGATTCAGTGTTACAGGGCTGTGGAGTCATCACAGGGTAACCACATAGACACACACCGTCAAACACACTTACATACATGAGAAATTCAGTCACCAATTAAAATCAATTGCATGTCATGAACTGTGGAAGGTAAACAGAGTCCCTGAAAACTCAAAATAAACTGGTAGCACTTCTATCTATTCTGCTCATCAGTTGTTTACTATGGTGTACAAGACTAGCAGTACTTACCACCATCAATTTCCTATTTCCTACAAGTTTATTTATGCTTGATGGTGTTGTTTTCACCATGTATGAGAAAAATGCTGAGGTTTATCATAAAGAACTATAGCAATAGAATAGAATAGAATAGAATAGAATAGAATAGAATAGAATAGAATAGAATAGAATAGAATAGAATAGAATAGAAACACTTTTTTAAGGCCAAGCATTGCTCCACAAAGAATACATAGAAACATTTCAAGTGAATTATTTTAAATATTAATACATACAATAGTTAATGGTGTCTAATATAGGCACAGAAATAATTACATTCGCCAAAACACATCAAACATTATTAAGAGTTATGGAGTATTATTGTCACAGTAATGTAGGATCTCCGCTTGCTCTCTGTCCTGCACTTTGCTGGTTAGTCTGTTGCTGGAGGAGCCCTGCTGTTCACCTGGACATCATGAAAAAATGAGAGTCATTGTTCAGGATGGAGTTCAGTCCGGATCGGGTCCTCCTTTCTGAGGAGTCATCTGTGACACGACACCGGCCTGTGCAAATGTTTCCCATTTGAGAACTTCCTCCTCCTTAAATGGCTTCAACTTCCACCTGACCACTGTGCTGTGACTTTTTTACCCCTTTGTTTGTAATTCCAAACTGTAGGTAACATTATCAAATGCCTCCCATTTATTATAAGGTACTGAAACATGTGTAATTGTACATAGTATCTTATATCTCCGGCATTCACCATCAGCTTTCCAAACCATGTTGTATTCCACAGAAACTTTACTAACAGTTAAATGTTTTCCTTTCTTCTTTTGTTCCGGCCAGGTCCTATGAATATTTTGGCACCAAGGTAACTGCTGATCGATGCTGACATATCTCGATGAAGAGAACTAATAAACAACCTTTGCACTATTAACTTGCATCAGGTCACTTTAAAGCTTAATTTTGTGTGTGCATTTTTGATATGACTTGCCAGAGTATTTCTCAATGTAACAACGTTGAGTTGAAGCCAAAGTGAATCAGCAAACCCATAAAACTAATAGTGAAAACCACGCTGTGACAGTCCACTTTTATCAGCATTGGAGGATGTCATCAGCTAAAATTGCAGCCACATGCTGATGAGAAATTCCTGCACGAATCATCTTTTAAAAGGGATCCATTATCAAAAGCGGTAAAACAAATGTGACAGCCTCAAGATCGTCCTTTCTCCCCGGACCCTCGTAAAGTCCCCACAGGGATGCTGTGATGAACGATTCAAGGCCAGCTCTGGCCCAGGGATGCTCCACTGAACCATGCGTTGATCTATCATCTGGCCTTCCCATATTAATGATGAGGTCACAGCGTTGAGGGTCACGGCATTGCTGATAAAAGCGCAAAGCCTGCTATTTGTTATGAGCCCAACTTGACTGATCATAACTCTTTTGATGAAAGGGGACATGATTTCACACCCCCACGCTGTCACTCCCAAGACAAGCCCGTGTTCCTCATAATATAATGTCGTTTGAGAATCACAGTGAATGAGCCCTATCATAGGCAATGTAGAACTAAATGAAGTGGTTGTTATCACTCAAAGCACAATGATTATGGTCTTCTGGGGACACTTTACGAGTGCAGCCCTGCTGATGAACACATGTACTTACTGTATGCAGTGTTACAAGGGTGTAAGCTGTGATTTGTGTGGTACAGCCATGACTTGGAGCCTAAAAAGCATCACTGTGAAGATGAAAGAAGGAAAGTGAAGAAGGACGGAGAGGGAATAAAAAAACCATGAAGATATTTTCTAGTTACATAAGCTATATATATATATATCTTAAGATATTTATATCTTAAGTCAATTAAAAAGTGTTTGCGGTTGAGTACTTTGACACTTGGGCTGCACATACATAAAGTATACAGGACAAATACATTTTGCATTATAATACCGAGTGTATAATTTAGTAAAATAGGTTTTATTTCACCATTTCACGATATAAAATGATGGCAAACAACACTTTGTACATTTGCAGAAGCTGATATTCTGGTTATGTTTATAAGCATATGTCTGACATGTTTGTACACGAACAATACATTTGTGCTGGGTACTGAATCCAACTTTTGAAATTTTGTTAAATATTCAATTTAATTAAATTCAAACAACTCCAAACAACCAACATCTGATTTCACTCAATTTTCTCCATTGCTGTTGTCATGTTCACTCTGACCACTGGAGAGTGCATTAAACAAATACAAGTCATTTTAGGACTATTGATCACTAGTTTTGGTGCGACAACAAACTTTTGTCTTGGTTTTAATCACAACCAAAAACTGGTCCCACATGTGTGGGAATTTCAGGGTATTTTATGTAATCATAAATGCAGAAAACTATCTTTAAAATAGGACCACATTAGAAGCACAACTGCAGCATAAACAGAAAAATTAAGCATAATTACGAATAAGCACAGTGAGCATTTAACAAAACACAGAAAACGGGTGAACTATTAACCCTGATGCACAATGTTTAAGTCTCACAAGCATTCGGCCTACTCTGGGGAACAACTGGCATGGCTGTGAATTTTCCTCTGGTCTTTTTACCCCCAGCTGTTCATGAGTTGAGTGGATGCTTGTGTGAAGACTCACTCCAGGCACAGGAGGGAGAGGAAAAACCTGGACACACGAAAGGTAACAGACTTTCTGGCGAACAGAGCATTGATGTAAAGTGGGTGTCTGCTGTGATGGCAGCAGCAGCAGCATACCAGTAAAGCTGTCTCTCTACTCTTTACCATTATTTATAGGGTTTTAATATGATGATGAGGTAAACACAGTTAGAAAAGTTTAATTAGTGTATGTCATATGCTCTGAGCCCCGGCTGATATCAAGGTCCAATCAGTTCTCTTGAGCACCTTTCCACTTATAGTTTTCTTGCCATTGCAGGGGTGGTTATCTGCTCTCGTGTATCTGCCTCAAGTTGTGATGGGTTGTGTTTTAGCTGTAAAGAACCTCTTTTTAGAGTCAAGGTATCTTGCCTTTCTATTAGCATAAAGGTGCACTTAAAAGTGATCATGAAACCAATAGTGTAGTACAAGAGAGCTACTTTGTCAGTAGTCCATTTCTACCATAGAGTATATGGTTCTTCTGACCAGATCTCCACCTCTACCACCACCACCACCACCCCCATCCCCCACCGAAAAAACATGTGACTTACCTTGTCACCCCTTAACGCAACTCCACCAACAACAACAAATATACTACAACTCTGTATGTTGCTGCATGCAGTAGTCAATCACTTTGTAATTATTGTCTTGTGGTGAATGTAAGTTATGGACTCTCTTCTTGTGATGTTTTTGAAGTGGCAGTAAGGTCATTTTCTGCCACTCTTTTCAGGCTGAGAAATGATTCATGCAGCATCTGGTGTCCAAGAGAGGTATTACAAGGCCTCCGTGCAGAGATGAGGAGTTTAATCATTCCCTACCCTCTGCAGTGCCAAACACAATTGCTCCAGACCTATCATAATGTGTCTACATATTCGATTCATTAGTATAGGTCCCGTTGCACATGCTAAAGCAAATTTTTTTACACATTTCTCCTTTAGAATCAGGTGGAAAATTCTCTTTTGACTCCGTCAACAAGATATTTCTGTCTGCAAGGCAACTGCACATACAGTATTTCTTCAACATTCTGAAAATTACATACAAGAGATCAGCATTTTCAATGATCCTAGCACCACCAACACTTTAGGTGTTGACAGCACGGCTCCAATTCACAAGTGCATCCCAAATGGCCATCATCTATCAGGATGATATAGCAAACTGATACAGCAAGTAAGAAAAATATGTTATGGCAGTTGGTGGGCTTACTGCAACAGTGACCTATGTTACTTCCACTGGTGCTGCATGAAGCATGAAGACAGAGAATCCATCCAAAAGCATATTCAGCAATCTGTGAGCCCTTGTCCTTTTTCTGATGAAAGTAATACCTGATCTTAAGTGATCACTGCAGAGGCAATTGTAGGTAGTAGATCCAGGAACCTTCTAGCGATATACGATGTAGATATGTTATTGTCCTGTATTCATCCATCTTCTGTGCTGCTTTATCCAATTTGGACCCACAAGAGTTCTGGAGAAGATTCCATGGACTGATGGGCAGCCAGTCGACCTAAGACATCAAAACCTGGAGAAAAGTAACACATGCCTGGAGACAATGTGCATACTCCACATATAAAGGCGAGAAATCACAGATGAATTTTCAAATGTAAACAAAACTACGACAACAGACTTTCTACAGTAAAGCAGACCTTGAAAACTGTGTAAGGCTTCTGTTTCAAAGATTTCTTATTTTTTGTGTTGTTGGTGGTGTTTGGCATTTTTATTATGTTTTCGGCAAATCAAAACTCAAAGAGGGGATTTGCAGGCTATCTTAGTGGCAATCTGCGGTGGATCCACGGATAAATGGTTGGAAACCACAGATTTATGAAACCATTTTATGAAATCAGTTTTCATCATGGATTTACAAGCACTTCTGTGATTTTTCTTGACACAACATAGAAATGAAACATTCAACCTCAATTTGTGTCATTTCATTTATTGCATTACTAGTGGTAATTGACACCTTTTCAATTGGTAATTTTGCATTTGAAGCAAATATGAAGATTTCTTAAGGTGCTTTAGAGCTGTTGATTTGACAACCATGTGTCAGATAGCACTGATTCAGACCTTTAAACTGCTGTGAATTGAATGTATTGAAGAGCAGGAAGGGGCCACTTTCCCCGAAGTGACGGCTACAACAATTTCAGTCTATTTACGAGTGAAAATGTAATGGATGATGTAACATGTAAAAGAATTATAACTACTCATTAAGGTACACATAAAGGGGTAAAGGGAGTTGCTATAAGTAAAACCTACTGAATCAAAATCCACATATGTATTAATTCCTTCAAAATCCTTGTATATTTGCTTTACAGTGTTCAAGGAATGCATTTATTTAATTTTGGGAAATTATTTTGCGGGTTGCATAGATGCAGACAGCGGTATCATGAGTCATATTCGAGGAAATATTGTAGATGATTTGGAACAATACCATTAACGAAAGCCAAAGGAAATGCAGACCACCAGCTGCATCCTTTGTTCCATTACTGCTCATAGAGGTGTATAGACTGGAATTATGAGTGTAATGTTGTTTGTGTAGTGACTTTTTAAGCTATTGAAGTATGCAACAACTTTGCATTGATTTTAAAGGATCCATTTAGAATTAATTGCCCTCCGCTTCCTGTGTTGATATCACAGAAGGTCATGTAATTTTTAATTGCTGGTATATCCTAATAAAAGGATCAACACAACAAATTCACTAATGGCTTGTGAATGTCAGCAGGAACAATGAATTAAGTTGTGACATAGCACTATGACCCACACCTGCATGCTTTACAATCAACTAGAGGTCATCTATATTAGATGTTTACTCTTTAAAGTCAGTATATTCAGCTTAAAACATTATTACTAGATCTTCACTGAACTCATGCCCACATTTGAGTGCATAGTGTATCAGCATTGATTAATTATTTGCATGCATGCAAATTTCACTTCACAACATGCCAGAGACAATGTTAAAACCTGCATTGTAAAGTGAAATCAGGCACAAATTGCCCCTCTATCCATGTGAATATAAGTTCAGTTTATAAATCCAAATATGATCTTTAAATGTTTCATAAAATGCATTCATTTAAATTGGTATTAAACTTAGCCATGAGCATCAAACCATCTCCTGAAAGTGGCTTCCCTGCCCATTCTCTATATTACCTTTTTTACAGCATAATCTTCAAATGTATTAAAACTTGTCTTTTAGATTCCCATAAACTGATAGCTTGTCTCTTCCCCCTCGAGGATCTATTGGGCTCCATTGAATGAATTTCAAACATCAGAGCAATCACTGTCTTGGTTGAGTGGCATTTCTCTCTCCACTCCCAGTCTAGCAGCCTTGTTCCGCTTCATTTGAGCGGACATCCGGCTCGAGAAAGATCGGAGCAGCCATAGGAGCCTTCCCAGTCGTTTTGTGGGCGTCTGGACGTCCTGGGCTCCTCTGTATTCATTAGCAGGCTAGTCATAGTGGTGCGATGGAGCGTATCCTCTCAGAAGCCCACGGGGACTGTCGGCGGAGTGACGGAGACGGATCGCAGGTGGACCAGCGAGGAGACCTGCCATAGATTAACTCGTCTGCCAGCAGGGGGACTCTATGGTACCATTTGTTTTCAGCTGAACAGATAATTTTTCTAATTAACCTTTAAGTGCTTCACTTTCTGTTGTCTTCAATGTGGAAAAATCACAGCCCCGTGCTGGATCCTTCCTGCATTCCTTGGTAAAATAAGAGATGGAAGATTCATCAAACCGTTTGTTGGCGCCTGTAGGTCAGAGGTTATCTGGACATATTTCAGCACATGTGCCCACTGGAAAATGTCATCTTGGCTTTGCTACACATTGCAACAGTGTAGTATTGATCCAGTATACTGTATCTACCGAGGGACCAAGAGGACACACACCATGATCTGTGGCATTAACATCAGCAAGCATGCAAACAACCACTTACACACAAAAACAAGTCTGAGAGTGCAATTTGCATGAAATAAAACTAAGATTTGTGCCCCATACTTATTTGAAATAGACAGCTAGAAGCTAGCTGTTAAGGTCAACTGCTTTAGTTCGGTCCTATATATTATCTTACACCTGTTTGATTTTGCTTTCATTGATATGCAGTCATTAAGGACATGGGATTGTGAGATCACTTTTAGGTTGCAAGCTGATCTTGAGTGACTCCATTTGATTCCCAAAAAACACGACACTTGATCAGACCTTGAGATACTTAAATGATACTGCTGGCAACTTAATATATTTATAGCAGAGTTCCTCTGTATGGATTGCAAATTCAATGGCATGACAAAATAACATCTCCTATACAAACACATATGTCTCACAGATTACTTGAAGTGACTGAATATGCTAGAAATGTCTTTGAGAAGTGATTGTACAAAAAAACCCTGAAATATCCAGAATGAACTCATCATAGAAATAATGTCTTGTCTGCACATTAAAAAAGTCTCACTGAGCAAATAAATAATTAAATGGAGCAAATGATGTTTTGAAAAACTCCTCTGTTTTAGATCATCCAGCCTCAATTTAATTGTTGGGTTTGGTTCAGAGGAGGAGTCAGGATGTCAGACACTGCTGTATGTGGAACGGGAGCTCATTTCTATTGTAATACGAAAAACCTCAAAATCCAAATGGCTAAAATAATAAAGTCTTCAATGTCACAAGAACATACATTGAGATGCTGGACAGTCCAAACACACAGGCCAGACACTGGACAGCTACTAACACAGGCACACAGCTGATGAAAAAACCAGAACTCACAGAAGACCTCCAATATGTATATATAACCCAGTGAACAGATGAAGATAATCATACACTCAGGAACAGTTGAAACACATCAGCGCAGGAACCGCAATCAGACAAAACGGGGGAAGAAGGAAGCCTGAAATGAGATACAGTGTGAGAATCTCAAAATTACACTACAAGAAAAAATATACCATGACAAAGATATCACTCACTGTGTTTTCAGTCTACCGTAATAATGTAAATAATAAAAGAGAGTAAATAATAAAAGATTAGACTGGAAATCTATATGAATTTATAAATGAACTCCCTGGATGTTTTCTCCATACTCCCATATTCTTTTGTTCACCCCTTTTTTTGTAGTCTGTTAATTGCAATTGACCAATGCCAATGTAAGCAAAGCTGCCAGTTCGCATGGACTTTATTAGACAAACATAACATAAGTGGGATAATGTAATGCTAAGTGTTAATTGAGTGACAAACCACACACGAGCATATCATGTATCTCATCTTTATTTTATCACCTAGTCTTTTTCACATGTCTTTTTTGAAGCAAATTAATCATGGAAGGTGTGGTTTGTAATTCTACTGAGTTTGAGGTGTTAGAAATTGTTCAACTTTTGAGCAAAGCCAGACGAGTTGTGACCAGTCCTACTGCTACCAAGAATCAAGAAATAAAGCATTATTGTGCTCATATTTAATTATTGTAAATTATCAATCTAAACAAAAATGTTCCACAATGTCACAAGACTATGTTGCTGTGAAAGTTTAACTCGTCTTATCTCTCACAGTACAACCAAATGGACTCAGGACACTTGGTGTCAAACTTCATATTAGCCATCAAATGTCGCCCCCAGGGCAAGAGGCTGTCTCCTCAGCAAATAAATCCAAAATGGCTATCCCAAGAAGATTTCCCCAAGCCTAGAGATATTCATGCTTTAGATTAAAAAATGTGTAATTCCATAGCCATCTGGCTGGAGCAAAGGAATTTAAGAGCTGTGTGGATGCCAGCCTGATTGCCACATCTTGGAATGGGCTATTGCTTTCCAGATTGCTCAGGGCTGTGTCCCTTTCCATGTATTTGTGCAATGGCATTAGCTTGTTTTCTGTCCGCCCTCCCCTCTTCACAAAGTTGAAAAAGTAATCTTTTCTCAGAGCATGGCTGTATTTGATAAGGAATCTAAACTAGGTCAAGGACTCAGAGTAAAGTCATTGAACAGTAATTAAAGCACCCGCCAATGCTACAGTTCAAAATGTCTCCACCATGAGCATTGAGATAGAAATCCATTCAAGGATTTGGAGGGCCTTTGTTTCTCTCTCTTCACCAGTGAAATCATTTTGTTCTTTCTTTTTTTTCTGGGAAACCGAGTAATTAAGTGAGCTGAGTTATAATCAAGACACTAGAGAGAATGGAGAAATCCTTCCTCATCACCTATAATATATAATGTCCACAGATTTCAGATACTGTAGAATGAACAGGATGCCAAAAACTCCCCTAAAAGGAAAATCTCCCAATGAAAACTGCAAAGAAAATTATTTCACTAAATCATTTGTAAATATTGTTTTTAAATGTTAAAGCTTGAGACTATTAATGAAACATCATAAATGCAAATAATCATGTTTCACTGTAATTATTTAAAGAAAATGTAAAGATCTCAGTAATACATGTGTTGCTTGAACAGCTTTTTGCAATCCTTGGTAATCCATAAAAGAGTTGGCTATTATAATGTATCACACACACATTATTATTGTAATTTAAGTGGTCTGACTAATAAAATATGTGAAAGAAAAGAAGTCCATATAAAGAAAAACCTTTTCAAATGAAGGTCTGGCTCAGAATCTAATGTTAGTGAGTTCTGAAAGTCAGGAAAAGAGAAATAAATAAATAGAAATATATGCAGATTTGGAGAACAATGTGTGAACTTATATTCCCACCAATGGGAACATTCACATTGCCTTGTGAAATTCATAATCCCTCTCTGCAAGAAGATGATATTTGGCAGCCACCTCCATCTACTGTAACATTGCGCCTATGGTCTTTTTGCGTCTTTAGGAGAGCCACTGGCTGAGCATTTGAAGTTTTTAATCTGGCGCACCAGAGACTAAGGTCACCTTTCGCAACCCCCCCCCCCCTTCTCTCTTTTATTTGCTCTTGCTTAGTTCTGGCAACCCTGCTATTTCACACACTATTAAAAGAAATCTGCTAATGCAAGGAGTGAGGTCCTTGGCTTGTGGAATGGAAAATGATGGCATTTCTGAATTCCGTCTCTCGCTCTCCCTCTCGTTCTCAAAAAGACCCTGGGCGTCTTGAGCAGGGTTTATGACCCTAAGATTAGTCACTTTTTGGAGCTGGATGTACTGCCCTGGGCTGTTTCTGCCAGAAACTGATTTTCATATTGATGTGCGACGTTGAACCTTCTCCAGTCCACATATTGGCTCATGCATCACCTGGACTCTGCAGCTGTCAAGCCTCAGTGATAGCAAGTGATGCAGACAATTCTTCCGTTAATAAATAAACAAGTGCGACACTGCAAGTGCGTGTTATATTCCCAAGGCTGACGGCATACAACCATGCTCTGCACATTTCATTATCATTAACATTTCATGATGTTCAATCTCAGGTTTTTCCTGATTTCCGAATACGAAGCATAATTATGACATTTGTGCATATTATGGGTTACTTATTGAGTATGCTAATGAACAGTTTTTCATAAATTCTGCACTGACAACACTTAGTATTTAACTTCTCCCACGTTTGTGTTATTTGTGTTATTTGAGGGTTATGTTTGCTACTTTTGTTCTTGTGCAAACCCCCCCCCCCCCCCCCCCCCACCACCACCACCACCACCACCACCACCACCACCACCATGTTTAGATCTGCTGTAACCTTTGTGTCAACAAGCCTACAAACACAGACAAAAGTGAGTGCAGGTTAAGCAAGCGTGCAATATATTTCATGCTACTGGCCTTTTTACCCTTGGTGAGAGGAGAAAAAAAGAGCTGTTGGGGAATTACATGGAGCAGAGCTTTGCATGTATTACACAGTAGAAGACTAAGGAGAGATTATCCAAGGCCAGATGTGTCTCTCTCCAAGGAAAAGAAAAAAAAAACATGCAGTCCGTTAAGAAGCAGCCATATCCTGTCGCCAGTAAGCGTCAAGCAGCAGGGCGTCGGCGGTTTTCTGTCTGCAGCATCATGCTGGCTGTCTCTGAATATTCCAGATTTCAGGTTTAGGAAGCGGTCGTCTTTTAATGTTGTCGAGACGTCATCCATCATACTTTAGACAAACATTTTCCAAGTTGACTGATTGACGGTAATGCAGCATTAGCTTCTGTTTGCTCTGAGGCAAATGCATGCCTGTTTATGCATTTTTGCATTTTGCTTGTGTATAGACCTGTAAAGTCATTTCTCTGCAAGGAAAGCATATGTTGGACAGAATATAACAGAGTAATACAAAAATGAACCCTCTGACATATATCACAGTGTGATCCTAATATCACCACAGTCCTTTTTTTCTGGCTTAATTGTAAAAAAAAAGAGCTCTTTGACGAGCATTTCAAGGCGACGACACCCTGCAGTTCATGAGCTATGACTCCATAGAAAAGAAACCAGCATGCTACTCCAGGTACTGAATTGCATTTTATTGAACCAGGGCTTGTCAGCATTTTTGGTGAGCTGGTAAAATATAATTGTGTCATCCTTTATAAAGCAGTGTTGGGTTGACAGCACCCACAGAAGCTTCATTACTCTGCTTTTTATTGGGGTGTGAAGAAGGGACATTCTCTTGGTGATGAATAACGTCTCTCTCGCATGAAGTCAAGGTAAAACACACTCACAGCGGTGGCGTGCTCCACTGGATGTACATGGATCATTTAAAATGAAATCAATTCAGCTGAGGAATTAGGGCTGGTTGCCATAATGGTTTTTATCTGATGCCCATCAATACCTGTATTGATTTGCAAGGACAATCGAATCCTGCAAGAACAGAATAAAATGCATCAAGAAAATATCTGAGAACTGCTGCAACAAAAGGTATCAGTGTAAAATAAGGTCTGTTAATCAATGGGGGTTGTAACGATTTTCCTATCATGCATTATTCTGCCAACAGCAGGTATATGCATATGCTTAGAGTTTGATGGCTTTCTTTAGTGGTCTGCAAATGTGCTCATTCACTGTTCATTCAAAGCTGTTTGTTTCAGAATATAATATCCCTAATGTGGCTCTGAACTTCATGAACAGCTGCATTGAAAATATTGCATCCAGAATCAATTGGATTTTCACTACTGTTGCAGGGAAACTCCTAAAACTGTCCCCAGCTTCAGAGAGGCTCCTAAATGAGATGGCAAATACCCTCATTCACCTGTGCTGTGATTTATCAAGTTCAGTAACCATCTTTATTGTGTTTGGGTTCTCACCAGGGCTGTAAACACCATTTTATGGGTGGAAAATAGACCTGTTTGACAATTTAGCGGAACATTTCATTAGAATGGGCTTAGTCGGAAACACCGGCAGGGTGAAGTAAAGCGTAAGGACCCGAGGATCCTGATCATAAGTTATTAAGAAGGGAAGGGGTCGCTCCCAGGACTCGCACTTTAAATAGAGCGCCAAAGTTTCCAACTTCATTTCCTATGCACAATCAAGCTCGCACCCATGAGAGGGAGGATATTTAAGATCCAATGAATGGATGTGAGCCAGAAACGGCATTTAATAAAAGCAAAAGACAAGATACAAGTTGATTAATGTGGTGAGGAATAATACTGCCGTGGCTGATCTGTAGGGAAATGTGAGGTCTTACTTAACTTTTTTTTTTTTTTTTTCTCACGACAGGGATTAAGTACAAATATTCGTACGACTGGTAATAACTTTGGGCAGGACTGCTCTGTTTCATGATCAGGTTTTACTGCAAGTCCAGTGTCTTGTCACTAATGTAGCAGCTTCAGTAATAACTGTAATGAAACTCAGCTGATATCATCTATAGGGTTCAAAAGATAAGGGCTTTTCCATGCCACTGTCGATACACTGAAGACACTGATAGACAGTATGGCAATATCCAGCATCTTCAATTTGGCTAAGTAATAATACAATCATTTCCTACTTAATTTTCCTTTAACCTACAGCTGCAATGACATTTTAAAGTTTAATATATTTTGAAACAGCTTGAACACCTATTTCAGGTAGATCACCACTGTATCACTTAAAGTTAAAACCTATGTTTACACAGCAAGATGAATAAATATAATATGCATAGAAAAAAATTCAGACTGTTCCTCTGTCATATCACATCGCATCACATTGTATCACATCATATCAAGCAAGCCTCATTCAACTTCAAGAGCAAAAAATGTATAGGTTAAAAGTACTCACTTCTTACCTTTTACTGCAGAAAATGACAAGAACAGTCTCAAACCAGTGTGAGGGATGGTTAGTGAAGGTTCACGTCACCCAGTGTAATTAAGAAGCATCTCGTCCTCAGGAACCCTCCCCATTCGCAAAGTAAACCAGGAAAACTTTTTTTTTTTAAAACATGAAAAAAAAAATCTAATTTCAAAAACAAACATTGGCTTAAAATAGCATTCCTTAGAGTCAATATAACATTTTTTCTCAAATTGTTATCACCAGTTGTCAGGCACATATACAACATCTTCAGAAGTACGTAGCGTGTTTATTGCTTGAACTTCCCCCTCACATCCAGAAAAGTTGTGAAGCTGCTGTGGCATAACAAAATTAGAATGTATCATTTAGGAGTTCACTAAACAATAAGTTATCTGATCAGTAGTAATGCACTGATGGTATTTTTGACCTGGTTTCTCCCTCATGCCATATAGAATAGTTGCATGCACAATAAATACAATGAAATTTTTTATTCACACCCATAGAAACAGTCCTGAACATTGCAGGGGAAGGCCTCCAGTCATCAGATTAATGACACGGACAAAGGTAAACTTGATTAGAGCAGAGTCATCCTATTCAACCCTCGCTGATTTGTGGTTAAATTGCCCCGGATTGATTTAAACCTGCAAGTCTACAGGATCACTTTTCTGCAGGAGAACTTTTTTCTGAAAGGAAAACATCTTGTTTTGCACCAACTGCTAATTGACAGGAGAATATTAGTAGTAATATATATATATATATATATATATATATATATATATATATATATATATATATATATATATATATATATATATATATATAGTATATATATATAGTACCCAAAGTCATCAATCAAAGAGCCATATTCTGACTATCAGACCCATGGAGGACAGATGCTATATAACAGCAGCTGCTAAACAGGACTAATTCTCCAGAATGAAATATGCCGCAGAGGCCGACCATTTACAGGACGAGTATCAGAGCCATATTTCAAGGGCCGGCCGCAGCCTCTGCCCATTAAAGTGTGTGTGATGTATTTTAGGGCCGGTTTATGTCCTGCTCTGGTCTCACAGAGGGCTACACACTGACATGATGGCTGATAGAAGATGCCTCTGGCCTGATACTGGCTCACCAAACAGAGGGAAGTAGAGGTGAAGAGCCATATTAAAGAAGATAGACATCTGAAGAGTCAATTTGGCAGAGCAGTGTATATGCAGCTTAGGAAAATACCGAAATGCCATCAGTCCTTTGCCTTGAAAAAGAGTGCTGGGGGGAGAGACATCATGAATTCATGGTCAATTACTGGGATTAATACCTGCAATCCTGCTCACTGTTTTGCTATTTAGCCATTGAAAAAAGCAAAAGAAATATTTTTAGTTAGCATTTCCTTCAAAATAATGATGAAATAACAAACATACCTTCAGCTCTTATGTTATTTTTATTAATACCACAAAAATAATGCAGGGTTTTGGAGTGGAAACATTAGCAGTGAAATGAGCCTCTACAAAATTCACGAGTTTATTCTTTGTCAGGTTCCATTTAAAATGAGGATGATATAGGAGTCAAGTGTGTCCAGAGCTACGAGGAATGTCTGTGACATTTTTTTTTTGTATTATAGAGTTTATTAATCATTATTTTTAAATAGTAAACTGCTTGCTTTTGAATTGAAACCCTGATCAATTATGTTTTTCTTCCTTTGAGTGAAGTGACTTCCAAGCAATAAAGGCCAGTAGCAAAAATCAACAAGCATATACAAAGATAATTCGTTTCCATGTAATACAACGCAATAATGTTGAAAGTATATTGATATTACAGTGCAATAAGCCTTTAAAAATATGGCATATTTCCTCATTATGCTACATTTGAGATGATTTACATTAACGTGCTGCTTGGTGTCAAGGGTGAGATCTATTGCCAGATGGACTGAAGATATGTGTCTCTTATGAGAAATATTTTCACCTAGACATTTGACATAGCCATGTGAAGGTTGTGTTGCAACAGCTGCAACATCTAACCAGTGGTAATGGCATGCAGACATTCAGACTAAAACTCCAGCTTTCTTAAATGCAGAGTTTATACAGCGTGTTGTGGAAATGGAAGTGTAAATCACACACACTCTTGACAGACATGGCTTGTCATGATACCAGTTAAAAGAAGAGGGCAGAAAGTAAATATACACAAAATGCAGGTATCAATACAATAACATCAAGCTGTGCAGAATTTCTAAGCATAATCAATCATCTTGAAAACAATTTGATGTGTGAAAAATGTCAGTGCCCAGAACTTCCTCCATGATAAGAAGCCAACTGGCATGTGAAGTAAATAGTTCTTGAAGAGCATTAGCGGCAAACAGTGAACTGAGGTTGATTATCTCTGTGACTAATGCTCTGTCACTCTGGGCTGTGAGAGGGTCCCAGTGAGGACCTCCAGTAATAGAGCCTGAGCAGGTGTTGAAAGCCCACTGACATCAGGGGGGAGTGCACTGACAAGAATTTCTGATGAATTTCAATTACTGATCTATTAAAGCTAATGAGGTAAATGAGCAGCCAGAATACATTTGCTAGATTGTTGGAGACAAGACCTGAGTGGTTTGACAGGATCCTGTGCGTGCACAGTGAGGTGCTGCTAGAAAAGGTTTGTAACAGCATGACCAGCTTGGGATAAAAACTGAAACTGAGTGGGGTGAAACAACTGACATGATCCCAAGATATTATTTGTCATATATAAGGCATATTGTTGGGTCAACTTTGATAGAAACTTGTGATTTTAACACTTTGCTATTATGCCTGATCTAAATGTGAGCTCAGTGTGCCATCTACAGGAGGTTTTACTGTACAGCAGGCGTGCAAAGTCACCTGATCTCTCAGACCTGCATTGCCATCTGCTGGTTTCATGTTGAACGGCATCACGGGGAACTTTAATAAATTCATTGTGATCTAAGAATTTCCCGACATGGGCAAGGTTGGAGCAATGCTTCACAAAAGAAAATTGCAAATGTCACCTTAATATTGAAATTAACCTCTTGACTAAAACATACATTTTGGGAACTTTGTGTAATTTTGCCAATGAATAAAAATGTCCCCACTTTTGAGAAAGCACAATCTGTTCTTGCACTATGCAAAAAGATAATGAATAATAGATTTTACTTGCGCAAAAAGTGTTAATAAGCATAGTCTGCACAAAACTGTAAAAACAAAACAAATCAAATCAAAACGCCAAACACTAAAGCATAAATTGCAATAACTGTTCAGGAACCACCCCACGCTGACACATTGACACGTATGTTGATCTTGTGAACTTATAAGCGACAAATTGTATTAATAATTACTGCGCAACATATTTCACTTCCCACAAACTGATGTAACTTCATCCACACACACTATATTCTTCCAAGATTGTGCACATTATTAGGTTACCATAATTGAGAGAAGAAATGTAAACAAACACAATTATCCTTTTGAGGATTAACTCTTTATTACAGCAACTAGTAAAGTGATTCTACAAACTTTTAAAGAATTAACTGCCAACTATATGAGTCCTACTAAGGTTCAGCAAATTATTATTAAATAAATCTACATTTGTGGTTGTAAAGTGATAAAATGTGCAAAAGTTCAAGGTGTGTCAATACTTTTGCAAGCCCCTGTATCAGCATAAATGTAAATTTAATTAGGATTCACTTTTAGAATCTTTGCATTGTTTTTGTGCCTTTGCACACAGTGTGTTGTCTTGTGTTAATCCAAATGCACATTCAAGAATATTCTTAAACTGAAAATAACATAGAGGTTCAAAAAGAGATGGCCTTATTGTTTCATGTCGGTACCTAAAACTGGAATATTTGCATGTGGCTGATTATACCTTGACCCCTTCATCATCTAAAGTTTACACTTTATTCAGATTAGTGTTTGAGGGAGTTGGAGCATGTCCTAGGGCACAATGTGTACAGACATGTTGGTGCAGTGTACCCCATGACCCAATGGCCACTCAGGCCAGGGCTGACACTCACACACACACATTAACAGGGAGTTTAAAGTCAATAATTGTCCAAACATGGATATCTCTAGAATCGAGATCACCAAAGAGACAAATGATTACCTCCACAGAGAGTCACTGAACCAAAATCAAATCTGTTGCTGTGGTCAAAGTGCCTTGAATCACACTGCACCATCATACTAATGTTCATGAGTGTTCTCAAGACTGTCACTCTATTTTACATCTGGCACCTGGTCTTGTGCTTCACTTCCCGTTTTCCCACTCATCACACCTGCACCTCATGACTAATGAAGTCTCTGGGTACGTCCGAAATGGCCCTCCTAACTCCTTATCTATTGACGTTCACTTAACCCTGTGGATGACATCACGGGGGTTAAGGAAAGGTGTTAGAAGGCTTCCTAAAGGAGTTTGTGAAAGGCATGTAGGTGTGGCATTCGGAGCGCACTTTCACTTTGTGACGTCATAATAATGCAACAGTACAAGTTAGTCTGCCGTGGTGGGAAAAGAACTCCAAGTTTCCCGAAAATGGACTATAAAAAGCTCATTTGGGTTTTAGATGATTTAAAGTTGTTCAATGCAGATTATTGCTTTGGTAACTTACATGCTCTGCATTCTTTTTCCACCATCATGATTTTACGTAAATGCTCGGATGAGCGGGTCCCTTTAAATGTTGTCACTGCAAGGAATTGTGGGGCAGCATGAGCTCGCCTCCTTTGCGAAAGGATGTATCAGTGGTTCCTATGCTAAAGGAGGCTCTAAAGGAAGCAACGAGCCTCCTTTTCTTTGCTTATTGAGAATTCAGACTGTCGTGATCATGGCCGCTACACAAAACACTTCAGGGGTTAAGTGGAAGTCGATAGATAAGGAGTTAGGAGGGACTTTTCAGACATACACCTTGTTTGCTTATACACTCACTCATTCAACCGATTGTTTGCCAGATTGTCTTTGCTTTACTTTGATTTCCTTTCAGCTTTTTTCACTTGTGTATTCTTGGTTTTTGAATTTTGTCTCGTGGATTTCTGGATCTTTGCCTCATAGACAAATTCCTGTCAATCAATAAACTCATATTCTTTTAAATTTTATTAACTTTTTGGATACTGAATGGCCTGGTCTCTTTAAGCAAGTCTCTGATCTTTGTTACATCATCACAGAACCATATAGCAAAATATAACATTTTCCTTTTTTATTCTTCACTGTTCAAGTGAAAAAGTATAAATGAACATAAGCATTGGACTGCCTGACAGTTATGAGACATAACAAATCATGGTAAGGAGAGAAAGGATTTATTTCAAACTTGAGATTGAGATGGTTAAAGTTCAAATATGACATCTAATAACTAAAACAATGTAGGTGAGAGATTGGCTATGGATTGACTTTGTTGAAAATTGTATTACCGTAGTGTATTAGTACATTGACTCAAAGTTGACATAAGAGGGGGAAAAATGTGACCAAACTTACTGCAAATGCATGGAACAGAGAACAATACTCTCAATAGTCGTTTGTCAAACTTAAGCATGAACAAGAATGCAGCTGAAGGTGCTGTCAAAGAAAACCCTGCCATCTTTAATTGTGCTGCATTTGTCTCTAAGAAGATCCAGAATGCCGGCTCTGATGTCAGGTGTGAAGGACTGGCTGAAGTTTTCTGTTGATGTCATGAAACTGAGCAGATGTTCTCCAGTGGTGCTGCTCGGATTGAAGCACTCAGTGATGTCGAAGGAGTTTGGGATCACATACTCGTCATATTTCAGACCCTGGCTCTTCAGAGCGGCAATGACTGGGTTGGGAACAGCACACTGCTCCTTCATGTATCTCTTCCACAGGGTGACCCAGCCAGAGGTGGCTGGATAGTAAAAAAACCAAATGATTACACAAAAACATGCAGAAATAAAAGATCTATTTCACAATATAACTGAAACATACAATTTGAATAATCTAATATCACACAGTTGGTGGAACTCTACTGTGAAATGTTAAAAAAAAACCTAACCCTTTTTTTGTTTTAATCATATTTATTTATATTTGCAACTAAAAGAGATATCAGCATTCATTCAGCGCAAACCAAACAAACATTTTTTAACCTCGATGGGAACTGAAGTTGGCTTCCACAAAAAACCTCCATGCCCATACCCGTCCTTCTCTGTGATACAGCACACACTTTCTCATTGTAAACAGCAGTGTTTAACTCCTGCTGAATCTCCTCCTCCTGTTACTGAGAGGAGCGTCTGCACCTCAGTGAAAGACCGCAATGTTGTGTCGCACACTAACATTTCAATAAATCCAGTTAACAAAGCAACCAGGGAGCGTAAAGCGGCATTTGTAAACAACAATGAGAGGGTTTACGGCAGATGAAATATTTAAATATTGTGTGCAATATTACAGGCAAGTCAAGAGTGGTGCCGTCGCTCCTCCTCACAGACCTGTTCCTCAGTGCTTAGGTACCTCAAGCTGACATAAAATCGTAGCCGGTGGTTGCGGTTTTTTCCATACCATCCACAATTTTTTTGATGGGACCACGCAAAAACCCGTCCCACTCCGTGCCGCCCCGTCAAAGTGCGGTGGAACGGTGGCTCATGTGTCCAGCCGGGGGCCACACTCCACATGTTTCACCACTACCACTCACAAGCAGGGGCATAACCAGAGTTTTCACACCTGGCTGAGCAATCCTGCCCCCAGGCCCAAACTCACGACACCCATTAGTCAAAGGTTTGACCAGAAACACCTCCAAACGTCTGGGAACTCAGACCCAGGACAAAGCCGTTCTGATCCGGTTCTGTCTCACATTTTCCAGTCGACTGAGCTACTAAACGGATGCCCCATCTTTAGCTATAGCAGAGACCACATGGGGATCTAAAAAAGGTGAGGTCGCACTTTTAGCTTGCTGGACGAGTGAGAAACTGTGGAAAACTCTTTGGACCCTCTGATTGTGCTGTTGTTTGTGCAGTATTAAGCAAAGGACTGGAGCATCCTGTTCATTATAATATATCAATTGCTGTACGCAGTCATAACACTCCACTCGTCAAGAGCTGGAACATAGACAAATGGAGGCTGTGTTCCATTGCGCAGGCAGTCTCACCACTTTACAAAGCTGGCTTTCTTTCATTCCTCTATTCTTCTGCTTCTAACCCACTCCGCCATTACAAACTGTGGCTTCCTGGTTGTGTGCCACATTGCCCTGACTCCTACACATCTGCCATCTTGAAAAACGTATGTAAGTAATGCATTTGGTAATTAGTTTAATTCCTGATTCTAGATCGTGCCCCAAAATTATTAATTAATAAATGACAAAGTTATTTCAGTTAATAATATAACTTTTTCATTCCTTAATTCCAGTGATTTATTACTTTCAAAAATCTATTACTTAAAGTAATTTACTGCTAATAATCAAATGTAAATTACAACAAACTTGTCATAAAGTTGAGACACAGAAGCAATTATATCTTTTAGTCGAGAAACAATTTTTTTTTTCAAGATCCCCTTTTTAAGCCAAATCCATCAAAGAGTAACAAAATCCAAACTGCCAATACCTCAAACTGAGAGTAACATCAGTTACATCAGTTACTGTATGGAATATATATAAATTGGCCAGGTAAAATTGTTCAATAGAAAAACAAATGTTTCAAACAGATGCTTGTTTACCTGCATTTATGACGATCAGAAGCCTGCCGTTATTTTTCAGAAGACTGTGATGAAACTTGAGCGTTTCATGGGGGTTTTCCACATAGTAGAGCATCTGTTGAAGACAGCATTGCTGAAAACATCAATTTAGAATTTTCTGATGCAAAATGCATGAAAATAAAATGTGTTTTCATTGAAGGAAATCTCCAAGGACACATTTATTAAATGTAGTAAATTGTATAGCTGTGATGACCAATGTATGTACTGATCAGCCACAACATTAAAATCACCAGCCTAGGTGCAAGTTGAACCACCCTGTGCAGACAATAATTCATCAGTACATTAAAGCCTCAGTCTTTCTTTTTTTCCCATCTCAAATAATGCATTTTCTCACCATCACCTGGCTGATAAACACATTATGTGGCAGTCCTCATGATGTAGAAGACAATTAGATTAATCAAAATCAGGCTATGTTCCACCATGAGCCACTTTCCAATTTCAGTTTGTGCAGATTACATCATGGAGAGAAAAAAAACATTTAAACAACATTTTCTTCAAATAAATTAGTGAGATAGTCATAATACATGAATCATGTGTATGAAGTCAAACTTCTTCATGTCTTCTTTTGCTTTCACTTGCTTCTGGTAATCCTCACTGTGCATGATGTGCCAAGTAAATGGGATCTTCTGAAGGTTGGCTGTATTCGCCACCAATGCTTGAAGGTGGACAAAGAAAGAAAAGAAAAACTGATTACTTGATCAGCTTATCAGAGTGTACGTACAGTAAGTGAATATATTTAATTTTAGTTTGTGTTGTCAAGTTACAACAGAGTGAAATCATACACAAAACCTATGTTAGTTATATTCATGAAAACATATGGATCTAAAAATACCTCACTTGTTTTTGTGGGCATAAACGTTTGTGTCACAACCGAGATGCAATGACTAGAAATACTTGAGACTGATGACTGTAATACAAGCAGGAGTGTAAATAATATCATTTTATTCCTATGTCTGATCATCATTACCTTTGAAACTGTCTGTGAGTTCAACGCTTCCATCCACAATATCAGCTGTGATGGGCACGGCAGGAAAAACAGACTGGAGCATAGATAACATCTGGACATCTATCTCACCTGGAATACATAAAGAGTTTAGGAAATCAGTGTCTGTGTTTGCTTCTATCAAAGAAATGTGATAAAAGGTGAACGTGTGTACACACACACACACACACACACACACACACACACACACACACACACACACACACACACACACACACACACACACACACACACACACACACACACACAGGTACCCAGCCTCACCTCTAGGGGGCGGAGGTGAACTGAATTTTGGTCATAATCTCCATTGAGACGGAAACTTTTGGTCTAAAATAATATTTTTTTTTTCTAATAACTTTGATGGACAACCTGTATTAAAATTGATTAAAGCACTGAAAGCACAGAATTTAAAGTTTGAAAAAAGGTCAACATTTTATTTGTGCTGCACACATCTCTATATGTTTATTTGTTTACAGTAAATATGAATTGCTTGGACACAAAAATGGTGCTCTATCAATTTCTATAAAAGACACTTTTTTTGGTAGGACAAATATGTTCCTGTGTATGTTTGTGTTGGTGTAAGTGTAATTGAAAGAGGAATGCTGATGGGATATGAAGCATTACCAGTTGCATGCTGTTGGATGAATAGTGAAATTAGATGCTCTTTTCAGTTCTTACAATTGTAAATCTGACTTCAGAGGATTCAGTGCCTTACCAGCCATGAACCTCACCACACATCACTGTTTCACACATTCTATTATAGGATGTTCATTTTCTTATCACCATGCATATGAAAGCACAGTAAGGTCCTTGGTTTAATGAGTAACTTTATCACTTACCTCCTCCACTTCCAACACCAAGAACATCCAGGCTGCTTTTACCAACTCCAATTCTACACAACCAGGGAAAAGGTAGACAAAAAAACAGAGAACAGGAATAAAAGAAAGTTATCAAAACATGGCTGAAGTTATATAATTTACCTTAAACGTCTATTTAAAAAACAATAGCCTTTCAGGTTATTATCTGAAAGGCTTCAGATCATAATCATTTTATTAATGTATATTTTGTAAAAAATCAATCACTACAGTTTTTCAATATGCTTGACTTATATTTAGAATGTACTTACTTTATATTTTGGTAATATGTCTCATTTTGATCAGCACAAGTGTGCAAAAATACATCAGTCTTTTCATCAATTAATAACATGACCTGAGGACTATATTATATACAACATACTATATATGTTGTATTTTGACAAAACCTGAATTACATTAATTTCTAACTTTTATATCCTGAAGTAAGAAAAATATTAATTTTACATAATAAATATGTTTGTTTGGCTCCAGACTTCATTGTTAAACAATGTTATTGTCTTACTAGTTGCAGATTGCTTATAGTCACAAACAAAAGAAAAACACATGGGTTACATTTAGCAATGATTTTCTGTTTGTTTACTTTACCTTTCAAATTCTGGGAGCAGGAGGTAGCGAAGATGCTGGAGTGTGACTTTATGTTCTTCAGTGTGTTCCAAGAAGAAATGGAAGTTTTTGACCATGGCTCCTTCATAACAAGTCTGCTTTCCAGTAGTCATGATCGATTTCTGCTATTTTTAAATAAGAAAATGGACAACTTTCTGAAATAGATTTAGGTTGTTTTAGTGTTTAGTGAAGTGGTGCCTTTACCTGCAGCTTCTTCCAGTGTCCCACAGCTTCTGAGGTTTTATCTCTTTGTCATGGGGTTTAGTACAGGCGTACTCATAGTTTAATATGTATCATATCAGAACTGGCAGAGCAGAGTTAATGAAACTCAGGCTTGAGCATTAAGTGAACCAGTAAAGTAAGGACATTATGATGGAAAATAACAAACCAGTCAAGCTCACAAGGAAATTATGTGCAGCCTGGTAGGTTCATGTTCTGAGGGAAACCACGGACAAAATACAACTCAGCTTTGAGTGCAAAAAGATCTGGGACATATACTTTAACAGTGATCACATGATATGCACCGAGTTTAACAGAAAGAAGGGAGGAGTGTGTCAGGTGTGAGACAATGTCTGAAGCAGAGCAACAGCAAAATACACACATATTGACATAAATGCTTATTCCACAAAGTGACATTTATTAATTAAAAAGCAGAATATTTTCACAAACCTAACAGTATTTTCTTTTGTCATCTTTTTGCAGGGTGATTCTGGTGGACCTCTTATCTGCAACACGAAGGTTCAAGATATAGCAGCTTATACCAAGCAAGACTGTTCTGTCCCTTCATAACAAGTCTGCTTTCCACTAGAAATTTTCGATTTCTGCTATTTCATAAAAATAAAAAAAGTACTTTCTGAAATAGTTGAAGGTTGTTTTAGTTTTTAGTGAACTGGTGCCTTTGAATATTTCAAATATCTTTCAAAAGCATAATACATGCAGCTTCTTTCAGTGTCCCACGGCTTCTGAGTTTTAATCTTGTTGTCATGGGTACAGATGTTCTCATAGTTTAATATGTATTATATCAGAACTGGCAGAGCAGTGTTAATGAAACACAGGATTGAGCATTAAGTGACCCAGTAAAATAAGGAAACAGTGAGGAAAAAAAACAAAACAGTCAAGAAATGACTAGCTCCAGATGCCTGAGAAAGACTAATGCCATCCTGAAAGACCCCTCCCACCAACTCATCATATCTTTGAACTGTTACCTTCTGCTAACAGACCTTCAAACAGTTTTTAACCTTTGGCCATCAGAGCCTTAAACAACAATTGACCTGGACACCGGGGTTTTAATCTCACTGCAATCCTGCTCATGGGACTTTTTTTTCCCCTTTTAAAAATGTTATACTTTCTGTTTTTTTATTTATGAGGCTTTTATTCTGTTTTACAGTGACGGGCCATCAGGGCCTTCAAGGCCTTCTCTACAGGCCTAAGAAAAAGATTTGAATCACAGATTGATGTTGATTATATTTTGTCCATGAATAATTATCAAATAATTCTAAATGGTCTGTCCGCTTCTTCTCATAGCTTCTCCCCGCCTGCACTCATCCAGAAGCGTACTTCCACAATAAAGCTTTTAACCAAGTACTTTTTAGCTATCATCTGTTGCCAGGGTAAATAAATCTGCCCTTGGCCTTCACATTCAACTTCAGCAAAACTTCCTTAACTTTTCAGAAGGTCCATTTACACAACACCGGTGTTTGTATACACTGCATCTGTGACTTTTTATACCAACTCTCATGACAGAACTTTTCTTTCACAGGCTCAGAGCCTATGGAATGATTTTACTGTGCAGATTTATTTACCCTGGCAACAGGTGATGGCTAAAATGTAATTGCCTTAAAGCTTTGATGTGTAAGCACGTGTCTGGGAATGAACTGTGACATAACAAATAACAGTAAAGATAGGAAGGATTTATTTCAAGCTTAATCTCAATGATGCCTATAAACATATATTTTTTACATCACATTTATGTTAATTATTTAGAGAATATAACAGGTCAAATAATACATATACTAACTAAAGTACTGTGAGTGAGACATTGGCAATGGATGAACCCTGCTTGAAAATGAGATAATGTATTGTGACTCAAAGAGCACATAAGCGATAAAAGATTTGATTTCAGAAAAGTTACTGCAAATGCATAGAACAGAGAACAATACTCTCAATAGTCGTTTGTCAAACTTAAGCATGAACAAGAATGCAGCTGGAGGAGCTGTCAAAGAAAACCCTGCCATCTTTAATTGTGCTGCATTTGTCTCTAAGAAGATCCAGAATGCCGGCTCTGACGTCAGGTGTGAAGGACTGGCTGAAGTTTTCTGTTGATGTCATGAAACTGAGCAGATGTTCTCCAGTGGTGCTGCTCGGATTGAAGCACTCAGTGACGTCGAAGGAGCTTGGGATCACATACTCGTCATATTTCAGACCCTGGCTCTTTAGAGAGGCAATGACATCCCCAGAGTGTACTTTTGGTTCATTTGTGTTGGTACAAGCATGAAGCTCCTTCGCATAAGTCTTCCACATGGTGACCCAGCCAGAGGCAGCTGGATGGTAAGAAAGCAAACGATTACACAAAAACATCCAGAAATAAAATATCTATCTTACAATAAAACTGAAATATACTTTCTAAATTATCTGATTTCTCACAGTTGTTGGAACTCATATTCCTATTGTAGACCTTCTTCTTACTTAATCAGAAATGTGTATTTGGACCTCAAAAAGAAATCAGTATTCATTCAGCACAGATCAAACATAAACATGTTTTTACATCAGACAAAGTCAAGGAACTTTATTTTTCACTCATGAAAACTTTTTTAAAGATCCCACTATCAAGCCAAAGACTTAAAAGAGATCAAAGATTTAAAAATATTAAAACTACCTCAACTTTACTGCTGCAAGAAGTTACCTGAAGATGTGTAATTCAAGAATACTCCTTTCATTTGACACTATATCAGACTTACTTCAGTTACTACGTACTTGGAAGGAGTAGGAGTATGTAAACTTTGCTACTTCCTAATCTTTTTCGGATATGTCGGGCCATTATTTATTTAGTTATCTGTTATCTTTTCTTTTTTTTTGCTTATGTTGCTGTTGTGTTTGTTTGTGTTTTTATTTATTTATTGCTTTATTGTTGTACCCACATGTCTGAAATAAATAAAACAAAAAGATAAAGAAATTTCCTATTTAAAATGTTCAGTGGAGAAAAACAAATGTTTCAAACAAATTCTTGCTTACCTGCATTTAGGATGATCAGAAGCCTGCCATTATTTTTTAGAAGACTGTGATGAAACTTGAGCGTTTCGCCGAGGTCCTTCACATAGTAGAGCATCTGTAGAAGAAAGCATCGCTGAAAACATCACTTTAGAATTCTCTGATACAAAATCCATGCAACTAAAATGTGTTTCATTGAAGGAAATCTCCAAGGACACATTTATGAAATGTGGTGTAGTCTAGTGTAGTGTAATGTAGTGTAGGGTGATGTAGTGTCATCTAGTGTAGTGGTGACCGGTGCATGTACTCTGTGGAACATTTTCAATCCTTTATATGTTATTTTGGTTCAACCAACACAAGACAATTTTTACCAGGTTGTAAATTAATCTTGGCCTCCAGTGATTGCATTATTTTTCAATGGTTTCACTTTGTTGGACAAGTTCAGAGACGTCCCAATTCCACAAAAAACAAACAACAAAGCTGCAAGCAGCTTTGAACAGGTCCTAGCATCCTTGCAAATGGAAGCACATCCACCAAGTGGTGTTGTGGTGTTTATTTTGTCCTGTGGATGTCATGAAGGCTGACTCTGATAATACATGGAAAGTTTGAGGCAGTTGAAGCAGGCCCGCTATGCACCACTTCCTCTCGATCCACCAGGTGGTGCTATTAGGATGACACAAATTCATCATGATTATTCATGATGAATAATACATGATGGCTATATTGTTCCACTGAATTCATCAGTGGAGGATGGTGATCACGCACATAAAAATGTTTTTGTCAGATTGAAGCATGTACAGCAGAAGTACACATAACTTCATGTTTGATGGGAGGCAGAATGGAGTATGTACTCCTCACTTCCTGTTTCAAGCAGGTGGCACTATTCCCGATACATACATACATACATACATACATACATACATACATACATACATACATACATACATACAATAAACCACATGGTTTCAATAGAGTTCTTCAGCACTTTTAGTGCCCTGATAGCCTGTTTCAGTCATCATTTTCTGGTTATTATTGAAGTCTCTCAGATAGCTAACCCTGTCTATTTTATCTCTGTTCAACTGTATACCCATCAGGGGCCAAGGTTAACAAGATCCTTCAATCATTCTAATGACTGAAGGATCATTAGAATGACTGCTACAGGTACATAGATCAGTCGATCTACAGTATATAGATGTAGCACTGTTCATTTTGTGCAACTTACTCGTCATCATGAAGAGAAAAGACATTCAAATGAGATTTACTTCAAATAAATTAGTGAGATAGTCATACATGAATCATGTGTATGAAGTCAAACTTCTTCATGTCTTCTTTTGCTTTCACTTGCTTCTCGTAGTCCTCACTGTGCATGATGTGCCACGTAAATGGGATCTTCTGAAGGTTGGCTGTATTCGCCACCAATACTTGAAGGTGAAGCAAGAAAGAATAAGAAAACTGATTACTTGGTCAGCTTATCAGAGTGTACGTACAGTAAGTGAATACATTTAATTTTAGTTTGTGTTGTCAAGTTACAACAGAGTGAAATCATACACAAAACATATGTTAGTTATATTCATGAAAACATATGGATCTAAAAATACCTCACTTGTCTTTATGGGCATAAAAGTTTGTGTCACAACCGAGATGCAATGACTAGAAATACTTGAGACTGATGACTGTAATACAAGCAGGAGTGTAAATAATATCATTTTATTCCTATGTCTGATCATCATTACCTTTGAAACTGTCTGTGAGTTCAACGCTTCCATCCACAATATCAGCTGTGATGGGCACGGCAGGAAAAACAGACTGGAGCATAGATAACATCTGGACATCTATCTCACCTGGAATACATAAAGAGTTTAGGAAATCAGTGTCTGTGTTTGCTTCTATCAAAGAAATGTGATAAAAGGTGAACGTGTGTACACACACACACACACACACACCTACACACACCAAGCTGTATATAGGTAGTTAGAATCTGTGTTTTATTTGTTTTCATTGTAAATAAATATAATTTTTGGAATCATACTTGCTGTTTTATTAATGTGCACAAAGGTGAATGAAATGTCGACCTCTTCTGTGACAAGAACTCCAAAATCCTTCAATCTTTACTGTTAATTCTGGTAATTGTAATTAATTTGACTATTAATTCAAATTCCTGATTAACTGTTTAGTATATCTTATGAGACTGATATAACTGAATTGGCTATCATTTCCTGTTAAGACAGGTGGTGCTCCAAGGTATCTGATACAGATCAGATTAAATTTCAACAACATTATTAATAACTATCTTAGATAATTATTAATCATTATCGATTGCCAACTAAAACATAAATAGTGATCCATATGAGGTAATAAATCCCTACAACAGTAAGGTCCTTGGTTTAATGAGTAACTTTATCACCTACCTCCTCCACTTCCAACACCAAGAACATCCAGGCTGCTTTTACCAACTCCAATTCTACACAACCAGGGAAAAGGTAGAAAAAAAAAAACAAAGAACAGGAATAAAAGAAAATTCTCAAAACATGGCTAAGTTGTATAATTTACCTAAACGTCTATTTAAAAAACAATAGTCTTTCAGGTTATTATCTGCCTTTCAGATCACAATCATTATATTAATGTATATTTTGTAAAAATAAAATCAATCACTACAATTTTTCAATATGCATGACTTATGTTTAGAATGTACTTACTTTATATTTTGGTAATATGTCTCATTTTGGTCAACACAAGTGTGCAAAAATACAATAGTCTTTTCATCAATTAAAAACATGACCCAAGGACAGTGACTACATTATGTTGTATTTTGACATAACCAGAATTACATTAATGTCTAACTTTTATATCCTGAAGTAAGAAAAATATTCATTTTATGTAAGAAATATGTTTGTTTTGCTCCAGACTGCATTGTCCAACAATTTTATTGTCTTAGTAGTTGCAGGTTGCTTATAGTCACAAATAAAAGAAAAAACACATGGGTTACATTTAAGTGCAGATTTTCTGTTTGTTTACTTTACCTTTCAAATTCTGGGAGCAGGAGGTAGCGAAGATGCGGGAGCATGACTTTATATTGTTCAGTGTGTTCCAAGAAGAAATTGAAGTTTTTGACAATGGCTCCTTCAAAACAAGTCTGCTTTCGAGTAGTCATGATCGATTTCTGCTATTTTTAAACAAGAAAATGGAAAAACGTCTCAACTTTCTGAAATAGATTTAGGTTGTTTTAGTGTTTAGTGAAGTGATGCCTTTACCTGCAGCTTCTTCCAGTGTCCCACAGCTTCTGAGGTTTTATCTCTTTGTCATGGGGTTTAGTACAGGTGTACTCATAGTTTAATATGTATCATATTAGAACTGGCAGAGCAGAGTTAATGAAACTCAGGCTTGAGCATTAAGTGAACCAGTAAAGTAAGGACAATATGATGGAAAATAACAAACCAGTCAAGCTCACAAGGACATTATGTGCAGCCTGGTAGGTTCCTGTTCTGAGGGAACCCACAGAGAAAATACAACTCAGCTTTGAGTTCAAAAAGATCTGGGACATATATTTTAACAGTGATCACATGATATGCACCGAGTTTGACAGAAAGAAGGGAGGAGTGTGTCAGGTGTGAGACAATCTCTGAAGCAGAGCAACAGCAAAATACACACATATTGACATAAATGCTTATTCCACAAAGTGACATTTATTAATTAAAAAGCAGAATATTTTCACAAACCTAACAGTATTTTCTTTTGTCTTCTTTTTGCAGGGTGATTCTGGTGGACCGCTTATCAGAGAACAATACTCTCAATAGTCGTTTGTCAAACTTAAGCATGAACAAGAATGCAGCTGAAGGAGCTGTCAAAGAAAACCCTGCCATCTTTAATTGTGCTGCATTTGTCTCTAAGAAGATCCAGAATGCCAGCTCTGACGTCAGGTGTGAAGGACTGGCTGAAGTTTTCTGTTGATGTCATGAAACTGAGCAGACGTTCTCCAGTGGTGCTGCTCGGATTGAAGCACTCAGTGATGTCGAAGGAGTTTGGGATCACATACTCGTCATATTCCAAACCCTGGCTCTTTAGAGAGGCAATGACATCCCCAGAGTGTACTTTTGGTTCATTTGTGTTGGTACAAGCATGAAGCTCCTTCGCATAAGTCTTCCACATGGTGACCCAGCCAGAGGCAGCTGGATGGTAAGAAAGCAAACGATTACACAAAAACATCCAGAAATAAAATATCTATCTTACAATAAAACTGAAATATACTTTCTAAATGATCTGATTTCTCACAGTTGTTGGAACTCATATTCCTATTGTAGACCTTCTTCTTACTTAATCAGAAATGTGTATTTGGACCTCAGTAAAAAAATCAGTATTCATTCAGCACAGATCAAACATAAACATGTTTTTACATCAGACAAAGTCAAGCAAATTTTTTTTTTCACTCATGAAAACTTTTTTTTTAATCCCACTATCAAGCCAAAGATTAAAAGAGATCAAAGATTTAAAAATATGAAAACTACCTCAACTTTACTGCTGCAGGAAGTTAACTGAAGATGTGTAATTCAAGAATACTCATTTAATTTGACACTATATCAGACTTACTTCAGTTACTACGTACTTGGAAGGAGTAGGAGTATGTAAACTTTGCTACTTCCTAATCTTTTTCGGATATGTCGGGCCATTATTTATTTAGTTATCTGTTATCTTTTCTTTTTTTTTTGCTTGTGTTGCTGTTGTGTTTGTTTATGTTTTTATTTATTTTTTGCTTTATTGTTGTACCCACATGTCTGAAATATATGTAAAAAAAAAATACATTTCCTATTTAAAATGTTCAGTGGAGAAAAACAAATGTTTCAAACAAATTCTTGCTTACCTGCATTTAGGATGATCAGAAGCCTGCCATTATTTTTTAGAAGACTGTGATGAAACTTGAGCGTTTCGCCGAGGTCTTTCACATAGTAGAGCATCTGTTGAAGAAAGCATCGCTGAAAACATCACTTTAGAATTTTCTAATGCAAAATACATGCAACTAAAATGTGTTTCGTTGAAGGAAATCTCCAAGGACACATTTATGAAATGTGGTGTAGTGTAGTGTAATGTAGTGTAGTGGTGACCGGTGCATGTACTCTGTGGACCATTTTCAATCCTTTATATGTTTTTTTTTGGTTCAAACAACACAAGACAATTTTTACCAGGTTGTAAATTAATCTTGGCCTCCAGTGATTGCATTATTTTTCAATGGTTTCACTTTGTTGGACAAGTTCAGAGACGTCCCAATTCCACAAAAAACAAACAACAAAGCTGCAAGCAGCTTTGAACAGGTCCTAGCATCCTTGCGAATGGAAGCACATCCACCAAGTGGGGTTGTGGTGTTTATTTTGTCCTGTGGCTGTCATGAAGGCTGACTCTGATAATACATGGAAAGTTTGAGGCAGATTGAAGCAGGCCCGCTATGCACCACTTCCTCTCGATCCACCAGGTGGTGCTATTAGGATGACATGAATTCATCATGATTATTCATGATGAATAATACATGATGGCTATATTGTTCCACTGAATTCATCAGGGGAGGACGGTGATCACGCATATAAAACATTTTAGTCAGATTGAAGCATGTACAGCAGACGTACACATAACTTCATGTTTGATGGGAGGCAGAATGGAGTATGTATTCCTCACTTCCTGTTTCAAGCAGGTGGCACTATTCCCGATACATACATACATACATACATACATACATACATACATACATACATACATACATACATACATACATACATACATACATACATACATGCATACATACATAGTACAATAAACCCCATGGTTTCAATAGAGTTCTTCAGCACTTTTAGTGCCCTGATAGCCTGTTTCAGTCATCATTTTCTGGTTATTATTGAAGTCTCTCAGATAGCTAACCCTGTCTATTTTATCTCTGTTCAACTGTATATCCATCATGGGCCAAGGTTAACAAGATCCTTCAATCATTCTAATGACTGAAGGATCATTAGAATGACTGCTACAGGTACATAGATCAGTCGATCTACAGTATATAGATGTAGCACTGTTCATTTTGTGCAGCTTACTCGTCATCATGAAGAAAAAAGACATTCAAATGAGATTTACTTCAAATAAATTAGTGAGATAGTCATACATGAATCATGTGTATGAAGTCAAACTTCTTCATGTCTTCTTTTGCTTTCACTTGCTTCTCGTAGTCCTCACTGTGCATGATGTGCCACGTAAATGGGATCTTCTGAAGGTTGGCTGTATTCGCCACCAATACTTGAAGGTGAACCAAGAAAGAATAAGAAAACTGATTACTTGGTCAGTTTGTCTGAGTGTACATACAGTAGGAGAAGATATTTAATTGTCAAAGTACAAAAATACCCCACTGCCCTTTTGTTGGCATATAACTTATGTATCATAACCAAAATTAATCACAGAGGCCAAAAATAGCTTTCAAGATACAACAACCAGAAATATTTGAGACTGATGACTGTATCACCAACATGAGAGTAACTAATATAATTTTCTTCCTGTATCTGATTTTAGTGATGGGGGAATCATCATTACCTTTGAAATGGTCTGTGAGTTGAACGCTTCCATCCACAATATCAGCTGTGATGGGCACGGCAGGAAAAACACACTGGAGTAAAGATAACATCTGGACATCTAGCTCACCTGGAATACATAAAGCATTTAGGAAATCAGTGTCTGTGTTTGCTTCTATCAAAGCAATGTGATAAAATGTGAATGTGCGTACACACACTCTGCCACATACGCACGCACGCACGCGCACACACGCGCGCGCGCGCACACACGCACGCACGCACGCACGCACACACACACACACACACACACACACACACACACACACACACACACACACACACACACACACACACACAGAATGGAATCTCCATTGAGACGGATTTTTTTGTTTTTGGTAGTTTTTTCTGTTTAAAAAAAAAATAAGATAGGAGTAAATAGAACAAAATTCAAGGACGCAATAATTAAACTTTTGGCCTAAAATAATGTTTTTTTTTCAAATTTTGATGGACAACCTTTATTAAAATTGATTAAAGCACCTGAATTTAAAGTTTGAAAATAGGTCAACATTTTATTTGTGCTTCACACATCTCTATTTGTTAATTTGTTTACAGTAAATATGAATTGCTTGGACACAAGAATGGTGCTCTATCAATTTCTATAAAAGACACTTTTTTGGTAGGACAAATATGTTCCTGTGTATGTTTGTGTTGATGTAAGTGTAATTGAAAGAGGAATGCTGATGGGATATGAAGCATTACCAGTAGCATGCTGTTGGATGAATAGTGAAATTAGATGCTCTTTTCAGTTCTTACAATTGTAAATCTGACTCCAGAGGATTCAGTGCCTTACCAGCCATGAACCTCACCACACATCACTGTTTCACACATTCTATTATAGGATGTTCATTTTCTTATCACCATGCATATGAAAGCACAGTGAAGTCCTTGGTTTAATGAGTAACTTTATCACTTACCTCCTCCACTTCCAACACCAAGAACATCCAGGCTGCTTTTACCAACTCCAATTCTACACAACCAGGGAAAAGGTAGACAAAAAAACAGAGAACAGGAATAAAAGAAAGTTATCAAAACATGGCTGAAGTTGTATAATTTTACCTAAACGTCTATTTAAAAAAACAATAGGCTTTCAGGTTATTATCTGCCTTTCAGATCATTATGATTTTATTAATGTAGATTTTGTAAAAAAAAAAAAAATCAATCACTACATTTTTTTTTTTTTTTTTTAATACGGTTGACTTATATTTAGAATGTACTTACTTTACATTTTGGTAATATGCCTCATTTTGGTGAGCACAAGTGTGCAAAAATACATCAGTCTTTTCATCAATTAAAAACATGATCCAAGGACAACATTGTTGTATTTTGACATAACCTGAATTACATTAATTTCTAACTTTTATATCCTGAAGTAAGAAAAATATTCATTTTACATAAATATGTTTGTTTTGCTCCAGGCTGCATTGTCAAACAATTTTATTGTCTTTACTAGTTGCAGATTGCTTATAGTCACAAATAAAAGAAAAAACACATGGGTTACATTTAAGTGCAGGCTTTCTGTTTTTTTACTTTACCTTTCAAATTCTGGGAGCAGGAGGTGGCGAAGATGCTGGAGCATGACTTTCTGTTCTTCAGTGTGTTCCAAGAAGAAATTGAAGTTTTTGACAATGGCTCCTTCAAAACAAGTCTGCTTTCCAGTAGCCATGATCTACATCTGCTATTTTTTTTATAATAAAATGGAAAAACATCACAACTTTCTGAAATAGATTTAGGTTGTTTTAGTGTCTAGTGAAGTGGTGCCTTTACCTGCAGCTTCTTCCAGTGTCCCACAGCTTCTGAGGTTTTATCTCTTTGTCATGGGGTTTAGTACAGGCGTACTCATAGTTTAATATGCATCATATCAGAACTGGCAGAGCAGAGTTAATGAAACTCAGGCTTGAGCATTAAGTGAACCAGTAAAGTAAGGACATTATGATGGAAAATAACAAACCAGTCAAGCTCACAAGGACATTATGTGCAGCCTGGTAGGTTCCTGTTCTGAGGGAAACCACGGAGAAAATACAATTCAGCTTTGAGTGCAAAAAGATCTGGGACATATATTTTAACAGTGATCACATGATATGCACCGAGTTTGACAGAAAGTAGGGAGGAGTGTGTCAGGTGTGAGACAATGTCTGAAGCAGAGCAACAGCAAAATACACACATATTGACATAAATGCTTATTCCACAAAGGGACATTTATTCATTAAAAAGCACAATATTTTCACAAACCTAACAGTATTTTCTTTTGTCTTCTTTTTGCAGGGTGATTCTGGTGGACCTCTTATCTGCAACACGAAGGTTCAAGGTATAACACCTTATACCAAGCAAGACTGTTCTGATCCAAATTATCCCCACGTTTTCACTAAAGTGAATTACTTCAGTTCGTGGATCAAGAGAGTCATGAACGCATCAGTGAATGTTGCATGAGTGTATACTGACCGAGCACATTGCCCGTTCTATACTGGCTGCTTACTGCTTAAAATCTAATCAGGCTGGATGAAGCGTATGCCTGTAAAATTGTCTTTACTTTTAAGAAAAAGCCACCAAGATTATCTGTGCCAAAAGCATGTGGACAGAAGAGTTGAACTTAATTAACCCCCCCCCATATCTTCATTTCCCAATTGCTAATCCCTTGTGCAAGTTTATTTAGCTATTTGCAAATGTGTTTGCTCCAACATGTTTCAAACTCTAACTTATGCAATGAGTGAAGGTGCAAAGGTTGTGGGTTTGAGGACTGTCATCCATGGCTGATGTCCCTCAGAGTCACAATCCTGGCTCATCAGTCATAATGCAAACTTTTGAAGTTGAACCGTTTTCTGTCTGTGAAACCGGTCATCTGCAGAAACAATTAGAATTGTGCTATTAAAGAGAACAGTTGCTTTCAATACACACTTAAAATTTGCTGGGTTTTATTTCACCTTCATTTCATAGTGGGGAAAAAAAGAGAAAATACTACTCACCTGACTTGGATCCCTTGTAAAATATCTCTTTTCGATTACCTATTGGGTACAAACAGTCTTATCAAGCAGAACTCACATTGTTGAATATTGACTAAATAAACAAAATCTGGATGAGGAACTACAAACTGCCTTGAAGGTCTAAGCCATCCAAGTATAAAACTGCTTTCTTCTCAAAAACACAATATTTTTCTAAAATGATTCAAAGGTATTGAAGGTACGTGGTTTAAGTATAACTATTATGTCATGTCAAATTTGACGAGAATACCAGTCGGACCAAACCACATAGACACAAGTATAAGTCTATGAACAAGAACAAAAGTATGATTCTGTTTGATATACTGTAAAAAGATATTAAATGAAATTACATCAGAGAACTTTCTCACCTTGTCAAAGAACTTGCTGAGTTTCACTGCATTAGATGTGCCTGCCGCAAGATATTTTGGGTTGGTACAGTCCTGGAAACACAAAAAAAAGCACTTCAGTAATAGACTAAGAAGGTTTTTCAGGTCATTACTTCCAACTGTATATGCTACAAGTACTTATTGCTAAAGTAGATGGCATGAGGACTTTGAAAAAAATAAAACTCTTGGTGAAAGTGTAGAGTAGGCATCAGCAAATAGTGGCCCGCGATCTGATTTCTAAAGAAATGGTTTTACATGTGATTGGAGCAGTGAAATTAACCATAAATCATCTTGATTTCAGTTGAAATAGCATCATAGTGATTCAATAAACTTAAAGTTATAATCATAGTTCTTTTATATTCTTGTAGTTTAGTCACAAATTGCCCAATGGCGTTTGTGTATAAATTACATTTTTGTGGCCTTCACAATGATGAAAGTCGCACAACTATGGTGTAGTTTCCTGCTGTAGCCACCAGATGTCCTCAAAGCCAAGGACATTTCTCTAAAGTTTTATTTTTGATTCCACATTAATGACATATTTCAAAAACTGTGATTTTATATTAATTAGGTCGATTCCCTAGAGGTTGAAACATATTTTTTCTGGTCACTGAATAGTACAGAGATCTGTTCAATCATCAGCCTTCTATACATGCTTCAACAAAGTTCAAAATGAAGGGAGTAGAAGCTATTCCAACTAAAACTGGGTGAAGAAGTATACGAGTCCATCCCAGTGCAAACACAATCACCAACACACTCTCACTTACAATTTTCACTCCTTCAACCTTTATCTCTCTTATTTTTATTTTGAAAAGTTAAAAAATAGCATATTACAGAACAAGAACTTTGAAATGAGTAAATGAAAAAAGTAGACCCACAAGATTGATCTCTTCTGCGTTGAAGTCTTCAGACAGGAAAGCCGTCCTGGTGAGAACTTCACTGCGTTTGCTCTCTGGGATTTGGTCAAACTTTGTTCCAATCAAGAGCAAAGGCACTGGATTCTCAGCAAACTGCTCTCTGTCATAGTCACTGCTGTAAAAGGAAAACACAATCACACATTTAGATCATTTTAAAATTGTAGATTATATGCCCATGAAAACAAACAAGTCAAAAGTCAAGCATCAGCTCACCCATTTGACACGATGACTCCTGTTGGAGACGAATCCCTGTTCAATGCTTCCAGAGACCAGCGGTAGAGATTCTGAGAGGATTTCTTATTTGTCAGATCATGTACCAATATAATTCCTGAAATCCACAAAAACAATCAGAACAAATGTTATGCAAGCATAAAGCACAACAATTTTGTATTTGCAACATTTTTACCATTGACCGAATTGTAGAAGACTGCTCGTGTGCTTTTGACACTGCTGGCACTGCCGACAGATCCTCCAACATCCCATAGTTCAATGTAGAAGGTTTTCTCATCTGGTGTTCCCTCTTTATAGTCTTGAACCTGGGGTAAAATAATTATGTTTGACACTTTCCATTTTGTCATCCTCTACTCATGCAAAGCTTTTAACACTCAGTATAATTTTTATATCTTGTAAACTGTAAGGATGCAACATTTTCTGTCAGTAAAACATCTATTCAACCAGTTGTTGATTGAAACAACCGCTTAAGTAAACACAACAAAGCTTGATCATCATGTAAAATAACGCCTTGCATTTCGACTGTTGTTAATGTTGGTTGAAAAGTGGCAGATCTATTTATCAGTTCATACAACTTTGCTGGAAAGAATTAGTGTGAATAAAAAATAAATAAATCACAAAGTACATTTAAAAGATCGCTTCTCGTGTCATCACAAACATGTTTAGAATATAGATATGCTCCGTCTGCTTACCCGTACATCCACAGAGCATCCAACGGTCCATGATGGATTCCCCAATACCTGATTCTGGCAAAGTAAATGGACCAATGAGGACTTCCCCACTCCTGCAGCCGACAAGAGAAGGGTGGATCAATTCAAAATCAATGCATCTACAAATTGGCATAATACTTGTCTGGTGTGTCATAGTGCGTCGTTTCAGGTCAAATTACGAAGTACTAGATTCAGGCTCGGTATAAAGATTGAACAAGTCATTTTGCATCAGGTAAATCCGTAGTTAATTATGCGATTAACTAATGCAACAAGTTTTAGTGTAAGTGCAGGTACTTAATTTGGCAAAGCTGTTTCAGCACAATTTCTACTTTTGGCAATAAAATGTATTTATTTATGTAGCACCATTCAACACAAGGAAAGATAGTGCTTTACACGGAAATAGAAGAAATTAGGCGATTACGCAAATGTTAAGGCCTACAAGAAGCACCTTCAACAATTAGTATGGCGTTTCATCGTAAAGTTATAAGTTAATTGACAGGAAAGTCAAGTATTTGATGTTGGCTACTGCATTGATGACATGCACTTCCTCGAAAGAAATTTGAAGGTATATAAAATAAGACACATTTATTAAGAATGAACACATATATTAAAAAAAAAAGAATAATACGCGTTCATATAAAAGAGTGTCGATTGGTAAATAGCGCTATAGCTTACCTGAATCTCCTAAAACTAGAACTTTAACTCTGTCTAGTGAAGCCATTTCTGGTGTAAACAGGAAGTAAATCGTTAAATCGTCGCCCAGTGCTGCGCGCTTTCATTAATCTCATTGGTCAATATTACTCGTCATCTAAAAGCAGCTCTTCCATTGGATGATACATACTTCAATCATACTTCTACGTTCCTATTGGCTCCTTATGGTCGTTTGTCTTTCCGGGGTTATCTTCACAAATGAAGGAGCTAAGCATGCTAGCCCGTGAAGAAGTTTAACAATTGGAAGTCCGGATGTGTTTACAGAGTGTCCACTTTCTTTCCCCGGGACAGAGAGAGTTCGTCGTTACTCTGAAATGACTTAAAGTGGAGGTATTTTTCTGCGTATAGGAGGAAGAGAAGGATTGCCGGGTAAGAATAACTCTTAGGTGGCGAACGGCTTTCGAGAGGGAAGTTCATGTTGCTCACTCATTTAATTCAATAGGAGGTCATTTGTTAGCTTTATGATCGATAGGACTTAATTTAGCTGACGTGCTGTGTTCGTGTGCATATATTACATATGTTGTTTCCAATCTTTTTTTTTTTTTAAATGGCCAACTAAAGCTAAGACAAATCAAGTTGTCACTTTCCATCAGTCAAGTTTGGCTCAATGAGAAATGACGATGTGATCCTTGAGCCCAGAATCAGGATAGAAAGGTTCACAAACAATGTCAAACACACAAAATAAGTCATTCTTTTTACCTTGTACGTGGTTAATAGTGTGACTGGAGACAGAGAATAGGTATAATTATAATCACTTTCAAGGTATAATTTTTTTTCGTAAAATGTAATTTGGTTTCCATACAACTTTCGATTAGTACCATATTTTTGGATTATTAAAAAAAAAAAGTGCTGTTAAATCGTTATCTATTTAAAAAAGACACATGGTGTCAACTTTAAATCCCCAACATTTTCTAATCTTCCAAGAGATTATGAAACTGATATGCAGTGGATAAGCGGTAGACAATGGATGGATGGCTATGCAGTGGAACACATTCAAAACACATCAAGAAAGACGTGCGTCTGAAGCTTTTTGAGACTGTTTTCACACGATTGTAGAGATGTTTTAGAAAATACAATTATCGTCCTTTAATTTTGGTTTCAGCAAGGAAAAAGTACATTGTGTTAAGGATTCATACAATTTTGCATCTGGGACTGTGCCACCTAATCTCAATTGCTGACTTGTATATTTCAGCGGCAGCATTAACATGCACTCAATATGATCCACAGTCATATAAGATATACTGTATACTTTTGTAGCGTACGCTGCCTTGAACCTGCTCTTATGACTGATTAATTCACATGCCACAAGGCACCTCTCCCATTTCAGCTTTAACACAGCTCTCATTTCTCTCCTCAGCCAAATATGATTGAGCCGGAGCTCCTGACCGAGGTCCCTGCAGCACTGAAGCGGCTGGCCAAGCAGGTCGTGAGGGGTTTTTACGGTATTGAGCATGCCCTGGCTCTGGATGTGCTGATCCGCAACCCGTGTGTGCGTGAGGAGGACATGCTTGAGCTCCTCAAGTTCGACCGTAAACAGTTGCGTTCGGTGCTCAACACCCTGAAAGCAGACAAGTTCGTCAAGTGTCGTATGAGAGTGGAGACGGCCCCTGATGGCAAGACAACGCGACACAACTACTATTTCATCAACTACAGGTTTTACATATGTTTTGTTGTATTTGGTGTCACAGTAACACTAAATAACCTGATGACCGTTTCTATTGCTTTCTTGTTATTTTTTTTTTTTACCTTTTTATTTTTATCTTTTCCTTAGGGTACTGGTTAATGTGGTCAAATACAAATTGGATCACATGAGGCGACGGATCGAGACGGATGAGCGAGACTCCACCAACCGCGCCTCCTTCCGCTGCCCCTGCTGCTTCTCCACCTTCACTGACCTCGAGGCCAACCAGCTCTTTGACTCTATGACAGGTAAACATTGGAACATCTTGTTCCACACTGGATTTTTTTCCCCCCACTGGTGGTTCATCTTTGTTACCAACAATTAGTATTAAATTAGTGACTGTTTTTAACCAAAGGGTCGCAAAAAATTACAAATTAATATACACTGGTCACTTATAGATTAAAATATAGCTTTGATGATCAAAACCATCTATGACACGTCGCATCAATTTTTTTTATATGGCAAATACTCGTACTCTCATCTTTTGAATCAACGTTGACTTTTTAGCCAATCAATGCTTATGAAACATGATGTTGTGGCTCAAGGCTGTGCTTCATCCTGCTGCCTGTTGAAACTCTGAGCAGCCTTTTGTTTTTTTTTTTTACTCTTGGATCGAGTTGGCTAGCTCATCTCATGAAGTTTTTCCACACAGTTGTGAGGTTTCTGCAGACCTGATGTGTCCACTTCGAAAACGTAAAATCACATGAAACAGAAACTCGTAAACGTCAAGCATTAAGTGTGGCTGTAAAGTTGATTCGACTGATCTGCACACGCGTGTTTTCAAAAATGTTGGTTCAATCAAGAATGAAATGACACGGATGTCCATGAAATCTCTGGTGTAAATAACCATGTAATTAGAGATTATATCAATGATTAGTAACTGTTGTTCATATTCAGTTTTTTTGGAACAAAGGAATCTGCAAGCGATGTGTCTCCCATATATAAATGAAGACTCGACAGGGGATTTATGGTGTGTTTCGTAGATGACCTCTAGATGGCAGCGATGACAGTGTTTTGAGAAATAGCACCACCTCTGTGCTTGCTATTAGGGTTGGATTGATGTTAATTGAAGCCTTAACTGAGGTTAATGATGCTTTAGTGGCTCAGTATTTACCAGCAGCCACACAGTTCGCACTGCTGAACATTGTGCCACGTCTAAGTTGACGTAATGTTGACAGTGTTTACAAAATACACTTTCAATGTCTTGTAATTTAGCGCTGTGTCCTAACCTATGCAATAGGGGGCAACAGTAAGTGTTCTACGTTTGACTGAATGGACTGCTGCTTATCTTATTTGCAAACCTATTTGTGTGTGTAATAGCACATATGAGCTCATCCTTCCTCAGTCCATGCAGCAATTTTAGTCATGAGTTGTATTCTGTTTACTGTGCAAGAAAATGCTTATTTCCCTGTTGACAAATCAGGTTTTCTTGCCAGTGAGGTTGGATAGATTGAAGCTTCATCCAAGGTCTTCACTGTTCTGATTTATGCTTAAAAGTGGCATTGTTCAGTGATTTTGACATGTTGATTCTATTGGGAGCTAAAAAGACATTTATTTTAAGTCATCCTCATTAATGTTCATGTAGCACTTTCTGCCGTACTACATTTCTGTATTGATTTGCTGTTACTCTCCTCATCTCTGTTTTTCTGTCCATCTGCCCCCCTCACAAACTGCTTCAGTGTGGGCTGGCAGCTGTCTGAAACTGTGTTTGCAAACAGGACTCACATCACCCATTTCTAAGTAGGAGGTATTTATTAAGTTGTGTTGGTGTACATGTTTGACATGTGAGAGCCTTACACATGGGACACACAACGCCTATTTTGGCTCCATGCGATGTTGCCTACATTGCCTAACTGATTGTATTTCCCCTACAAATTCCAGCAGGAATCTCCACTCTGTCAATCAAGTACAGTGGCCAGCACATATTTCGTTATTTAAATAAATTTTTAGAAATGTATGCTGGCTATATTTTTTTAGTGTAATTTGTTATACCACTGAGGAATAATTATGAATCATTCCATTTCACTACAGTAAATTGTATGAGATCAGCAAGCCTTTTAAAAAGGCCACTGTTCTCTTTTTTTTTTTTTTGCTGAGAACTGTCTGTCACTTATTCTTGCTCCTACCTTTGGAATAAAAATCAATTGATATATATATATTGTATACTGCTCAGGCAGGCACATACTGCAGATCACACTCATAGTGGTATTGTGGGAGGGAATATGGAACATTTATAAGTAACGATGAATTGGTAACCATGGCGTTAAGCAGGTATTGACTCAAACCTCAGTGTTTACATTAATAAGTCAAGTAAATAAGGTGTAGAGAATTGACTTACCCAAGCTACTCAGTGTTCACTCTGTTTAATAAGAACCAATTTGGCTATGTGTACTTTTTGAGATTATTTAATCTTTCACGACTCAAAAAAGACGTTGCATGTTTCATTAATGTTCTGTAGCCATTTCAATTTTAAAATGTGTTCTGTAGTCTGAGAAAAAAACCCAAGCCAAGTGTCAAACATTTGCATGATGGGAGCATCCAGTTTGGCCCAGCACACTTGGAAGGGATTCTATCTCAGTTTATCTTGGAGTGACTTGGGTTGTCTGGGGCATCTTTGCTCTGCATGTTACTGCTACTTCTGCCCTATGAGGACAAAGCAGCTAAAAAAAAAAATGTGGAGTCAGTATTTTTCTGTCGCGAGCTAGGGTTTGCTTGACAACAATGTCATCAAACGGTTGTGCTTCTGAGCTTATATTAGACGCTGGCAGGTCTGTAGCTACGTGATGCATTAATATCTAGATAATCTCTTCCAGTAAGCCTTTCACTTAGTTTTGATTGTCAGCCAGCTTGTGTTCAGTTTGTGTCTGAACTTCATTCTCAGGTCAGCTTTTCTCCTGTTTCAGCGGATCTATTCAGTATCAGTTCTTGCTGTGAGTGTTGTAACTCAGCACCCTGACAGATGCTGACAAAACAAATACCTGAAGTTTACCTGGTAGTCCGATAGACTCTATGTTTCTGCAAACCTAGCAACACTCGGTGTGACCTCGCAGCCATTGGAAATATTGAGAGTAACGCTGCTCGTGAGATCAAACTGGCCACGAGAAGATTTTCCTTTGACACGAAACTAATGCCACACCATCGCTAATCATACTCACTATCTGAGAAACTCTTGCACCTGTTCTGAGTGAGATCCAATCAAGTGGAAGTTCAAATGTTGTATATTGTTGGTGTATATATATATAAAAAAAACAACTAATTGGGAATACTAGTTTTATTCATCATTATTTTGTTTTAATTGAACAATTAAATGTCCGGTTCAAATAATAACGAGATCCAGGAGATTCACTCTAGATGAATTCAATAAGAAGAGCAAAAGATTCTTGCCCTCGCTTTTGGACCCTTTCACACTAAGCAGGCATGGGGTCTGTGCTAATGCTGGCACACATCCCAATATTAAAACAGATGGCCAAACATGCCCTTCTCTTAGTGGTGGAAGATGCAGGTTGGTTGTTTGCACAGTGCACACAGTTCCCTAAAGTCTTCACAAATATATTGTGTTTATATACATAATTGCCCTCATAAAAAAGACACGGGTGGAGGCAAGCCGTCTTTAAAGTTGTAAAACGGCTCTTCTGGAAATGTGCTTGATGTGCTGGTTGAAGGCTTTGGTGAAAGATAATGCCAGTGAAGCCCTCCCTGTGAGGAGTGAAGGTATGGTGGATTTGGCGAGGCCTTTTGGTCCAATGATTATACTGGATTTGTCACTGTTCTGTCTATGACAGTTTGTTTGAAGCCAAGATTTTAATTTAACAACTGACATTGTCTGGGTTGAGCGGATGGTGGTGGAGATGAAGCCAACTTTCATCAAAAGTACAAGTTGTTTCAGCCTTGTAGGTTAAAATCTTTGTTTTACACTTCTACAGAGTTTTCAGAAGAATATATAGGTTGTTACTTAGTGTTTTACTTGCAAGGTGTAGTTTGTTATGAGTAATCTGCTTTTGACCAAATAGAATCACAGAAAAAAAAAAGCACACAGTGGCTCACTTTTTGACCTCTAATTGTCCTTGTCCTTGATATCTGCTTTTGCTTGAAGCTGTCGGTTTTTTTTTCTGCAGATACGTTTCGCTGTACCTTCTGCCAGACAGAAGTAGAGGAGGATGAGTCGGTTTGTCCTGACGCCAGGACTCTGGTGGCACGCTTCAATGAGCAGATCGAGCCCATCTACGCACTGCTCCGCGAGACCGAAGATGTTAATTTGTCCCCCGACCTGCTGGAGCCCGAACCCTCCGAGATCCCTGCTCTCAAACAGAGGTTAGTTTTTAATAAGGCTTAAAGTCAAACATCGCTTATTATCACCTCAGCCACTATCTGTTCTGTCCTTCCGTTTTACATCTGGGGTCGAGTTTTCTCACACCCAATGTGTATTCTCTCAATTCATGGCAATTAAGGTTCCCAACCTCAATTTCATAACTGAGCCACAGGGGAACTTTACTCTTCCAAGTCGCAGTAAAAAATCCAAAATGTTTTTCTTGGTTTACTCATAATTTGGCCGTTTTATTTCACTTCAAATGACATTTGATAAATATTTCCTCTAGCCGTGAACGCGCTGCAGCTTCTGGAGCGAACGCAGCCAGCGGCCCTCATCGTGAAGCTTGGTCCAACAAAGGGTCGGCCTATGCTGACCTGTACACGCAGAACGTGGTCATCAGTATGGAGGAACAGGATGCGCAGCAGAAACAGGCCAGTGAGGGCAAGGCACCCAAGGAGAGGCCCGTCTGGTTGACTCAGAGCACCGTGCAGGGTGCCTACAACGAGTCCGACATCCTCAAGAGCGGTGAGTGGAAACCCCCCCCCCCCCCTTTTGTTGTTTTTATTGACGTCAAAAGCAAAAGGTCAATAATAAAGAACATTTTTAAATAAGTGAAAATGTTGGCCCAAGGGGAACAGCTTTAATTTCCTCCATCAGGTTGTACGTTTTCATGTATGGTTGGTTGGTTATTTGAATAACAACGTATTGGCAAATGTTTATAAATCGAGAGACTCACAGATAATGGGACAAGAAAGAAGTGATTTAATGTGATGATATTCTCACAGTTGAGTGCCCTTTTCTTATAACCAGTACAATTAAATTATATGCAGGCTTTTGTCAAAGGAATACAAGAAACTACACTTTTAAGAAAAAGGGAAAAAAAAAGAAAAAGACATTACTACGACTAGTGCACAGCTCGTGTTTGCCATTCTTTTAAGGCCATAATACTACATGGAAACATGTTCTATATACAGTCCTGTAGCAACAGTTTCCAGAGTGCCATTATCCATCAGGTCATTATGGGCTTTTTTAAGCCAGCAGGAAGAGTCTAAGGCTTCTCATGATTGAGAGCGCTGTCATCTTCTTCCAAATCTTTTACGGCACTCTGGACTTTGTTTGTGCGCAGCTGTGACACCACACGTTCTTCAGGAAGCAGAGCCAGTACTGTGTCACCCTAAGTCAGGTCCTCCCAGAGGGTCTGTGACCGTCTTGCATTCGTACAAAAGTGATGTAAATTTGTTCTTCTGGTCTGATAGGATGCTGAAATTTAGATTAAAAAAAAAATTTTTTTTTGGTATGTTTACTATTATTCCACTCTTTCATTTTTCTACAGTTTGATACAAACCAAGAAGAACTAAACTGTCATGTATGAATTCTCATTATTAATATAGGTGCGCTCCAAAAAGCTCTCTAAGAACTGGATCCTTGAAATAAAACGAACTGAACTAAATATTTAATAACTGGATTAATACAGTGAAGACAGAATAAACTTTAACGCCAATACACATTTTTTTTTCCCCCCATTCTTCCATTCCAGCCTTTTCCTCTGTCATAATCTTGAAATCTTTCACTTGGTGAGTCAGACAGAATGCTAAATTTGACATTGAAATCGCTCCCACTCTGGGCTGCTGTTTTCACCCTCATTAATCATAAATGGTGTTGCTTGGTCGAGGCTGGGCTTGTTGAACGCGCTGAGAACACGTTTTCTTCTACAAAATGGCAACATAGGGATTAGATGAACTGAAAAAAGCACAACCTAGGCCCTCCACCGTTAATTCCTTCTCTCTGACCTTTAATTTCAATCCCTGTTCACGTTGCTCTCAGAACATGTTAGGAGAGGTCAGCTCAGGTTATCTCCCTCCGTCACAGACGTTCTCAACAAGCCTGTTATTGTGACATTGTTTCTCCAAGGGCATGCAGCAATCAGACCCTGCCAAACTCCGCTGTACCATAATTGCTTAATTGAAATAATCAGGGTCTTGACGATCGTACAGCCGAGCTGGGTTTTTACAGGAATACAATTTGCTCTTCGCGAAATTGCATGAATTATTTCTCCCGAGCATCCTGTCTCTGAGGCGTGTGCATCTCTGTGATGATCCTGTTGCTTGGAACTTGGAAACAGACGTTCCCATTTTCCACATACAGTGGCTTTCAAAAGTATTCATACCCCTTGAACTTTTCCACATTTTGTCACATTACACGCCACAAACATAAATATATTTTATTTGAATTTTATGTGAAAGACCAACACAGAGTGTCACACAATTGTGAAGTACAAAGAAAATTATACAAGACTTAAAAATGTTTTCACAAATAAAACACTGAAAAGTGCAGCGTGCAAAAGTATTCAGCCCCCAATGTCATGGTTGTGTCTCGGTGGCCATTGTAAGTGAATGTAGTTTCGGGGTTCTGCCGCTGGGCAGCGGTAGAACGCCCGGGCCCCCGCTACCCCTCAATTTTAAACCGCACCCTAGACACACACATTGCACCACCTCTTCAAAACACAAATACATACATCCACATGCACCCAACACCCCACAGGGTGGAGGGGGGGGTGGGGGCTCCCCCCAGCACCTCCCGCTGTGGTCCCGCCGTGTTCCGGGGTGAGTGCGGCTGGAGTGCGGGGGGCACGCTAGCTCGGGCGTGGCACCTCCGGGGGGGCTGGGTAGTGGTTCTCCCTCCCTATTCACGGTTGGACTGGTGGAGGACGAGATCCCGTAGTGGCCTGGTGGGGGCCTGGCTGGCGGCCTGGGGAGTGGGGGGCACCCCCCTCCCAACCAAATAAATGTATGTACGTATGTCTGTATATATGTAGATATGTATGTCTGTGTGTGTATGTGTATGCTTGGTGTGTGTATCTGTGTGGGTGTGTATGTATGTCTGTGTGTGTGTATGCGTATGCTTGGGTGTGAGTGTGTGGGTGGGCTGGGATTAGGTGATGGGGTGGGGTGGGGGGGGGGGCTGTCATCCGGCCGGGCCTGGCTGGGCCTTCGCTCTTCCTGGTCTGGTCTGGGGGGGGCTGGTCTGGGGCTCGGCGGCTGGGGCCTTCTCTGTCCCGCCGGGGGTTGGGGGGGTGGCGGGGGGATGGCCCCCGGGGGTGCGGCGGGCTCCGCTGTCGGGGCCGGGGGGGCTCCCTGCCCGCGTGGCCTGGGGGCGCTGCACTGGCCGGTCCCGGCTTGGCGGCTCGGTCGGGGCCCGGGGCTCTGCACCCTTTATCCTTCTCCTGTGGGCCCCTCTGGCCTGGGGGGGGTCCTCTCTGCGCGCTCCATCTGGTGCCTTCCGGGTTGGGGCGTGGCTCTCCGGGGGGGTTTGTCGGGGCCTCCCTGGATCCGGCGGGTCGCTGGGTGCCGGAGTGGCGGCGTCCGGCCCTGGTGGCCTTGGGCTCCGGGGTGGTGCTGCGGCCCCCCCAACAACAGTTCCATTCACATCCAGAGGACAAACCACACACACACACACACACACACACACACACACACACACACACACACACACACACACACACACACACACACACACACACTCCCACTCCTCATTGACGAGATTGTTCTGTTAATTATCAAAACCAAGTTGTTGTTTGCTTTTGTTGTTGTTGTGTTTGTTTGTTTGTTTTATTTATTTATTTATTTATTTTTGTTCTATGTCCTTTTGCTTTTTGCTTTTGTTATAATTGTTGTCATTATTTAGGTCTTTTGCTCTGTTGTTGCTCAGGCTGGTCTTAATCTCATGGCAGTTGGAAACTATTTAGATCACTGTGGTTAATGTATTATCAAAAAAAAAAAAACAATTGTATGTAGCACTAACAAGGGTATTGTATGTATTTTGTATTTTGTATTTTTTGTATTTATTTTGTTTCACCAAGCCTTTCTCTGTCTCTCCTCTCCTCTCCTCTATCCTCTCACCCCAACCGGTCCGCAGAATGCCACCACCTCTGAGTCTGGTTTCTGCAAAGGTTTCTCCTTGTTGAGGGAGTTTTTCCTTTCCACAGTCGCAAACACACCTGCTTGCTCATGTGGATATGTTGGGCTTTTCTATTTTCTCTATAACAGCAAATTGGAATGACTGTAAAGTATTTAAAAATAATTTAAAAAAATAAATAAATAAAGCATGTCTCACCATTAAAAAAAAAAAAAAAAAAAAAAATGCAGGTGCACACACACACACAAGAAAAAAAAAAAAAAAAAAAAAGTAAGTGAATGTAGTACTGTACGTGTTTTTTTTTTAATTTATTTATTTTAATTGAAGTAGCTCCACCTGTGTATCTGTATGTGCTCACTTTTTTTTTATTGTTTTCAAGGGTTGATGTCATGACTGCTGTTTTTCTTTCATTACCTTGTTATTTAAAGATTTACATGGGGACAAAAATACATATTCAACCTTCAGACAGTCCTAAGTTTTGAGACAAATTAAGAAAAATTACTCCTTTTTGTGCGACTGATTATGGGTTTGTATGATTCTTATGGGAAATTGTTGCTTCGGCAGGTGGAGAAATCTCTGGAGCTCAAGACGGAGCTGCCGCTCATGGCATCGGTCAGACAGATGAAAATGAGGAAGTGATGCGCGCTCTGCTCATCCACGAAAAGAGGGCTGTTGCCGGACCAGTTGGGGGCGGAGCTAGCGCCGCAGCCAGGAGCCTGGCCTCCGCTAACGCCAGCGACTCGGAGAGCGACACCAGCGAATCGGACGACGATTCCCCCGCGGCCCCTCCCCCTGCCAGTGCCACTCAACACAGGGCCAAGGAACAGGAGGACGACGATGATGACGACGAGTTTGAGGAAGTCGGGGACGAGCCGATGGTGATGGTTGGAGGTCGGCCTTTCTCCTACAGGGAGGTTAGCCAGCGACCAGAGCTGGTGGAGCAGATGTCTGCACAAGAGAAGGAGGCCTACATCGAAATGGGACAGAACCTTTTCCAGGACATGTACTACTGAGTGCACATACGGGATTTTGTACATGCAAACCGTTACACACAATCTACACACATTTACACTCGTATCTGTGAAACATTTTTTTCAAGAAACCATAATGCTGCTTTAAAGTATTGTCAGCTGTCTGAATCTTCAGTGTAACTACCAAGGACGTGCTTTCACAGTGTTGCCCAAGTGGTTGTGTTGTAGTATTTTCTCCAAAGTATTTTTAAACATCACCAAACCAGATGAAATCTGGTAAGTTACAGAGTGCCAACTTGTTTTTCTTTTCCTGTTCTTTTTTGATTTCGGCTCCAAGTGGAGCAGGTTGCCCGTATCATCATTTGCATCAGTTTCACGTGCAGTGACTTTAAAGGATACATGTCCTACCGCTTGTATACATTTCAGGCTTACACATAATTGGAGACCGTGTCTGAGAACTTCTGGTAACTGGTGGAGAGTTGAAGTGATTCTTGATGCTTTCACTGGACAACGAGGGGGAAGTCGGGTGAAGAAATTTGAAGCTTAACTCAGGCAAAAACAAGGGGGAGTAAATAATTGGGTTAACTTTTGTGCTAAGCATTTGTTATTCAAAACTATAATAAATTGGTACTGTAGTACAGAGTACATATGAATCTCATAAATGTGTTAACACCAAACGAAGCTGATGTCAGATGAATTTTGGAAAATGAATAAAACAGTTTCATAACATTCCATTTCATAGTCAATGCTTCCCAGTGAGACCTTTCTTGTCCTGTCAGGTCAAGTAGATGACTACGTGCCATGTATATATGAAACAAACATACCCATCACTTCTTCAAACAGATTAACAGGATTTTTCTACATCAAATGTTGATATAACCAGAGCCACTGACTGCTGCCAGTCTTAAAATCAATTTGCCCCCCCCCCTCTTTTTTGTGGGGGAATCGGGGCTCCTGCTCGTCTGTGTCACATATTAAGTAGGTGAACATTTTGTCCTTCAACTTGATCTGTTAAAAACATAAAAAATGTCAGTGTAATGATTCAAGTGAGTTTGACAACAACCAGAACAGAGCATCTCCAAAACTGCTGCTCCTTCAGTGTTATTGGTCTGCAGCAGGAAGGAAGGAAGGAAAATGAGTGGGTCGTGGCTGGAAGTGTCATTGATGCTCTTTGGAAATGAAGCCAGTCTGATCTACCAGAGGTCATGAACCTGAAATGGCTGCAGAAGAACAGGTTGGTTCAGTTACACTGATACTACGCATCAATATCAGACTGATTAAAAATAATGCATTTTATTTATAGGCGCTTTTAAAAACACCCAATGTCACCTCACAACGTAATGCACTATTGGTTTGCAACTTTTTTCATTCCAAATTGTTGAAATCCTCTTTTACAATAAAGCTTGACTGATGTTTAATTTATTTAACTGAACGCAAGTCAAAAAAATCAAATGACTAATAATGGCATTTATTACTTTCTGACATAGTAACAAGAAACTCATTTTCAGTAACTTGCAGAACACTGCTGACGAGTCACACCAGCATTTAAAAATTTACTTTAACATTATTCTAAACCGAACCTCGAAACATTTTTCCACATAAAATGTGAATTTACAACATTTGGACTTGCTCTTTTTCTCTTAAAGTAAATAATGAATACAGCTTGTATCCTCACAGGAGTACCAGTAAATGTGTATGTTTGTTTGGTTTTCATTAGAATATATTCACCGCTTGAGTCTTGAGAGCATCTAATGTTTCTGATTAACTAACTTGACATTTTACTTCTAATGTGCTGAAGTTTAGCCTCATAGTAAGAATGCCTATTGGTACACTTCTCTGCTCAAGAGTCCTTTCTTTGTGGATTTTGCATGTTCTCTCAGTACATGTGAGTACCCACAGTTGGAAAATGTGTTTGAAGTCCATTAGTGTTGGCAAAAATAATAGATTTTTCAGAGATCACTTTAGTGACCACAAAACATTCTGTTCAACTTGCTAAAGTACTGCACTGGTAATAACTATATCAGGTACAGATTTTCACCTGGACGCTTCACGTTCAGGTGAAATGTCAAGCTCTACAGTGAAACCTAGTGAGGTCTGACACCTCTGGGGCAACCCCACAAGCCCATACATTCCTTTTAAGTTAGAGGATGGACACCTGCAGGGCAGAGCCTCAAAGGTCAGGATGAAACCAGGACCTGGCCTCATTAAAACACCCTCCACCCTTCAGGACAGCTCAATTAAAAACCTAACCTCATGCTGTTCGATTGATCTGTCAAGGCAAGTGTGAGTCGCAGGGAGGGTGGAGGGAGCTCTGTGGGGAATCCACAAAGCTGCAAAATACAGGGGACCTAGACGATCGGGTCGGCGATGGTATGGTTAGAGGTACAATAAGTTAATGTCTCTTCATGAGTTTGACTATAAATGCTGGGATTTTTGAGAGGAGCTCTGATTCTCCATTCTCTGATGATTCTGTGATGATGTCTATTTTTTTTATTTAACATTTTCTATAAATTTAAATGCAAATATTGGCAATGTAGATGTGTTCTCATTTGCCCCAGAAAAGAAAGAGAATAATTAAACAGAGAAGGAATTAAGATTGATATCCAGGGAGCAAGCGGCATTTCACTGAAGCAGGATTTGGGAGGGTGTGGTGTGCAGCTGCTGCTGTTTTTTTGTTGGGTTTTTTTCCTGCAAGTTTATATGAGCATCTGTGTGAAGGGCGGAGACTCACAAAGGCAGGTTGTAATGAGTGATGCTTCATGAGGTTTGCCTGAGAAGATTACATAAGAATTGATTGATTGCAGGTGTCTCTGTCACTCTTCATCCAATAAAGCCCAAAGATTAATGACTTAATGATCGATCCTGTTTGTCTGTCTGTCATTCTGCCTGCGCCTCTCTTTGATCATCCACTTTGAGCTCTTGAGAGGGTGATACTATTTAATCCATACGTGCATAATTTATGCATTTGAAAGGTATGAAATGAATTTAACGGAATCAGTGGTGATCATTTCAGAGCACATTTATTAGTATTATTGATGGATAGATAAGACTTTATTAAGATATTTACAGCACTGATGAGGAAAAAGCACTGCAGAGCAATATTCAACATGGCTGACAAGTGGTAGTGGTGTTGAATTGATGCAGCTTGCCTGAAATCCATCCATCCTTCCTTCCTTCCTTTTTTCCTTCCTTCCTTCCTTCCTTCCATCCATCCATCCATTCACCCAATCTGTATGGGTTTACGGTGACAGTATAGAGAGTAGAGAATCCCAGACATCTCTGCCGTCCACAGCTTCCTCCCAACCTTCTCGAGTTTCTCTAAGCCACTCGTAGACCAAAACAGGGACAATCGCTCCAGCTTGTCTTCAGATGACCTCTTGGCCCCTTCTCAGTCTAACTTGCCTGGTAAACCTATAATGAATGTGTTAAACTCCAGTGTCTGAGGGCTGGGTTCCTGCATCTTTTGAGCTTGTGAATGTTTTTATTTGTTGTTTTTTTTTCAGTTTGGAAACGCATCCCAGGGTCTGTGAATATGGTGATCACCATAGCATGCGTCTTAGTTTCCAACAGCACCGAACCTCCCGAAATGGTTAGGACAAGGCCAGCAGCCCGAGTAAGGTACTATTCTTTTCTTTCTCTCCTTTTTCTTTGAGATGAATTAACAGAAAAGTGAATGGTTACATGCTCCTACACACTTTGTAAACTTCACATCATCCACACCCACATATTTAATCCTGTCTCCCAACTTGCAGCCTGCAATGAGAAGTACATCCAAGAATGTTTTTTAAGACCTTGCATGCAGTGATTTATTTACATGTTGAGATAATCCTCCATATAATATCTAATCCTCTCTCTTAGTAAGAAGGTTGTAAATTAAAATCTGGACCTGACCTTTATTTGTGAAGTTTGCATATTCTCCTTCTGCCCATATCTCTCCTTCTGTGTGCGTGAAATTCCTCCAGGTCGTTTTCTCCTACATGGGAAGTCAGTTGCCTAAATTGTCTGAAGGTGTGAGTGTGTCCGAAGTTTTCTGGCTCTCTGTGTATTTTCCCTGTGATGGACTGATCGATCCAGGGTGTAACCTGGCAACTCCCTATATTGAGATTGGATCCAGGACTCCATGACCCAGACCAAGATAAATTAGTATTTAGGATGGGTGGACTGTGAATATAGGCTAAAGCAGTGACAAAGGAAGAGGGAGAGAAAAGCGCACGAGGGAAAATAAACCCACCTACAAACCAAGATTAACTATATTACATGCCGGGCATGTAACAATTGGCTAATATTAAAACGAGTAGCCAATGTAATTCAAGGCTTTCAGCAGTTTGCCTCAGGTGTTGGATTAGGGTTACATTTGACATTTTAAAGGTTTCCTAAAATATTTGAATAGTTTGGTGTCTTTTATAGATTTGAAATCTCTCACTGAGGCTGCATCTCTGGTTTGTTTCCAAGTACATATTTTTATTTATGGGTATGTATGACTTTTTTAAGAGTAATACTGATTTGTTTTTTTTGTTGTTTTTTTTTAAATGTTGTTTGTGCTTCAGCCCAGTGTGCTTCCTCTTGAAGACTGGATCATGCTTTACGTTTGTGGGAACAACTTCCACTACACTCTCCCGTAGAAGTGCTGCCTATTCTTTCATTTTCTTCACATTTTGTCTTTGGCTGTCAGTCTTTTGTTTCTTCCTTCATTCACTGGGATGCTACGCAGCTGTTTCTGGTTGGAAATCGGAGGCTTCCGTCCTCAGAATGTGTTACACTGTTACATCAAGAGGTTTAGCTTTTTAAAAAACCAACAGAAATGAAGGCAGACACTGACTTCTTGTTCTGCTGATGTTTTTCCATTCAAAGCTCCTGTCAATGCAGCTATGAAAAATATACATCATCATTTAGTGGCTGTTAACCTTTTTGTAGAAGCTATTCACATCCATCTTGAAGAGAAAGACCATTATTCACCTTATTTATTCATGAGAGTCCCTGCACTCCAGTCAAGGACAATAATGCATCTAAGGTCTGATGTACAGTATGGGCCTCCTCACCCTTGTTATTACCATCTGTCATTTGTTCCATAGCACAGCTGCATTACCTTCTGATTAATGGACATTTCAGCATTGAAGGATTGTTTGGGTTTTTTTCATGGATGCTTTTTAATGATTTCTTGTGGATGTGCAGCCCATCAAAATACTAAAGGCAAGCCTTATTTGTTGATTGTGGAAATTTGTTGATTTTCCACATTTTAAGTTTTAATACATTCAGCGAACATGCAACAACAACAACAACCACAAAAAGACGCTTTGATAAATGATACAGAAAAGGTACATTTTGTCTTAAGATTTATCTGAATCACACAAGATATCCAAATGATTTTTCACTGTGAGGCAAATGTGCTGCATGTGGTGTGTAGTTCAAGCCAAGGCTATTTGACCAAAACTAAATAATCAAACAACCCAAAACAAAATTATTTGGTAGTTTCCAGAGCTGCAGGGAGAGGAGTACATAGAAAAGATGCATTTCGTGAACACCAGAAACAACTTGTGCAAAGAATCTTCTATTATCTCATTGGAGAAAAGCTATAATTTGAATCTTTATTGAGCTCACTGGCTTTGATAGTGTGTGAATTTAATGAAAGTATGAGGTGGTCTAAATGTTGTGCCTGTAATCAATCTCTCAAGAGGGTAAAAAATTGAAAGAACACTAATAAAACTATTTCAATTGATGTTACAATAATAGAAATGGATGGTCATGAAATGGTGTGGGCCGCAAAGTGGCAGCGAGAAGGTTGAAGGATCAAATACGTACTGGGCCTTTGTGTGTGGAATCTGCATGTTTTCTTCGTGTGTGTGTGTGTGTGTGTGTGTGTGTGTGTGTGTGTGTGTGTGTGTGTGTGTGTGTGTGTGTGTGTGTGTGTGTGTGTGTGTGTGTGTGTGTGTGTGTGTGTGTGTGTGTGTGTGTGTGTGTGTGTGTGTGTGTGTGTGTGTGTGTGTGTGTGGAGCTTTTCACAGTTGCAAAAACATGCATGTGTGTTCAATTGGTGACCAAATTGGTGGGTGTGTGTGATTGTTTGTCTCTCTTTGTGTTTGCCCTGTGATGAACGAGTGACCTGTCCAGGGTGCTTCTTACCCTCGTCCATGTCCATGGGATGCGATCTGGATGGATGGATGGATGGATGGAAGAAATATTTACAATCCACAGCTTTGATTACCAAGCAAATATTCTGAGTAACATCTCACAGGAAACATTCAAAGAACACTTGGAGATGGCAAAGACGATCTAATGTCTTTGACATACAGTCATTTAAGAAAAATAAGTGCACTCTGCTATTTATTACTATTAACCCATATTGCATGAAATATTCAGGGATGATTTGTCATCATCCAAGAACCAATTGATTAGCTCTTGGAATTTTAAAGAGACCAATTGGTCAAATTTTTGGATATTAACTGCAAGCATTTCCAAATAAATTCCTGAAAACTGTGAAAAAAAATGGCCCATACAAAGGGGATGAGAGAGGCATCTCATGGAGGAGATCAGCATCTGTTGTTATGGAGACACTCCCTGCTCAGTGTTTCACACAATGATGTTGCTACCTGAAAGGCTAGTTAGCACTGATATGAGCTAACGACTATCATGCAGCATTGGTGAAGTGCTTGTTCTCATTTATTATAATGGTTTCAAAATATACAACAAAATATTCATGGTCTTTGTCATTACACTATTGAGGTATACTTGGTCAACAATAATAACCCATAACGCCAATTTAAGGGGGGAAAAGTACACATTGATGCAAATACAGTGATTGACCTTGATCAGAAAAACTTCAAAACTTCCTTACTATCTATCCTTAATTAATTAAAACTTAATGATTTTCCTGAAGTCTTTGTAGCCTATTGAACAAACAGGAAATGGATCAGTCAATGAGCGCTTGTGTAACAGATGTATTTTAAGCCTTCCACATGCTTTCTGTGTCACGATGCATCACTGTCCCTGCCCTTCAGGCAAAAAGGACCCCTGTGCGTTGATTTGCATGGACTATTGACCTTCGATCATGGCTTTCTCTTCAGGGAACTGGAATTGTCACTCATCCATTTGCATCACTAATAAGCTTTTTAATGATTTTTCATGTCTGCACTGTATCTTTACTGTACATTTCTTATGTCATCTTCAGTATCCTGAAAAACTATATGAAGTATGTGGATTAAGTGTAATGGCCATGCCAGAAATGTGTGACTATAGTTGAACAAAATGCATTAACTAAGCCATTAAGCTTTCATACATTCATATCATACATGGTGACATCATCTCTTCTTCCCTCGGTCTCTCCGTTGAAGCCTCATAATAATAAAAGAACCACCGTGACCCCGTCCACCTATACGTCTCCACCAGCTTCCCCCACTGATTTTCCTGCTCCAGCCAGTCACCCAATTCAGCTGTCTTTAATTCTCTTATCAGTTCCTCAGTATGCGGTAAATAGAGGGCGGGTTTCAGGGAGTGTTTGCCAGATTTTCCATGGTGCCACAGCCTGTTATCTGTCTGACTCCTGCCTGTCGCCTGTGTTCTCACCATCCTGTCTGCTCTGCTTTATCGCCTACCTCCTTTGTCCATGGATCTTTGAGCAAGCTGCCTTTACCTATCTGGATCTACAGTGTTCTCATATTGCCAGGGAGCTGTTGCGGGAATCTGTATTTGCTTCTCTGTGAGAGTGGCTATGCGCCTCATAACTATTGGCCTTGAGGGTTGCCATGTTCAAACTGGATTTACCCATCAAGATTGATAGCTGGATGAGCAATATTTTCCGGTGGATGAGTGCCTGCCATCTTTTCCAGCTCACAGAACTGGAGCTTCGTTTCATGTTGTTTTTGCAGGTCAAGCAGAGGGTGGTCTCAGGTTGATGTTTTTATTAAGCACTTCCATGCTTTTGACTTGAAAGACTGTACATGATCCATCATTTATTTGCACATCTCACTTCAACATATGGCACAATATAGGTGCTTTTACATCCTTTTCAAACCGCACCCCATCATCAAACATTTAGTGGACTGTGGCTACAAATCATAAAAAAAAAAAAAAAAAACAGTTTTAAAGGACGATCAGCAAAATTCACACTTTTACATATTGTTATTATTGCCAACATTTTGACACGCTTATGGTGAGTGTATGGACACAGGTCTTAAATGAAGGAGTTCAACCCCTTTTTAGTTTGCTCTGGTTCTTTGCGCTCAGGTTTATCTTTCCATTCGTATTTTCTTCACAATTGAGGGAGTGGAAGGGGGTGGGGTGTTAGTCAGGGATAGGTGAGTAGTACTCTACATCTGTGGGTGAAGGGAGGGTCGCTGTTTTTAATATCGAACACTGTTTGTGCTGTAAATATAGATTGGTTGAAACACTGGAGCATCCTTAATAGTTAGTGATCTTGGCAGCCATTACACTTGAAGCACCTCCCAAAGGAAATCTCCTGGAACATGTTCAAACAAAACACTATCATAGTAGACCTTTTTCCCCGCTCACAGAAAAGGAGCAGAAGAGACAGCTCAACAATGAATCAAAATCATATTCTCAGGATGATGCTTGTGGTTCTTTATGACAAGACATATTGTTATTTTAGGCTATGAACAGATTTCATAGAGACATAATATCTTGACTCAAGGGTTCACATCCACTTGGATGAGGCTCAAGAGCACATGCAAAAATAAATGGACAAGCACATTTATCTGGCTGTGTTAAGAACATATATCAAGGTTCTGAATAATTTCCTAAATTAAACAGTTCAGTGGTGAATCTTTCATTAACTCATAAAAATTGTAAAAACTATGGCTTCACCTGGTCATTATAGGTTACTGAGTCCTCAGGGGTAGGCTATAATGCCAATTGTACTTTATTAAAATAAAATCTGTAATGAAAACCAGTGAGCAATACTGGGAAGGGGTCCGATCCTCTTCAAAAGATTTAAAAAAAATTCTAATGTCAATGATAGAAAGATATTTGGTGCAAGTGCAACAGGTCAACTGTTCAAACATTTGTGATGATAAAATCACAGGCATCCTAGTGTTGTGTCTTTCTTCACTCCCAAATGCAGAAAATGATTGTGCTTTTATACACACAGTATGTTGCTGAAGAATTTCATTGTCTGATGCCTTTCTGGTTTCACACATTCTGTTCCACCCACCTCTGAGCCCTGTGGGAAAAGTCCCATGAGCACGCAGGGCTGGCGTCACATCCTCATTAAGTCAACAGTTGACCAACAGTGGGACTGGTTTCTATGCCACCGAACAAAAGCCTCATTTCTGTCTCCTGGCAAAATGAAACTTGGAGGCCTCTCAGGAAGCTATTCAAGTTATTCATCATTGTGTGACTCAGTCGTCTCTATAGTGTCTCTGCACCAGCCCAAAGGTCTCACTCTTCATTTCACTTGATGGCACAGTGATTCACCAATGAAATAAAAACATATAGTTTTTCATCGGTGTAGAAACAAAGGTATGATTCATGATTTGCGTAATACTAAAAGTAGTGGGCTAAATGGGTTGATATCCAGTAATTTGTTGCTGCTGGGTGAATCAGAACCCTACTTCAGTTAAGACATTATTTGTCAGTTGACGTCAAAGATCTATCATAAAGTTTATCCTATTTACCTCAATAAATGAAGCTCATCTGTTTTTCTACCATAACTGCAGCATCCAGCATCAGCAATCTCAGGAAGTGGCAGCTACTGATTAGACCCCTTGTATGAAAACAATTATTATTTCTAAAATTGATGTAGCAGTTGAGTTAACAGCTGCAGATTAAAAACATCTGTTAGTGTGCGTTTTGAGTTTGGCCTTTCTGTTTGGGGGTTAGTTGTTCTTTCTGTGCCCATGCAGATGGTCTCTGGGTGGTCTGGCTCACTCCCACACTACGAAGACATGCTCATTAGGTAAATTAGTGAATTTAAATTAACTGAAAGTGTGATTATTTCGTCTGTGCTCTGACTCATGTTGCGGCCTGGCTTATCCAGGGTGGATTCTGAATCTGGCCTAATAGCAGATAGGAGAGCTTTTTTTTTTTTTTTTTTTTAAGTATTGCAGGTTATTACGCAATGAAGTGAGCAACCTAAAGGTAAAAATACCTATGAGTATAGCCTACCTGTGGGAGGGTGTTGCCAGGAGTGTGTTGATCTTTCTTGTGAGTCTGAAACAGCCTTTAAGCCAGATCTACAAAGCATCCATCCATGCCAAGTCCCAGCAGAAGGCAGAGTGCGAACTGGACAGTTTGTGAGGTCATCACACATAGATGCAAAACCATACATTCTCACACCTATTTCTTCAAAGACTTGTGCTGTAGCTCTCTGTCATTACCTGCTTCCATAATACACAGAAATCCCGACTGAACCCTGAACTTGGCTGTTTGGCTGGCTGTGCTGAGGAACTGATTTGACTGGAGACAAAACCTTCTTTAACACTCTGCCATATGGCTATGCCAGCAGGCCCCTGGAGCAATGCACTAGCACACTGCTGCTGACTCTGACAGGTATTCACCCACCCATTATCATGCAACAGGCAGAGAGCACATAAATAGACACTGTTACAAGAACATTAAGGTGCATTAGGATATCTCTTTTTTTTTAAGAGCTTAAAAGCTCAAATTGGGGCTTTTGGTTCTGGTTGAATAGTCTCTTTGAAGACTCATCATTCAATTGTGAAATGTTTGTAAGTTAATGGCCTTTAGACCAAAGGTGATAGCAATGAATCATTCTGTTGATTCAAATCACTTCCTTTGATTGTGTTTCATAGTCAATGACTTGTAGTTTAGTGTTTTTTTACTTCCTTCTAAGCAAAGGAACTGCATATCAGTCCTATTACATATTAGAAACAGTGTGTGATCTGCAGGGGAATGTCAGGGATCTCTCTCTCTGATCTAAATGTTTAAGTTACGACTAGCCACAGTAAAGGATTCTCGGATAATTGAGTTTTCTTCCACAGTACTGAAGACTAATAAGAAAAAAATGTCTTTATTGGTGACCCTAAATTTAATTTAGGTATGATTCTGAGTCTCTTTATTTGTCTTGTGTAACCAAACCCAACACCAGAGCTGAATTGGATGACACAGTGTAGAAGTTTGATGGATCGATGAATATTTTCATACAAGTAAGCATTTCATCTTTTTGTACCCTGGATGGCTACTTATATTGTCGGTTAGAATTACATCTTTAAATAATCTTTGAAAAAAATGTTTTTGGGAGTAAGCGAATGCATCACCATTGATTTTCAGCTGCACTTCATACAATCACAGTCCTTGAGTTTAATATTTCCAAATCATATTATTTACAACTGAGTCACCAAATATTGCTTCTGTGGACGGCTCTCTGTCATCAGTGAGAGAGTGGGACTCTGTGACGCTGTCACTCTGTGACGCTGGTGATTCAGTTTGGTGGGTTCATTCTGAGAAGTTGTTAAGTATCTGCACTGATTCTGAACATCTCTACTCCACAAGCTTTTGCTTCCCTGTGAATACACATGGTGTTTTCTGCTTTCTATATCATTAGATTTATAATCCGGTGACAGGTTTCGAAATAAAACCTGAGAGATGACACAGTGATATGTTGGCGTGGAGCCATGGATCAAGGTCACAGCTGGCTGTTGCCTCCTCGGTGTGTTACCATACCGGTTCGTGCAGTTCAGGAGCTTCATCTGGTGCAGTTACCAAGGACAGACATAAAAATCCACTCCACAATCTGAAATGGGCCATTCTGGAGTCAATAAATAGCAGGCTGTGAACAAGATGTTTTACAGTTTAACCAGAGCCACAACCAAGGAAAGGGTGATCAATTGAATTAAACTGTGATGGAGAAGGACATTTCACTGACCTTGATAGCAAGATCTAGTCATTTTTTCCCTCTCTCCAAGTTAGTTACACAAGATCGTGGAATTGTGTTATTTGTACCAGCACATCAACTTTTAATCCACAATTAATGCAATCATTCAACATTTTTCATTTACTGAGGGAAAAGGCAAATGAAGATAGGCTTTGAAGGCTGCCATCAATACACCGCTTTCACATTTTTACTAATTTAGAAAAAATATGTCCTTACTCACTTGTTTGTGTCATCTTGTTTATCGGTACTTTTCAAGACATCCAAAGTCACTGTGCACAATGAACATATTGAAATATAGTTATAAAACAAGTACAAATTAGAATAGCACTATTAAAATGTTCAGTGATTTGCTGCAGACCAAGATGCTTGTTGTAAAAATGTTTGACAATGTTTGATTGACATCACTTGAAACCAATCACAACTTTTGGGGTTGCGATGAATTAACAGGTGTCATAAATCTTTGAATATGTGAAATCAAGCTGCTTTTCCAATCTAATCAATTAAAATGTTTTGTTTTCTAAACAAAACATCTCTATCAGCAGGTCCATAATAATCCTCAGTTGGCAAACTCAACTTTCTGCAGCTCCTTCAATGTCGGCATCCCTTGTTTGATCTTGTGTAGATTATTTAAATAAATAAAAAACACTCCTTTCAGCTCTTCCTGCCCTTTCAATCACTATACAATGTTTTCACAGCTTGAGTACACATACCATACAAATACAAGGAATTTCAATTTAGTTATGTAAACTCAGAGCGACTTTTCCTTTTATCCCCCACTGATATCACTTGGTCAAGGTGAATTCCTTTAAAGTTTGTGCTCATAAACAAAATAAGATATTTCATAAGCGACTGGAGGCATACAGTAAGGAATGTTTCAGTACTGTATGGAAAGGTTCTAACGCAGTTATTTGGTTGAAATGATAAAAGCAGCTTTTCATATGCAATAACAATTTGATGTTTGTGAATTGATGTACAACTGATGTACTCTGTGAAATCATTTGAACCTGCAGGTAATAATAGAAGGCATTGGCATCATGGGTGTTCTAGTTTGTGTTGTAGCCACAGTGTTTTTAACCAATCGAGTATTCTGTGTGTATGTGTGTAAATAGTAAAACACAAAGAACACATTACCATTTCAGAGTCCCATAGTTATTTTCTGAAAGGAATTCAGCTTTTCATAGCTTCACTAGTCACAACTATGGTACATCAACTTTAATAGGAAGCAATACTGAACACACATTTGATGTTATTGCTTCCCTCATATGAGATGTTACATTTACAATCTGTTCACACATCTTCACAAAAATACCACTTTTTTCAAGGGTAAGTGGATAACAGAACAGAACTGAATAATAATCACGATAATTAACACTGAAGGACATCCTGTGCCTCCTCCCCAGCCAAGAGATTTATCAAAAGAATCCTTTCAAAAAATATTTTCTTATCATTACCATAATCATTACATGATTCTGCAGCAGGTATACATGTGTCATTCAGGATTTTGATCTCCTCCTTCATTACAAATGGCCAAAATGATTAATTATCAGGATGCCATCCTGCTCTGATCAGTGTTCACCATTGTGTTTGTCAATACACACGTCAGGAGCCAAGCTTAGACACCATGTTTGGCAAGTGGTGGCTGTGAGTTATACCAAAAATAACAGAAGAATTCATTTAACCAACATCTTGCAGCTGCCACACCACAGTTGTATCTTCAATTTGCCAAGTGAATTGCAAACCGTAACAAAAAAGAGAGTCAGACCACCACCTGCTTTATGCAAGCCTGGGTTCGTCTTGAATGGGTCCAGTGCTGACCAAAACAGTGCAATTGATTTGGACAGTGTTTTAAATACCTTTTTTTTTTTTTTATTTATCGTAGATTTATTTTTATGCTGTTTTGCTACTCGATTTTATCTCTTTACTGTTTATGTGCTGCTCCAGGACTAATTACAAATAACAATGTTTTGTGGTTTTCAATAGCAATAACAACAGTGTTTTCTTCTGAAGGGTTTACGCAGAGATATTTACAATCAACCAAACATCTACTGCAAATTAACCAAGCCATTGCAGTGTTAGAATCCGGGACACTGATAGAAAAGCCATTTAGACTAAGGGAGAACATGCAAACTCTACACAGAATGTCATTGGGCGGTCAAGTTGTTCTCCATGTGAGGCAAACAAGCTCACCACTTCGCCACCACGAGGTCCCAATGAAGCTCGGCCCATCATATATCCATTATTCCCTTGCTGATAATCTGCGACTTTTGCCTTCAGAAATATCATGTGTTCTGAGGTTTTTAAGTCAGTAGTTTGGGTTGTAAACAACTGTAGATGAGCTTCACCACTATCACACTTTAAAACAACACAGCACTTTAAAACAACTGCATTCGACATATCTTTATTTTAATTTTCTACAGTTTACTACCCAACACAGTGTCATTATTACATTTCTCACAATGGTTTTTAAAATGTTTCCACCACAATGCTCTCAATTATTGTTCAATTAACCAAATAAAGTTAATGCATTGTATCTTTCATGGGAATTAAGACAAAAGAGAGTCTTTTACAAGTATTGACAGTGGTGTAAGTGGATGTTCAGCACAAGGAAATGCTACAGGGTGCTTGAACTCGTCATGATTCTTGCCATTTCTTCCACTAAAGGTTTTCGTATGCTTGAGGGTGAAGAAAAACTCCACTGCATTCGCTTGAAGAAAGAGATATACCATTCTGCATCCTCGGTAAATGAAATATAAAACAGGGTTTCATCAGCTTTTAAACACGAAATACATCTCTGTAGCAAAAACGAAAAGTGGCCATTACTCATCTTTGTTCTTTGGTCAGTAATGAATCTGGAACATCAGACATGCATTTACCAGCTCATTTATATGGAAATGAATAATCCCTGAAGGATGGTCCCTGCCTCAGATGCCTTCACTTCCTCCACCTTGACGTAATTACCAGTGGTCATGCAGATAGGAATGGATTCCTAATTGGAAATTGATTTAAAAGACTTCTGTATATGTCTTCCCTTTTGCCCCACTCTGTGCCTCTGCACTTTTGTCAAATCACCCAGCAGGTATTAATCGAGCTGAAGAAACCCAGCAGACTGGTGGGAGATGGTGGAGGTGGTGGTGGTGGTGGTGAGGCAATGAGACATGTCCATGGGGTCCCTGTGAAGTAATTAGAAAAAAAAAATTTTTTTAAACAGGAATGTAACTGTGGGAGTTCGTCTTTTCTGTGTCCAAGCTAAACCCTGTTCAGTTCAAATTGCATCTGAGCAACAACAATAGCATCGCAACTACTTTCAACAGCCTGAAGTTTCTTGAATGAAAGTTTTCCTTCTAAATAAAGTATATATATATATATATATATATATATATATATATATATATATATATATATATATATATATATATATATATATATATATATATATATATATATATATATATATATATATATATATATGCATAAATCAATCATCTGAGGCAAGGATAAATCAATACTCTAATTTTATTAATATCATGAATTGCCAAAGTGGCTGACACTACTTGAGGTAGTTTGACCTTAACACCACCAAAGCAACATTAAAATGCTTCATACAGGTTAATACATCAATAATTTAAAGCCTCAATCTGTGATCCAAATGTAAACCAAAGGTCAGCACTGCAAATCAAACATTTAATACACAGAGGGGAAGGTGTCAATGTGATTGACAACTACTTTATTTCAAAGATGAGAACTCAATTGTACTCAATACTAAGCAGCTTATTGATGTATTGTAGTGTCGCCCATTTTTGTTAAATACATTATAAAGAAAGAAAAAAAAAGACTGGATTACCCCGGACAGCTGGATCTTCAATGATTTCCAATATAATTCCAATGTAAATAGTTTGTCTTTCATTTCTCCCTTCAAATGAACAGCTTTTAGTGATGGGATATATTAAATAACCCAAACTGTAAGAACAATGTTTTTGACTTAAAACCAACTTTAATATGTTGCCAAGAATGACAGTAATATGCTGGTTCTCTGTGGGAATGTTTATCATTTTCATCACCAATATTTTGTCATCTATAATTAAAAATAAAATCAAACTGACACTGAGTGTTTGAAAGGTAATTTGAGGTATTTGATCACACTATAAGGTATTGGCCATGTTTAAGAGTATTTCTAAATTGAAAGCATCACTACAATCTGGAGACAAACTTCTTTAACTTGTCAAGGCAATTTATTATAGTTAAAATCTTAATTTTCAAATATCAACTTTGCAGCACCACGTGTATTGATCTAACACTCTTTACTCATTGTATTTGATTCAAATGCTGATGGTACAGTTGAGTATGCCTTGTTTAAGTCAAAGCCATCTTGACTGTCACGCGTTGTACCCCTAACCTCTCCAAAACCATGCAGGTCCAACTGGAAAACGCCTGGAGTCCACCAACCTTGCTATTTTACCCTGACAACAGAATATCATATTTACTTCTGTTATTTGACATTCCCTACAAACACAACCCCAAGTCATACACTTGTGGGATCTCATCAATGTTCCACAATTCCATGAAAGCTAACCAAAGAGCATTGTTGACAACATTATCTGACCAACCAAGCTAAAAATTTCTATTTCGGTAATGTTACAAGAGAGGTCTTGTTTACAATTAGACATCGTACTAATATCAACCATAATGTTGAAGCTCATGCTAGGATCTCTCTCTGTAGTAGTTATGCACTTCTGATTACATTTGTCCTTTGGGGGTATATTAGATATATCAAGACCTTGGATAAAAGACCCAACGACACCAGGTTTCAAAAAATGAAAAGCACTCAAAATGATAAAAAGGCCCATCTGAAGCAGCTTCTCGCAAGGAGGTAATAAAACCACAATGCAAACAGATTTGCTATTAAAACAAGAAAAAACAAAGATGGGAACCAACAGATAATTACTGTAAGCTGTGGGAGATAAAATAAAAGGCCTGAGTAAACACACACACACACACACACACACACACACACACACACACACACACACACACACACACACACACACACACACACACGCACACGCACACACAGGCCACAGCTGACAACAATTGAGGATAATCAGTGGAGGTGAGAAGAACTAAACATGAATCCAGACGTGAACTAAAAACTAAGACCACAACTATATGAAATACACAGACATCATGAATCTTGATCACATATAGATCTACTTGCACCATGGCAGTATAAAATACATCCAGACATCTGCCCTTTGCCACTGCTACAGGTCACCTCACATCAGATAGAAGACGTTCTGTCCTGAAGATGACAGCACATCTAAAAACCTATCATTTGCATGTAATTTGTTTTCACAAAATTGAAAAAAACAGACATTAACCATATATACATTATTCAAATTAAGATATCTATCCTCAAAGGTAACAGAGTTACAAAGATATACAACCAAAATAACATAAGCAGTCACGAAAAACAGAAAGGGAGGTTTTGCTGTTGTTTGTCTATATTTTGCATATGAGTGATTACACACAGGCTATATACATGCGTGCATGGTAGTTGGCTGAGTGGTAGTTGATATTGATGATATGCCACAGTTAATTCACTCATAAGCACTAACGATGGCAAATAATTTTGGTAGACAACATTCTCAGCGCGCAGGATAGCTGTAGCGTTTAGCATGCACCCTCTCCACTGGCTGTCATCTGGAGTTTTCATGTATGAGAGCCACTTTTGACAGAACACAAAATTGCTACACATAATCAGCACAAAGTGTTTGATGACACACTCTTTGATAAGCAGCTCTAACTCTCTGTCACATACAATCAGCAAGCAGCTCAGATTTAATCAGTAGTGATTGTACTGCACTGGTGTTGTTGGCGTGTGTGTGTGTGTGTGTGTGTGTGTGTGTGTGTGTGTGTGTGTGTGTGTGTGTGTGTGTGTGTGTGTGTGTGTGTGTGTGTGTGTGTGTGTGTGAGGGAAGTGTGTTTGTACGTATTTTGGCCAAAATCTGCTCCTTCAAATGAAATTCATCGAACTTTTAATTGCATCTGCATCTTCAAAATTAAACAACCCTGAGACATGATCTCTGAGATGAGGCTGATTTAGTATGAGAGCATTGCACAATGCAGAGGTCAAGCATGGAATCATCGCTGAAACTTGCCATTTGTGTCCAATCAGAGGAGTTTTACGATTATAATAACAGCCTTTATAAAGTCCTTAGCTCATTCTTGATAACAGAAACATTTTGTCACAAAAAGCAAGAATTGAAAGAACATGTCTTTTCTTAGAGGTGAAAATTACATTATAATCACCAGTTTGTTAGTTTGTTTGTTTGTTTTGTGTCTTGAATTCTATTCATATTTCCTTTTACAAAATTGTGAATATCCCTTTTCTTTGTTTTTAATTTGCAGTGTTGGATGAAAACTCTCCTGGCCCTGAATTATTGAGTTGTTTAATTACCAGGTGCCATTCAAAACAAAGCTCTTTGTTGAGGCAGGTTTGTGAACAGCCATCCTCTCTGAAGCAAACACAATGTCACTTTCTGTTTGTGTGCAAGCATGAGGTGTTGCATACAGCACACAGTCAAGTTGCACACTCAAGAAACAGTAACAATTTGATTTGTTATTGTATGTATTCAGTGCAAAACCTTAAACAATAATAAATAGAACAGCAATAAATAGACTAATTAAATTATTTTATATAAACAAATATGTGAGGTGGAGTCCTAATAGAGGAACAAATAGGTAATATGTTGGTTTGTTTAGTGTACTTGTGTTATTGTCTGGGTGGCTTTATTTAAAAAAACCAAAAAAAACCCCAACATATTACAAACATCCACAACATCAAAAGATGTTTGAAAACAATTATTCATAGTGGAATAAAGACTTAATGAATGGAAGTTCCCAGCATCAGACATGTGGATATTCATCTAAAACAAATCATTGAGTCATTACAATTCTTTAGTTTTGTTATGACATGTGCTGGAAAAGTACCCTGGAGATCAGTCTGGAACTGAAGTCTCACTTTACATTGCAGAAGAGGCAGAATGGCCACGTGTGCTGTACTCTGATTCCATCATGCATTGCCAGGGGGCTCCGGCTCGTGACGTAAGTGCTTATGCAACAACACCGGTCTTGAACATTCAAGTTAGGTAAGTGTGGCCGATACTTTGTTACTCCTGAAAATACTACTTTTTTCATTGGGTGAATGAATCTGCTGTCTTTTAAACTCTTTAAACAAATCCAAACTTAACAACACACACTTGTAAGGACCTGCCTACTTCACAGAGACTAATAAGCAGACCCCACAGTTTTTTTAACCACCTTTTAAAAGTCAGAATGTGGTTTTATAGGCTCAATCAGTGCGATACAACTATGAGTGAAACCAGAGCAAACTTTAGACATTTTACCAGTTCATTACAGGCAAGTATGGAGAGACAGCTTATTTGTGTTTTTAACAACAAATGTTATAATAAATATTGGGTTGGTCTGCAACTCCCTAGCAGCACAACCCTGTGATCTGATGGGCCATCTTGTGCCCTCCACCATCAGTAAGTGAGTGAAACTGCCACCCCTTATTGTATTATAAAAACAAACGTCAAATAGGAAGGTCATTAATGCAGACAGTGTCGGGCTAGACATGATCTCAACTTAAAAATCTTCCTATACGTTTTTTTTTATTTAATTAATTTTTTTTAGACATTTAGGTAAAGCAGATGAAACCCACACAAACACAAAAGTTATAAACTGCAGTGTTCCTGCTCTTTGCATTATTGCATCTCCCACGTGTGCGTTCACTGCTGGATCATAAACGTCTCTATATATTTTAAAGTGAATTGTTCCTTTAAAAAATTGTTTTTATCTCTTCCTTCGGAGCTCCAATCGCAGACTAGAGACGGGAGAGAGAGAGAGAGACAGAGAGAGAGAGAGAGAGAGAGAGAGAGAGAGAGAGAGAGAGAGAGAGAGAGAGAGAGAGAGAGAGAGCGAGAGAGAGAGGGAGGGAGGGGGCGGGGCTGGCTGGGTATGATTTTTCAGCACCGCGGACAGCTCCCGTCCTCTCCCGTCTCTGGACTGCAGGGAAGCGACGCTCTCACTTGGATGCTATTTCCTTTTTCTTACACCACCAGCCCAGCCCCCAGCCCCCCACCCACCGACTCTCATCGATCGGTAGATTAACCCCGGGTTCTCACCGAGATCGCGCGGCATGCTCTCCCCACCCTTTCTTCTCTCTCTTGGCGGTTGACTTGTCTCGTTCTGTGGCCTGACTGAGGAGTGAAACCTGGTTGTAACTGCATTGCCTCTGCGTCTTCTGCCTGCTCGGCTCCTCTTCCCCTCTTAGCAGCAGCCACAGTGTTGTGGAAGTGCTTCTCGGCGGGGACGGGGGGCGGCTGGGTGGGAGGCATAGTGGACTGACCTGCTGGAAGTTTGTGTGCATGTAAGAGTGTGCGTGTGAGTGTGTGAGTGTGTGAGTGTGTGTGTGTGTGTGTGTGTGTGTGTGTGTGTGTGTGTGTGTGTGTGTGTGTGTGTGTGTGTGTGTGCGTGCGCGTGCATGTTTGTGTGTGCGTGTGTGTGTTAATGTGTGTATGTATGTGTGTGATCTGTCACTTTTGCGGGATGTGTTTCTCCAAACGCTTCCAAACGGAGTGGGCTTTTTCCCTAGGCTGAAGAGTGGATGCTACTTCTAGGATGCAGGAGAAAGGAGGAAGGATGGGGCTGAAGTTAAGTAGTTTGAGCAGCAAAGGTGCGAGCTCTAATATGAGATAAGCAACCTGCATCTGCAACGTTGGCTGCAGATCGGTCGTGGATCAGACGCATTAATTTCTCGTGGACAACAAGCCAGGGAGCAAAATGAGGAACCGCTCTGACTTTTTAAACTGCACCTAAGACACAGAGAGGGGACTATTTCTCTCTCGTTCTCTTTTTTTTTTAAACTCATCTGCAGGAAACCACCTTTTCTTTCTTCCTAAACGAGTTGGGATCTTTGCCTTTAAGTGGATACTGGGAAAGCAAGGAAAGGAGAGTTGATTTTCAACTCTTTCCATCACCTTTACACATACAAAACAAACACTTAGAGATGAAGAAGTTTCGGAAGGTGTTGGACGGTTTGACCACCTCCTCTCCAGGGGGGCCTTTAGGGTCTCCATCGTGCGGCAGTGCGGCTGGGACTCCCACCGCGGCGCCCACTCCAAGAGAAATCGACATCCAGGAGACTCTAATATCGGAAAACTTTCAGCTGTGTAAGGTGGGTGGTTGAAGGCACGCCATAGGCCTGCAACATCTGATTAGGTTGTCGTTTCTTTTTCTGTTTGTATTGAATACATGTGCAGACAGGATGATGTAAAAGTTGAATGTGTTGAGCTGCTGCGCTTTACGCACTAGCCTGCCGTTGTCTGTGCTGAAAGTTCAGCACCATGGCCAGCTCTCGGTGCGCAATCCTCCTGAGACTCAATTCAGTTTTACACAATAACACAAAAAGAATGAAAGTGTCGCGACACTAAAAACACCTCAATAGTATTTGCACCGTTAAAAGCTGTACGGCAAGTCATTGTGTTTATGGCCCATCCACACAAAGCTGCAGCTGGAAGAGGGAGGGAGGGAGCGGGAGCTGTGCCTGTGCGCATAGTTTTTTGGGCTCAGTCCAGCTCCCTCCCGTATGTACAGTGTGTGGCTTACAGAAGATGCACCCCATCATCGACACACTGTTGCCTATAAGCTGCACGCATGTGCCGCAAAACAATGCGAACCGAGAAAGGGATCAGCGGCAGCGTCCTCTCTGCATCACCAAGCAAGCAGGGACGGTAGAGAACGATGACATAACTGGTGTCCCTCCCTTGCATCACAAAAAAAGTGTATATCAAGCCAGCGAAGGGAGCCTGCAGTAGTGTCCTGACTGATGCGCTTTTCTCCGGGAAAAGAATGAGGGAGGGGTGCTGAATGAATGCAAGGGGGTGGGGGGGCTGTGGAGGTATTTATAGCTGCTCCGGCCACCCGTCGCAGCCCATGTTATTTTGAATGCATTTTTGGAGCTGCCGACTGCAGTGATTATTTCAAACCTTTGAAGAAATTAGTCTATTTTTTAAAATTTATTTAATTATATATCATGTGTGAATAATTCATTGAGGAGCACCAAAAAAACGGGATTGTTTTGAAAAAGCTGCGTTATTATTGGGCAGAGTAACGGCTGGCGGAGGGGGTGGAAGTATGTGGGTGGGGTGAGAAGGGGGTCTGAACAGAGACTGTGGAGGAAGATTGATTCACAAGCGAGAAGGGATGCTGCAGAGTGGCCGTATAGAGCAGGAGAAATTGCTAGAAAAGCAGAGCATGGTAGCCTTGAGTCCCATGCAGAAAGCAGCACCTCTCTTTAGTGAGTGGGATCCATGCATGGCTGTATTCACCAAAGTTCATTGTTGTTGTGCAAATACCACCTCCGTTGTGTTCGTATGTTTGCGTGCATGTGCATAAACGAGCAAAATACATCCAAACAGGCAGGGGAAGGATCAATATAGCTGCACGATTCACATCTGTTTCATTTATGCACCCCATTCATACAGCATTTAATTTGTGAAGGAGATTATAATCCATCATACTGTTAAAGGAGCCAAATATATTCACAGATCCTTTTCTTAAGGCATCTTTGAAAAAAATTACATCACGCTTAAACAATTTCATCCTTGCACAAAGTTTGAAAAATCTGTCCAAGATCTTGAATAAAATTAGTGTTTTCACTCAGATGTGGAATGAGTGTGCAAAAAAACAAACAAACAAAAAACAACTGTCCTTGTTTCTATCACCATCTCATCAGGATTTTGCTCTCATGTTTTGGAAACACTTTCATTCCGACATGTACACACAAAAGACTGGAAGAACCACGTAATGAGCAAAAATCTGTGATCCCTGTTTTTTTAGTTTTAATTCCGTGTGCTAGAAAACATGAATATGCTGTACACATAGAAACAAGGCCATTTCCGTTGAAGCTGAACATGGAATTTATGAGAATTTTTATTTTGTGCCAAAACAAAGAAAACACTTGTGTATCAACATTTGAATTAAGCGTTAAAATCCAGAAGTCACTCAGTAAATACGTGTAAAACAATCAAACAAAAAAACACTTAAATTTGAAAATTTACACAACATGGTAGGGCTGCAAAATGACTGTCTCCATTCATTGCCTCAAATATTTTTAGGTCTGTGTGATGGGGATGTAATCCTGTGAGTGTTTGACTAACTTCTCAAACTTAGTCATGACTTGTGTCCTCAGCACACAGAGTGGGAAGATACAACAGCTCAGTTTGTATTATACAGCAGTTTTTTATGTGATTTGTGCTCGAGGGCTGATTTAGCCAAGGTGCTGAAATAAAGGTTTTGGTGGAATCTTGTTTGGACTAAAGGAAGGAGATGTGAGACTGGATGTCTGATTGAATCTATGGAATAGATCGATCTCAGTTCGGAGCAGAATGAGTTCATTTTGTGTTAGATGTAGGAAGCAGATACGCTGAGGGGGAAAAGACGCTGACCTGGACTACATTGTACTGAATGTTTACTAATTAACTGGACTGAATGATGCAATAAGACTGTTTTTAGAGGAATAACAAATAATTTTACTTCACTGGAAAACACAAGTGCCTATTTTGCCCATGTTACTGTTACTTCGGGTTTTAGTTTGAGTGAAAAACACTGCACAGACCACCACAAATGCAACCCAGGAAGGACTTATGGACTTCACCTGTCCACACATCGTGCGGCCCGATAAAATTTCACTTTCGAGGCCACAAAAGTTAAACATTTCAGCAGGACAACACCTAAATGATTAGAATTTTACTTTTGTTCCAGAGCAAAGAAATATTTCATTATACCATCTATGATGGTCTACAGTGAATAAGCAAACTTTGTTCAAAACCTGAAAACCCAAACTCTCCAAAAAATAAATGTTTAGGATTTTGAAATTTTCACGATTGCCTGCTGCCATAAACATTGAAATGTCCTGTCTCTGTGCAGTTTTGATGCCAATGTTTACTTCACCAGCATTAAGCTTTCACACCTGTATCACTGATTGGTGCTATAATATTATTATTAAATACCAAAATATCAATGCTGATGATACCATATACATCGATTTTTGAAATGATTATTATGTAAAAATATAAATATTTAGCACATACAGTATTTAACAAACATATTATTGTTTACCTTGTTATATATTTAATAGCTATAATCTGATGTATTTTTCTTACAAGTTATTACCATTTCAAAGTATCAGTTTTGCTGGCAACTATTTTTTAAGCTGACCTAATTCCATGTGGGACTTACAGTGGATCTAATACACAGTTTGACTGATATTTAATCATTATGCTGCGTTTATTGTGTTGCTGCTCTTCTCCAAGTGGCCAAAAAAAGCTCCAAATATGATTTGCCTAAGAAGCAGGCCACTGAGTCATAATCATCTTCAACACAGTGCCGGTGTGGCATGCTACAGGAAAGTCGCTACTCACAGTTGCAGATTTGTATTGCTGGGGTCTGTTACACTGACTGTCATTTGCATTCTGTGAAGTTCCTGCTGCAAGTGACCTCATTCATATTTTATTTTTCACTTCTATTTTACCCCGTCACCTCTTCTGAGTGGAGCACTGACTATAGAATTTTAATCATTAGTGAGAAATATCTCAGAAATTCATTGAGTCTTTTGTGTCTCCATCGAATGATATGACTCACACAATAAGAGTGGAATTTCTGAATACGGCGTGTAGGCTGATGTGACAAATCTGACTATTACTGGCAGACGAGCATTGACAAGATCGTGCTTCCGTTTTCACTTAATGTTCAGATGTGTATGTTATCTATATGTATGCCATGTTATCTTCAGACACACTAAAAATGTCCAGAGCAACATTATAGGTGCAAGTGAGCTCAGAAAAACCACATGGCTGCTTGAATCCCAACAAAAACATGACATATAAAAATATGTGTCTGTTGAGTGCAATGATTGTTCCCTTTTTCTGTTGATCCATCTTTTATACTGCTTTTTCCAACGCCATTTCCCAGTTTCTATCCGAGCTATGAGTGAAGGCTGTATACAGTCTGGACAGATCACCGGTCCAATAAAAGGTAAACACAGAGAGACAGACCTTCAGGCAATTCAAAGCCACAAATAAACCTCAACAGCATGTTTTTGGACTGTAATACCTGAGGAAAAGCCACACAAGGAGAACATGCCAACTCCAGAAAGACTCCAAGTCTGGATTTGGACATGGAATCTTCGCACTGTGAGGTGCGAGAATTCTAACCACTATCAATGTCCTTTTGCAAACTAGTTTTAGGCTTTAGGCTGAATACATTGTAAGACCCACTCCTCTCACTGGTTATATTTTCCACAGCGTACCAAACACAATTTGGAGGATTGCCAATGTGGGAGTATTTTTAGTTTTGTTAGCATTTTAGCAAGCTGACAATTGGTTCAAATTAATAATCAAGACAAAACAAACAAGTCATGTTTTATGTGAACATAAGCTTTTATTAAGTTTTTAGGAAAGTTTGTTTTGCTCAGATGCCTGTATGAATCTGATTAGGGTAGAAAAAGGTAGAATAACCAGCTGTTTAATATATTTTAGGCAGTAGTGAATGTTTAACCACTGGTAAAATAGATTGAACTTATTTATGCAATATATCCCAACTTTCGTTGAATAGACTCTTGTTTGGAGTTCAGATGTTAGATGTTTGCGCCATCCTCTGAAAGCACGATATGTGGGCTGGTAACTATGACGTCAGCTCACTTCTTCACCAGCGGCCACACAAACTCTCCATGGGAGTGATGACTCAGTGGGTCGGCTCCCAGCTAGTCTCACATTACCATGTGTCGGCTGCCTGTCAGAAGCCACAGTGTGGGATCAATTAGGGAAGAGTTGATACCGATCTGAGAAGAGAAGATGGGGGGAAAAAGCGATAGGTGGGCGATGAGTTCAGTATATTGGGTACAAGAGCAGCATAGGATATTTGGAGAAGAGTATTCTACCTTTTTCTTGCATTCAGTGCTAAAAGTCACTCTACTGTAACGCTTATTCCATCCTCGAAAGCTTCACCTGCCATTTTCACCATAATTACAAAACATTTCAAGAATATAGTGAGGCATGAAACAATTATTTGCACATTAGGCTATGTGGCAATTTGTTTGTGCGTGACAGAGAAAGTTTGAGAGAGCAAAAAAGAAAAAAGCTTGCTCATGATTTTGTGTGGGTTTTCAAAACACTTTGTCCATTTTGTGATAGCAGACTGCCTGCCTAACCTCATGCTGTGCAAATATAATCAAGCGAGCATTTTCAACATTTTTTTTTTCTTTTTGGTTTTCCATCCATCCATTTTATACCACAACCAATATACCATGTGATTCCTCTTTTGTGTGACCAGTGGTATTTATGGACAATTTCAATATGACTGTGTTTTTAACAATGAAAATCATCACAATGGCGTTTCTAATGGGAAAGGCTGAGGCTGCTGGCAAAATGAAGAGCCATCCATCCATCCATCCATACATCCATCCATCCATCCATACATACATACATACATACATACATACATACATTCTAGAGGTGAGCAACATATAATTTCCATATAGAAACCTCAATGTGCACAACAAAGCCACAGGAAGACCCCCAATTGAATTCGAACTGGGATATTAAGGGCTCACCCATCCGACACGATTGGCATTGTGGTGAGGAAATGGCCAAAATGTTAGATTGAGCCCACTGACATTAAGGTCCCGTTTAGACTGCAATGTTTCACGTGACAACACTAAATCTGTTAGAAAAAAAAAAAAAAAAATGCAATAATATGCCGGGCCACTGGATGGCGGTATTGCTTGATTTCGTAATGAAACCACACAGATAAGCGTGCAGAGAACAATACGCACGTGAAGAAAATGGAGAGCATCCAACATCCGCATGGACTGATAACGCATCGAATGATTTCATGGGTGAGTCTCAACTATTAAACTACTGATATGGATGATTAAAACTAGAATACGGACCGCGAATAATACCACTACAGATCCGCCATTTTTGTTTACAAGTGGATGAGAAGGAGGCTGGGGAAAGCTGCGCATGCGCAGTACCAGGCTTCATTGCCTCCAGCAGTCTCTGCAGGAGAGAGTAGCGACCATGAAATAAAGCGACCATGAAATAATCTTTCGACTTTGGGAGCCGGGATCAAAACTTCACGGAGACAGGGGATCCGTACACTGGTGCTGTATAAACGGACACCCGAAAAGTCAAGAAGTTTTGCAGATATACTCATATTCGTTGTCATGTAAATGGGGCCTAAGACATGAAAATACCTCATAATGCAGAGATGATATCTTCTTAAGCTCCTTGCAAACGTACGTTGACTGTAAAAAGGGGTGGAGGGGACTGATGAGCATTAGAGCCACTTACGAGGATGAAACAGCAAAGATCCATGATAACATCATCGGGATGATGGTCCAAAGTCATGATATGCTCAGCGCACCTCCAGTCTTGGGAAACGTAACAGGTGCGATTATTATGGAGGCAAAATTGCTGTACACATGTACCAAAGGCAAGCACATACATGATGGGAATTTGTTTTAAAAAATCACAAGTATCAATGAAAAAGGAGGATCTTGTTCTCAGAGCTATTGTGCTCACAAGATTGACAGATATATGCACGACATGGAGTAGGTACTTTAAGCAAATAGCTGGAATGATGTAGCGATACAGACAGACAAACTGGTAAGGATGAAATAACCAGATGGAGTGGTGGTTTGACATAGTAATTTCAGGCGACAGCAGGACAAGGCAGAAGAGCTGAAAAAGAGATAGCGTGATGTAAAAAGCAAAAGCAACTGTGGTCTCACTGGTAATTAAAATCCTTAAGAGTTAGACCTGCAATTTAACAGAGTTTTCCCAGCAAATCTCAGGAAAAATGATCTGAGATCTCTGGCGAGAAGAATGAAAATTAAGTTTTGTTTTGCAAAATCAGTGTTAACACTCTTCATTTCCAATCCACATCTCTGTAATGATATAGTGTGCAAAGAAGTTAGTCATCACATTGGGAATCCCAGCTCAGTTCTCTAAATGAGAATGTTTGAATATTCATGAATGTTGGAAATACACCAACCAATCAGACTATGAGTCATCATAACTATAACCTGCAAACATTTGGGTATAAAACTGGCCATGTGTGGGTTTCGTTTCAATGATTACGAGGAGGCAGACTCACATGTCACATCATAGTTGAGTGTATCATCCCACGCACCTCATTGTCCCCTCCTACTATTTCCTTTCAAGCCTGGAGCTTGGTGCTGATGCCATGACTGATGCACTGACACGCTTGCTGCTGTGGTGAAAAGGTTAAACCACATGTAAAATACATGCCTGTTTTCTGACCCCACCGTGGCACAAAGCCCTGATCCATGACAACAATTACCTCCTCCACATGCACGCACACACACACACGAAGACAATATTGCTTTTCATTTGCATAAAAGGAATGATGTATCTGGGCTTTCGAGCATACACTTTTATCTGAAGAGATAAGGGCCAAAAGTGAACAGGGTCCTATCAAATGCAGCCTGATAAAAAACAACTTCAATGTTTCTATCGTTGCAGTATTTTTCTGCTCAGTACATTGATTGATATACAGTACATTTGATTGATTTACAGTAAGCACTTTGCAAAATCGATGTTATGAAATGCAACCCAGTCTTCAACACTGAGAAGGGTAAGGCATGAATACAACACAAAAGTAAGTAAAAAAGAATTACATAGGGTTAACAAATCAAGGCATGGGAGGAAGCAAAATGACTTTTAATTATTTGAAAGCTTTAGGAAGAGACAAAGGAAAATACGACAGATTTTGCCAGCCTGAGCAGGAATCCATTCCTCAATCCAAGATATAAAACACACAGCACGGCCTCAACCTGTATCGTCATGCATCAGATTGGTTAAATCTGAGTAAATCACATCTTCAAACAAATCAAACAGCACACCAGACACCATGTAAATTAATTGATGTATACAGATGCAAGCAATCATGCATGCATGTGTGCGACTTACCTCCTGTTCCCGTTCAATGTATACAGCAACTGTAGTGCAAATTAGTCCATGACAGTCAGCAGAGAGAGGCTTTTCCATGCTCTTTCAGTCATTCTTCTACTCCTATCACTAGATTCTCACCCTTCACATTTGTGGGCAGCATGTGTTTGTCTAAATGAGGAGTGAATGTTTGTTAGACAGGCTGCAGTATCAGCAACATATGAAGGAGACTGCATTGTGTTATCAATGTCATAAGACTCAGGAAAAGCAGTGTTATTCTCGGCAAGAGTTTATATCAAAAGCTGAGTGATCACACTCACTGCATGCAATACATTTGTTAGGGTGTTTTTATTTTTCCATCCACCCAACATATTTCCCACAGTGATTCAGATCAGCTGTCAATGAATTGGAGACAATAGTTTTTCTTTGTTTACTCTCCTAATGACGTGGATTCCTTCAGCTGGAATGCTTTTATTTGCACACATTTCATAAAATAGAGTAAAAGTGAGAAAAGTATTTAGCCAAACCTTGAAAACGTCTTCAAGTAAGGAGGAAATTCTTCTCGTGGTGTCATGTGCCAGAGCAGAGCTGCCTAATTGTAGGACAGTTGTGGTTGTGGTTCTGAAATGCTACTGAACAAGATACATGAGACCAAGATGGTTATTAATGTTAAAACTGTCCAGATCAGGCAGTAAAAGAGAAATTACTTTGATATTGACTATATATATCCTTGTTGGACATGCTGATTGTGTGCACGTCATGTTAAAAAAAGAAACAAACAGGAACATGTATTAGCCTTGTGAAAGAACTGCTTTGTATTGCCCTTCATCTATCTCGACTGAATTAATAGCCATTACGTCTCAGATGAACAACAAAGGCAGGAGTGTGCCCGATAAGAAAGAAATGAGCTCATGCTGTGCTTTGTAATCACGTTTTTTTTTTTTTTTAAACTGTTGTTCCCCACATTGAGAAATCCCTGATCTCCGCTTCTACTCCTCCTCCCCGACGTTCGGTCATGTCTCCTCTTTATTTTCAGCAGCTACCGACAAGATCAAAGGAATTTTAGAACAACCTCAAAATATCTGTCTTCAAACACTGTTGGGGAAAGCCACGTGTATCACTGTTTGCTTGACAGGCTCACTGGCTCTGTAAAGTCAAGTAAATCGGAATGGATGACTGTGACGAGAATACTCGACTTTCCTCCGCACTACTGTCTCTCATCCTGACATTTAGCCCGAGGGGACAGATGCTAAAACACCTGGGTGATGCAAATGAACAATTTGTGTGTGCCAGGGACACAAGTAACAATGGCAAACAAGTGTGTGCAATGAGTTCACACAGTAATGCAAGAGGACGCAAACAAAAACAATGATGAACACACCATAGTTACACATTCATAGTTTTGATCCTTCTGAATCACTGCAACATGAATGTGCTGTAAACAGGTGGAGAGTTTTCACTGTTTATTCTCAAGGTGTGCTCAATAAAAACCCCTTCCTGCTCTGTTACCCCTGGCCTTATCTTACAGACAGAGCGTCAACCAGCTGAGGCCAATTGTGTAATTCAGAGATAATTCACCAATATTGATTTGGCCACAGCGTTGCCATGACAACACTGACACACGTGGCATTAAAAATTCAATTCCAGTTGTATGATGGTGGTTTTCATCAAGAACCATCCGTTATGACACAACAAGGCCTACGTATGAAAAGTTTATCTTATCAATTTTTATTTGTTTTCAGTTATAAATTGAATAGATTTTTTCCCCATGATAAAACATACAAACAGGCTGAATAATAATTAAAAATGATCTGACCAGGGACTGAGGATTGAGAGTCCAAAAAGCTCTGCTTTTCTCATGTCGTTGTTCTCCTTTATCACGAGAGGAAGAGGTGAGATCAAATGATAATTGTCATATTTGCTCAGCTTTCCTTGAACTTTCATTCAAAAGCTTGTATGTATTTCTTGTTTGATTTGATGTGAAGTCAAGGAGACACACCTGCTGGATAGTTCACTAGTTCATTGAAGGGTGGATAGTACCAATGAACTGTATTTTCTCTAATTTATTCTACTTTGATTTATTTTTCCAACAATGTAATATTATTTTTCTGTTTTTAAAGATGTTCTCGTGTGGAAAATGTTGCTCTAAAGGCTTTTTTTATTGCATTTTTTTTTTTACGTGTTGCATGAATAACACGTCATAGCTGATTTAAACCCACACATTCCATCCATCCATCATCCATCATCCATCCATCCATCCATCCATCCATCCTGCTGTATCCTGTTCAGGACCAGGGTGAATACATGTATATGTGCATCAACAATATAATCCCGTCACTCAGTGGACCAAACCCACAAACCTCACGTGGGCCATTTGTGATATGCGGACATGTTTCCACAGTCAGTTTGCTGGTATTAATTTGTCAACAAGCCTAATCCAGCTTGTCGTCCATTATAAACCGCACCACCAAAGAAACATGTTTAAAGTCACATCAGGAAAAGCAGAGCATGTACAGTTTTTGGGTAATATTGTCAGGAACTCTTTGAGTCTGCGCTTGGGTCCATCCTCACACGTCCTTACAAATATGGCAGCAGCGTCCCAATGCATCAACACACTGTTGTGCGACCGACATTTTTCACACCACGTGTAAAGCATCATATTGTGACATAAAGAGAGTTGCGTAACAGACATGCACTCACAGCTCAGACAGCAGGAAGCAATCCAACATGCCATATACTCTAATTGGATTATGAAGATGGTGTTCCCACCAGGTTACATCAATTTCATCATGGTTTCATTCGAATACGTGTCAATACAATCAGACAGCAGTGTTTACATGACACACCTTTATTTGGAGTGGCATTCAATTCGATTAATCAAGATTCATGAATCTGCAGCTTGTGTTTGCCCAAGATGTACCCTGCTTTCAGCAATAGTACACAATATGAATTTTGAATCTCTTAAAATGATCCAAATAGATGTGCCGAGCACATGACTATGCTCCGTCAACACTTGTATCGTGCTTACTGACTGTTGATAATGAAATGTCAATTTGGCCCAGTTTATCACCCTTTTAAGAAGGCCATTTACATTGTGGAGATTTCCCATGAAAAACACAAAGCTGTAACTGTGGCCTTTTATGTATGCTACATTTCTCTCCATCATTTCCATTTCCGTTTGCTTTCCTCTGCTGTCCACACTCGTACGACTCTCACTATGCATTATTCACCACTTGTCAGTACTCTTGCATCAGACTGTGCATCACGAGTGGCCTCTTCATCCATTCCTCCATTTATTCTTGGTCTGTGTGCTTCGTGTCCCCTGTGATATTGTTGTTGTGTAGTTAAATGTATTCACGCGCCACCAAGGTCGACCTGCATATATATATATATATATATATATATATGTATATATGTATGTGTATGTGTATGTGTGTATATATATATGCTGTATATATGGATGTGTATGGATGTAGCAATGTAGCAATACCAAGTGATGGTAACATCAGAATGAAGGAACATGAGAAACTTGAGAAATACCAAGGGCTCAGAGAGGAGCTGGAGAGGGCTTAGAAGGTGAAGGTGACAGTACTGCCCGTGGTAATCGGAGCACTCGGGGCAGTAACCCCCAAACTGAAGGAGTGGCTACAGCAGATCCCTGGAACCACCTCGGACATCTCAGTCCAGAAAAGTGCAGTACTTGGAACAGCAAAGATACTGCGCAGGACCCTCTGGTAGAGGACCGGAGCTTGGAATAGAAAAACAGGTGACAGCCTGCGGAGGGCAAGAGGGGAATTTTTTAAAAATATATATATATATATATATATATGTCTCCCTTCTTCTGTACCAGCTAACAAAGTCCTACGTGTTGCTGTCATGTAGCTTGTCACATGCTGTTCTGGTGGGGTGCAGCTGTGGATCTGTTCAAATGTGAGGTCAGTTAAAGCCACAAATAGTTTTTGCAATACCTGCCTGTGTAACTTCAAAGAACAACTAAACGGTTATGGGCTGAAACCAAATTCTGGTCTCGTTTAGAGTTATCAAACCTACAACCTGCAGTAAAAACAAAAACTGGCCTGAGTATACAATCTGTTTCCCAGGATGGTCGTGGCTGAACAAAATATGAAAACAATTTAAAGAGGTTTTAAAGACAAATGTGATGCTGTTTGTGCCAGGTGTATGCTTGGAAATTGCACTAAAAGATCATTAAACAAATGCAATCATATTGCTTGTCTCACTTTCCTGAGATCAAATATGGCTGTATACTGCCCTTTAACTGAAATGAGTTTGAAGCCATTTGAAGTCCAGATAGTGATCCTTATTCACACCCAAATCCTAAATGCTACGAGGACTGAAAGTAGCACACAGTGTAGTTGTTGCTAAAACCTGTGCCCATTGTTGTTGTATTATTACTCTGCATTATCCAGAGGCCTTTTATTCATCAGTATGCACAAAGACAACTTTTCAATGCGACGTTCTGCACATACATCCCATGTCGGGACTGGGTTTCTATTTTCAACTTTGATTACAAACTGAGTTCACGGTCAGTCTTGGGAGATATTATTATTATAGTATGATGGGTTTTTGTGTTTCACTACAACATTATAATCCTACCACTTCTTCCTTTTACATAAACATTTCTGTTGAATTTCTGTTAAATGTATTCAGTTTATGCAATACAATACTGATCTGGTGATTTACATTTAAACCTTTTACAACGATTTCAGTCCTGTGAAGCCTGGCACCAGAACATTTTGCAAGTAGTAGAACAAACATGTATTTATTTACTAAATGTAGTTAATTTCTATACATTTACTTCTGTATGGTTATAAAATAGTAATTATGTACAGCAGATATCCTCTGGTTTAAATAAGCTTCATCAAATCCATTTTGTCTCACTTTTTATGTGCAAACAATCATCATTTTAATATATAGGCTTGGTGGTAGTCTTAAGCACCATCTTGCTGTGTTGATTTGTATTTGTAGATAAAGCGGTTCAATGCACGAGTGGCTGGCAGTGGTAGACATGGGTGCTGCTTGCTATTTATAGAAACTGGGGTCTAGACCAGCTCTGCAGCTAAACATTGTGTGGGGAGAGAGCGAGAGAGATACTGGTGGGTGGCATGAGGTGGTATTAGTCTTGGAGGGGTGGGACGTCTGTTTGGGGTTATCTGATTGGACATCAAGCTCGTGTACATAAAGGCTGTGTGTGTGCAGACAACAGAGAAAGTGAAAAGGGGAGGAGGTGGATGTGAGCAGAGTTAATGTAATGCAGTCTCTGGCAGGCATAACGCAGGTCTATTGCAGCAGGTTAATGGTTACTGCATCGCTGGCTGCATTTTCAAATGTGTATTTTGGCTGCTTCAACAATATGAATGTAAAGGGTCAAGACTTGTGTGTGGGCCTTCCCCTTATTTGGTGTGTATATGTTGTCAGGTATTTTAAACACATCTTATATTTTTAGTCACATCAATTCATTAATTTTTCTTAAGATGAATAGATGCACAAATGCACCACACTGAAAGAGTTAGAGGGGGGCTTTTATGGCTTTGGCTTTAAAATATGTATGACCAGCTCTAAGATTCACTAAAGCAAATGTGCTTCTCATCCACTTCTTGGCTCTCTTGTATGTATATGTAGGGGGTGGATCTCCTGTATCCCAGCAACTGTGCACAAGAGTTAAGCTGATCTAGTGAGAGAACCTGAAGGGGCCTGATTGCAACACCTGGAGGATGAGTGTGTGGAAGTGTGTGCATCTGACCAGGTTCTTTCTCAGATGCATTTACCACCATGTGTATGCATGGCTTTTACATATGAATGGTTTTGTGTGGGAGTGCACAGTCCTCTCTCGATTGTGAAAGTGTGATGTGACCTGTGGTTTTTGCTGAGCTGTTTTTATGTAAGCCCTTTTCACAAACTGTATAACTAAATGTAACTAAAGAATAGAAAATAATAAATCTCTAGCACTGAAAATGTGTTTTTGGTTCACCAAAAAAAAAAACGTGAACAAATAAAATTGGTTACATAAATGGTGTTAACCATTAAATATTGAGAATGGTTCATGCCATGGCTGTGGTCCAGACCTCATTGGTCACTTTGTGGAGTTAAAAATATTAATACTACATGTGACAAATGATTTCTTAAATATATTTATACTTACCAAAGTGGCCTATAGTATATAGTATATATAGTACTTTCCATGTAGGATGTTGCCCACCTTACTTGTCCTCGACGTGAAAAATTTAATCTAAGACTTGGTCCATTTATCTTACTTGCCATTGACACAATCTCAGAATGTTTTTTTATTGGGCTGCAATTTAAAAGACCAAAAATTTTTGTTCACATTTACATGAATATAAAATTGTAACATTAGAACATTTTTCACTATAGTTTCATAAAAAGCTCAAAAAGCTACTCACTTGGAAAAGCAAAAACAAGGGGATATTTTTATTTCCCCCATTGACTTGAAGAAAACATGTTTATAAATTTCACATTGAAGCTACTTCAAGCACATCTTCAATGCTTGAACACAAACAAATGCATTGCTCTTTACTTTTTCCACTTGATTCTAGGTTTATACACTTGAGTGCTGCGTCATGAAGGCCATCAGGTGTATAACTTATGGCCAAAGCAAATACAGTCTGTCGCTGAAGCAACCGCAAAAGAGAAAAGCTGAAAAACCAACATTGTTGTCATGACATAAGATTTAAATGAATTTATCTTTCTTCAAAAACTATATTTACATGTGAAGAATAGATGTGAGAGCAGGGACGGAAGAAGTATAGTGGAACCTGGTTGTAATTGTTAAAAAGCTAGGAATTCAATAAATTGGTATTTACCATAGAGTAAAGGTAGAGAAAACAATGTTAGAATGTAATTTAAAAAACTACACCAATAGGGTCTTGTCATTTTTTGCTGTGCATTGTTCAGTTTGAAGCTCAGTTCCAGACGTTAAATCGTTTAAATGTCGGATTCAGTCTAAAGGTTATTTATACTATTCTTTATGGCCCTATTTGTATTCAAGGAACTTACTGGCCCTATGTGCGCTGGAACCCTGTTGTGTTTGTATTACTCAAGTGACAGATATATGTGCTGTGAAGGTCAGGTAATCTTAATTGGTATGCCACAGCATAGCACTCTGACACACAGGGATGCACACTCATGCAATGCAGATTCTTACAGGAGACTTCTGTTTACTTTATGCTGGAAAGGAAATATGCAGTCATAGTGAAATTGCAGACACACAAATGCAGCATCACTTTCCATTCCCTTGGTTAGAGTGTGCTTGGGTGTCTGTGTGTTGGTTCTTATTATCCTCTGTCAAGTCTGATAAACCCAGAGTTATTTGATTCCCACTGTGTTTTATCACCGTTTCATTCATCTGCAGACTCATATTATCTTTTCAAATACATGCTTCTGCAATATTAATGAGAGCACAAAGCCAACACTACAATAATTTAGGCAGCCAAACAAAGGTGTTTGTACTTATGATGAGGTGGGAGTGGGGTCTGGCAACAATGGATGCTGGAGGTTTATTATTCAATGGCTTTTGTTCAGATTTTCACTTATGGTAACGTCCTTTCAAACATCAATCCATGATTTTTTTCTTGCAACTAATTGGGGTTTCTCTTTGTGGTCAGAACCTTTCATTTGTATGAATACTGAGCATATTTTGAGAATCCAGCTTTACAATAACTGCTTCTAATTTCTGTCTTGAAAAAAGGTGATTAGACACCTGGCCTGTTTCATGGTAAGCATTGGAGAGGAAGTACATGTCCTTACCAGGCATTTAACGTACTTCACTTACAGTCCCATCCATCCATCCATGTTAGTGAAGCAGACCTGAGATCAGAGGTTTTGAAGTTCAACTTCCAGTTGACAGGCTACCACTGTGTCGCCACGCAGGTTCCATGACCCAATGTTCACCAAAAATGTATCTCTCCATATTTAGACAGAGAGAAAGTAATATGGGTTCATATATGCTGGCAACAAGTTATAGTCCATTATATTTTAAAGAGCTGTTACTATTAACAGATACAGTATTTCTTTTTAGACCACTTTATTCGATAAACAGTACTGGGCAGTGGTTATGGCTACTGGAGGAAGCTAACCAGCCTACCCAAGCCTGTCCAGTCTTGTAAGTTCATCACATAGTCTGTCCAAATGAAAGAATAGGGGATTGAATGGTAATCATGTCATATTGGACTTCAGAAGAGTGTTTTCACATAGTTGGTTTGTCGCAGTATTTTCTCATGCTGAAGTTTTCTAGTTAAATGTAAATGGATCATTGTCTTTCAACACAACCGTGCTGTCCATGTACCTACACTCCTCAATAGTGGATTACTGTAAGTGAGGCACTGCTGGGAAATTTAACATGACTAATGGCAGACAGCTGGAGTGCATTGCATCGCATTGCATTGCAGAGTGGCAGTGTAAGAGACAGAGTTATTTTGCCTCGTCAGGTTTTGGCATATGACTGTTCAGGCTGGTTCTTTTTGTTTCTGCTCAGAGCCCACTTGCAAATAAAAACTGCATTTTCTGCATTAATTTTGTATCATAAAGACTCTTTGTTTTACCAGTAAATGAATTTCGACTTTGTAAAGACTAACGGGCCTTGAGTGTTCTAAAATTCTACATGACTGTTCTATTTTTGTCAATTTGTGCAGATAGAAATTGACAAACAGAGAAAATGTCTGTTTACAGTAATGCATGTGAGCAACTGAGTTTATTTCATTTCTAATCAAACACAAAGCTCTTTCTAAGCAAGTTAGAACCATAAACCCTGTTAAATCCACTCACAGATGCCCCGAAATATTTATATTAATACAATTAACACTTATGTTTAAGGTCTGATTTAGTGATATATTAATTCTTTTGTCTATCTATTCTGTGTAACAAGCATACAGCTACTTACTACTTACTTACGACAAACAAAACATAACCTTAGACATTTGTTTTAACAGCTAAAGTACCAAACCTTTCATCATACATGTATATTCATCACAATTATTAAAAGCGTCAAAGATTCATTTTGACCACACAGAAGTATGTCAGGGGATGAAGACTGTGCATTTTAATAAGCTAACATGTTTTCCTTGTTCAAATAACATATCAATCCATGTTTTTTATTCTCTCTACAGACCGTTCGTCATGGTTTTCCTTACCAGCCCACTGCTTTGGCCTTTGACCCAGTGCAGAAGATCCTGGCAATCGGCTCAAGATCAGGCGGCGTACGAATGTATCCTTGTACTTTGAGTTCACCCGCCTGTGTGAGCTGGAGACACAGTAGGAACATACACATACTGCACATACGTTTAATATAGATACACTACTCATCATTTGATACTGAACATATTTGCTCTAAGGAATGAAGCATAATCTGCCATAAGATAAATGCTTTCAGTTTGTTGTACTCTATTTCGTTGATATTCTAAAATAGAGCTCCAAGTGCACTGAAAAAACTGATCTTTGAAATGCACCTCATACATTTGTGTTTCAGTGAACTACATACACACAAATCACAGTAAGTGAAGCCACAGGTAGCACGGGGAATTGTTTACCAGCACTGTATACAATAATGATTTTTTATTATACTGATTATATACAGTATTATATACAGTAGTGTCTCTTCAGGCAGAGCTTTCCTTCCTCCAACCCCCCTCCTCCCGATCCTCATCCCTCTTTCCGCCCTGTCATTTCTTGTTGCTCGCATGCCATGTTGCAGGCTCAGAAATGCCCATTGAGCGTCTCATCCCCAGAGTCACCCAGTCATGGGGATCGGGGAGTATGTGCAAGTGCAATGCAGGTAGGAGATTACACCCTCATAAATACCCAACCTTCCCACTGTCCCTTCAGGGAACCCGAACGACACAGGCAGCAAACAATTATTGATGCAGCGTAGCAGTGGAGCAGGTCCCGCCGAGGCAACACACAAGCAGATTGAAGGATTTCTGTGCTCAAAGTGAAAGGAAAAAAGAGTCGGTAACAGATTGAGATGTGACATTGCGTGAATATTTAACAACGAGCGAAAGAAACGTGGAGTGGATTCTGAGGAGAGGGGCAAGGGTTCACAGGGATGTTTGATAGCACAGGGAATAACTGACGATGTGACGTGACTTGGATACGTGAAAGGCTCAACCAACGGTGCATGGCCATGACTTCTCTCTTGCACATGGTCCACCCTTTTCTTCTGCATGCTATGTGTGACTGTAAAGAAGCCCTGAGATTTCAGCTAGATGAAAGGCCCTCGAGTGACTTAGTATTTGTATTGACATGCTGCACACACCTTCCTTCCCATGTGGTTCTCTCTCTCACGCCCCCCCCCCCGATCACGTGGTCTCACAGGCACACACACATACGTCTTTATCTCTCATCCTGTCCCATCCTCCCGTCGCCTTGTGTCTGGAGGACCTTTATTCCCTTTTATTTCTACCTTTGTTTATTCAATTCACCCGTCCTCTGTCCTTCACAGCCAGCCTGAATCTTCTTCCTTTGCCCTCTCAGGGCTTTCTACATCTGCCTGCCATCTTCTGTAATAGCCTCACTTTGTTTTTACTTCCCTTGCTTTTCTGATGTGTTCCGCTTCTGTGTTTCTTTCTTTGTTGCTGTATTTGCAGACCACACAGCGCTTTCAGGAGATTTTCATGCTTTTTTATACTGTGATGGTACCTGTCTCTTAAATTTATTATGCATCGAAACTGGTCCTGTAGAGCTGCAAGTGCATTTTACAATTTTTCTCAATTTTCCTTTCTTTTTTCCTTCACCCACGTAGTCTCTCCAGGGTGGAGCAGTTTGTAAAAGCAAACAATTTACAGCCAGTGCTCTGCCTCTTTTTCTTTCTTACTCATGTCCTATCACTGCCCTCTCTCCACAGTTATGCCCCTTTCATGTCTGGAAAGTTTAATATTCAGATACTGTTATTGATTGACTCTGTGGGACTGAGGTTATGCGAGTTGTCTGTGGGAGGAAGCTTTTTCTGGTGTGTGGACAATGCTCGTCTCCCTGAGTGCGGGTACGTATGTACAGTATGTATGTCTGTGTGACTCAGTGTAACCAGAGGAGCAATCAGTTACGCAAGTTTCCATGGAATCAGCTTAATTTGTTGCTTCTTGAAAATGTGATGAATGTTTCAAAGTTACATTTACGTGCATTGTTCTAGTGTAAGTCCCATCATGACTAACTTCACTGCACTGATCCATCCAGTGAAGTGAACCAAGTTCAGCATCTGTCCTGGTCCTGTCTACATAATGTAGTTTTTAGGCTGTGTTTCGGCTGTGAAAGTAGACATCAAGTTGATTGTGTAGATCTTTTTTTTGTGGTAGTCCTTATTCTCATCTTCATGTTCTTTAACTTATTTTTCTTCATCTTTGAATTCTTCCGCTTTTACTCCTTTTTCTTTCAGCTCCATCACGGTGCTGCACAGGACATTCCCTCCATCTCACCCTTCACCCCTTTACTGTTACACCAACGCTCTCCATATCCTCCTTTACTTCATCCATCAATCTTCTTCCTCGTGGATCAAAGTAGTTGCAGCATCTCGTGATGGATTACAAAAGTGTAAATGATCGTACAAGGATAAAGCAGAAAACACTACAAGAAGGTGAATAATAATAATAGTAGTAATAATAATAATAATAATAATAATAATATGACAATGGCGAGAAGGAGAAACACGTAAACACGGTTGTGTTGTTGTGGATCTTGTGGTTGATATAAACACTTGGGATTGTAATCCTTTTGTGGAAGCAGACAAGCATCTGCTGTTAAATAAAAACATGCATAAATCACATTGAAATTATGGAAAAACAAAACACCCATGCAGAAACCCCTTTCCAAAATCTTCCTAAAGGCCTGAAGGCTCTCAAGTAGCTTTCTTAAAAAAAAAGTGGTTATTTACCATCTCATAATCACATTATAGTTATTCATATGTTGATTGAATATCTCTATTGACCACAGTTGTATTTTGTTTAATGCAAAAAGAGATAGAGTATAATAAGAGTGAGATTATTTTAGTGTTCAGTTGGGCCTGTGCTGTCCAGAAAAGTAAATACACATCAGTTGCCCCAGGCTTGTTTATTTGTCCTGAAACACAAAGAGATGTAATACATAATAATGTTATTGTAGGGCTGACACAACAGTGATATCACACAGGTGGGATTTGTTGACCTCTGTGACTTTTACGTTCTCTCTCTCCCCACCTGTAGCACGCTCCACCTCCTACACTTGGATTGAAATACATTAGTTTGCAGTCAGATAAGCCTGCATGGTAAACAGTGTTCAGTGGGGATGTCATAAATGACAAGACTGAAGGCTTAGATAGTTTCACAGTTGTGAGTCATGAATTAATGGTTTCTCGAATCAGTAGAAAAGCAAGAAAACACGGCGAGATACTCCAGCTCTTTATTTTCATTTCACCTTTGCACTGCAGTGGAGCGTTGTGTTGTGGTAACACAATTTTTTAAAACAATATTCAGTCTACATGCAAAATATTAACATAGTAACATTTCAAAACCCTTACAAATATTTACCCTTAGTTTTACTGCAATTCAAAAGAAGTACACCTCATACATTTTTAGATTTTTTTGCTTCATTCCTTTTTTTTAACAAATATAGATATGTATTTATTGGCAAAAGCCTGTTGCTTCACAGAACAAAGGATTTCTGTAGCCATTGTCATGCATGCTTAGACACATTTCCCCTCGTGGTTTAGCTTTATTGCTAAAGCTACTTTGCTAGCAATCACAAAACTAACCTGCAGCTAAAAGCTTTGCTGTATTCCATTGTTCAGTTCTGGGCCACAGTGTTTCATTATCAAACCAATAGAAAAATTACGAGCAATAGTTTTTGTCATTGAAAAAAACCTCATAAAACATTGACACATTTATAATTTACTCTGTGGGCTTTATTTAACTCACTTGCCAGCCAGACTTGGTCACCGAACCACATGTTCGACACCCCGGCATAGCGCAAGGGAGACATAATGTTGTTCGGTGTTTTGAATTTCCACAACAAAAGTAAAAAAAAGTAAAAGAAAAAGAATTTCCACAACAACCGATTGTCTTTCTTACTCTGTTATGATCTTGCCATGAGTAAAAGGAAATGATTCTCTTTGTGATTATCTTGAAACACTAATAAAGCAACAAGATAATAGCCGTTGATTTGTTTTGGGCGGTGTTATTAATGCTCGTGGCGTGTCTTTATGTCTCATCTTTAACGTGATTTGCTGAGTCAGTGGCAGGGAGGACTGGCCCCGCTCTGGTGAATAGAGCATAGCAACAATGTCATCAGGGTTGGCGCAGTGGGTTGGCAACAAGGCTCTCTGCAGAGGGCTCTCAGGACACTCCTCCCTTTGCCTGGGGCGAAACGACCAACATATGCTCAGATTGGGTTTATTGAAAGCAAATAGAATAGAGAGGGAGCTTGACAGGTGTGTACGCGTGCGCATTCATGTGGTTGCTCCTCTATTTCTGTGCCCAGACCTGCGTGTCTGCTTGCTGAGCATGCATCCATGTACCGTCTCGCAGTGTCAACACTGTGTGTGTGTCTTTTTGTGCAGATGTCACCGTAGGAGCATGTGTTTGTCTCCCAGTGGTGTCGGTTTGTGCGTTGGTGCTGTGTGAAAGTGGATGTAGTTTCAATAAAGGGTTTGAGTAATAGAATTGCCCGGAGTCTGGAAGAGGGTCACTTCTCATAACAGTCAATCAGATCAGAGAACAGCAGGGAAAAATGAGGTGAGATAGAAATAGTAACTGTGGGCTCGAGGTAGAAGAGGGAGAAACAGCATTCCCGTTGATATGAAAAAAGAGGGTTTACCACATAACAGATTAACACTGATCTGTTACTGGATACTAAGACTGTAAACCCTGGCCAAATGATTTTCAAGGTGTCGCAGGGATGTGTTGATAGATCCATATTATCTTCAATCAAATTTCAACCCATTCACTTAGCGACATTTATTTATTCTCAAAATGATGATTGTAGAAAATGTAATGGTATGGGTTGGAGGATAATACTTAATATGTAATATACAATTGATCTACTTTGTGATCTGTCACGAATAGTAAAGGCTTTCAGTGCCAATGAGGATCCACATACATTTTCAATCTTGAAGTATTTTTCATTGCTCTGTGGATTCATATGGTTAAAAATCAATGTTTTTCAGAGTTAATTATTTAGTCAGCAACAAAAAAATAAACCAAGGGAAAACATGACCAAAAGAAAAAAAAATCAATCGAGTGCTCCAAACGCTGCTCCAGAAACGCTGCTCATTCTCAGTTGGTGCAACTTAGGTGCCAGAGAAAAAGAACTGTTGTGGTAGAAGAAGAAATGCCAATGAACAATTCATTAAAATCATCTCCTTTAGTGCTCTTTTTCTCTCACAATATTACAGTTGTGATCCTGAACATTATGGCACGTTTGCTTGATACAACGCAGCCCCAGTTTGATCCACTGGCGAGAAAGTCAGATGGCTTTTATAGCATCAAAATTTCATGGGTCACTTCAGGGAAAGTAATGTCTTCATCCATTGCTGTTTCAGACCCGTGCTGAAACAAAAAAGAGGGATCCGAGTCACCAACCAACCTCAAATGAAAGTTTTTACACTTTGGTTTGAGTATTCAGAGACAACCCACACAGTCACTGGGAGAACACGCAAACTCCACACATAACACCGAGTCCGGACTCTAATCTGTCTGTGAGGCAGTAGTGGTAATCACTACACCACCCTGTAGCTGTTCAAGGTATATTTTTAGAAAATGCTATTATATGGTCCACAGTTTTATCACATAATATCAGCTGAGGCTTTCTGACTTAGAAAATTGAAAAGATAATTGGCTTTGAAGATCCTTTTCAGAATAAAACCTGCATTGTATTGAGTATATAATTGTAACATAAATAACATATTTGAAAAATCTAATTGTTTTGTTAATGGTTTGTCAATAATTGTTTTTGGAACATTTACACTTCATTAAGACGGTGATGATGATATGGACAGCTGTAGTTTTTGTGGTCACGCTACTATTGTCACACCTCTTTGATGGACAAGTACAATAGTTTTAGCAAGAACTAATATATACATGACAGCAGTACACAATACTATTCTATATGTGGTGACATATACTGTCATTGAAGATTCACTGGAGGTCAAAAAATCAATTCACTTTACTGAAGCTCATATTGCATGTCCTCCCTCAACTCCAGGAACTGCCAGGTGTTCGGGCCCGCAAGAAATTTGTTGACTGTGCTGACTAATCAAGATAAGTTAGCCAGTTCTGACAGCTCATAGCTTGAAAAAAGCCACTGCAGCCGTTATTTTTTGGGGGGTGAAAAATCTTCTCATCAGCAGTCATGTGTCATTGTGCGACCAGCAGCCAGCAATTAGTAAACCTAATTTGGCCAATGGTGCATGAGCGAGTCATTGTAGGAGGTCACTGAGCTGCTCTGTGTGTGTGTGTGTGTGTGTGTGTGTGTGTGTGTGTGTGTGTGTGTGTGTGTGTGTGTGTGTGTGTGTGTGTGTGTGTGTGTGTGTGTGTGTGTGTGTGTGTGTGTGTGTGTGTGTGTGTGTGTGTGTGTGTGTGTGTGTGTGAGAGAGGGGGGGGGACAGCTTTGTTGTGTCAGTCAGAAAAACAATACCATCAGATAGTCATCAATTAGGTATTCATCTTTGTCACACACTTTTATTGGCTGTCTTGAGTGTGTGAGAAGGCCTGCAAATATAATGAATATTTTTGCTCAGTGGCTCAGCTACTGCAGAAGGTGTCCGACGCTCATCCCATGATAGACACATTAAGAGTGTATTCGCACAACACATATTCCAGCTTTATACTGTTATCACTAAATGTTTGTTGTTTTTTCCAAATACGACCTCATTAATAACACGCCTGTTGCCATAGATATGTGCACATCAGCAGTTAACCTCAACAACACATGTGCAGTCCTGCCTCATGTCTCACTGAGTTTTGAGTGAATTACAGGTAATAGGCTTTGCAGCCCTGTATTTGTAAACTAGAGTAATGGCAGATTTTACTGATGCAAAAAGGTGAGCAAGCAAAAGTACTGCTCTGGTATTGGGACAGAAAAGGGATGAGGCAGCAGTATTACACTATTCATAACCACACACTGCACTCTATCCTTACTTTACCCTTGCAGGGTGCACAATAAAAGAATAGCAGTATACTATTGGAAGAGACAGTACATGAGCTTGGCAGCATATTTTTCATCTGTGCTCTTGTGTTTTAACTGTTTAGTTTTCTGATTGGGATGTTAGGACAACGACTCCTCATGATAAACATTTGTATATAGTTTGTTGCAGAAGTGTAGTCTATGAACGTTATTGACTGTATGAGCATCTCATCATCCATGTGTTGGTTTATGCAGGTCAGGACAGTTTCATTCACCATTTGACGACAAAGGTTTAAGGTGATGAGTTGTTCTGTCAATGCTTTCAAAACTCGTGTTTGTCTGAATTTTCAACTATATTACCACACATACATTTAGTTCAATATTTCAGCAGTTTATGTCCAACTTTATTTTACAATTTCAATCTAATTTGATGCTTCAAATGCTCTACTTTCATTTATTACTCATGTTCGCTCACATTATTAACTCACTGAGTGAGAAGTCAACACCTCATTCAGGATAACTACAAACTACCTCCCAAATTGTTCAGGTGATAATGTAATGATATACTGTATATGTATAGATGCACATCTACAAACATTATATTGAACATTCTTCATGACCTTATCACAAGAAACACCTTTTTACGCAGTGTGTGATATCTATCTTGTGCAAAAGCTTGTCCTAACACTGTCTGAAAGCACATCTTTTTCACATAACATCTAATTTATACATAATTAATGATGACTTGGTCAAAGCAATAGATAACAATGATTTCATAAGGGATTTTATCAAGAAAAAACAGATAGTATTACACAAGAGCCTTTATAGTGTTAATATACTTGTTATTTCTATTGATTGAATTTGCATACATTGATTTCATATCACATATGTAAAATAGGTTTATCTGGTTGTTTCAGTATTATTTTGTCTCACCACCTTCAGTTAATGGCCAGACTCTGAAGAGTCAAGCTGACTATTTGGGTGTCTTACTGGGAAATGTCTCTTTCGCTCGTCTTTCAAGAAGCAACGCATCATCTTTTAGTGACCCCAAATGTAACAATGGCCCACATTGTTATGATATATAATGCAATAAAATTCAACATGGAATTTTTAAAAAAATTGAATAAATGTCAATAATGTAACAAGATATGTTCTCCTAATACTGTAATAATAATAATAATAATACTATTAATAATAATAATTCATCACAAAGTGAGTCAATGATTTGTGGAATGGACTGGAATGCTTCAAATTGAATAACACTGACAGAATGAGTTCAAAAGTTTGGACTACCGGTATTTGTTTTCACATCTGTATCTATATGCAGTTTATGGTTTTCATGTACTATTTCTGTTGCCCAAGTCATTTATATAGTATAGAATAATGTCTAACTATTAAACATTTTAAGATAATGTTTACATTAATTTCCTTTTCGTTACACATAGTATACTGTATTTCCTCGAGCAGCACTGTACTATATACATAATGGTAAAGAATACTCTATTGTCCCATGACAATATGGTAATTTTCAGCTTCAATCAATCTATATAGAGTTGTATATTTTCCTTCTCTCTATCGTCGCTACTTCACTCTATGGCCCTTTATCCACTGTGTTCGGGATGGAAAGGTAGTCAAGGAATGAAAGGTCAAATGCCTATTAATAGCAGTACGGGGAAGGCTTTAACAAATGCCAATGGTTCACATTCACAGTCCACCTACGGCGTAATAATACACTGCAAAATATAGATAACATGACAAGAGACAGCTTTCAAATCTGTCTGCAATTCGGTCAAATTGAAGGTCACATTCATCTTTAAGATTAATAGAAATAATTTATGTTGACAGCATGTACTGGATCTCACTAATCAAACATAACAGTAACTTAACACATTTTAAAAAGGCGAGCAGTGATGAGCAGCATTCAGATACAGTAGTTATACAGTTTCAACAGTTGAGATCCTTCAGTTGCCAAACTGAACCATTTGTCTGCTTTAAATCAATTTTGTGAAGTATTTAATCCAGAATTTTCTTTATTTGCAATGCTATTGGTGATATTAAATACAGATGAACTTCAATGCAAATAATTGAAATATAAACAAAACTACAATTGTGCTCTCATTTTAACAACATCCATCTTATGCTACCCTCTGAAGACTACCCATGCAACCGCAGCTCTGCAAGCATCACTCGTGTGTGTGTGTGTGTGTGTGTGTGTGTGTGTGTGTGTGTGTGTGTGTGTGTGTGTGTGTGGGTGTATATATATAATGTCAATTTTTTCCTTTTTTTAATTAATTTTTTCGGGTGCTGAAAATGATTGCAATCAGCAGTCAGAATCAAACATTTGCTGAGTGACCGTGACAATGATCAGACATCTGACGTGCTAAGAAACACTGAAGGAACACGCTGTTAAAACTATAAAGGTTAAAAGACTCAGGATTGCAGTTTTCCAAGAAAAGGGAACGCTTCACCTCTGTGCAATCGGGTAAACTGACCTTTGCCTTTAACTGATGTTTGAAGATTGCTCTCACACCTCTTCTCCTAAAAAAAGGTCACTGAATGCTTCTGTGATTGCTGCGTTCTGTCATAGTACCAGTGAGGTGAGCCACAGTGTGGGAACAGGAGGGCAGTAAATAGCTACACCTGGAACTCGCTGAACTCTGCTAAAACCCATTTTCTCTGAGATAAAACATAAACCAAGAGATCATTTTGAACTAAATCCACAGTTTCTCCACGCAGGAAGCACAATGTAACAAGTACACTCGGACTGCTGCAGCAGCTTTAAGGTGCCTTGAAGCATATTCATGTAGTTTGTGTCTCTTCCAGGAATAATTAATGTGAAAGTTCCACAAAACAATATGATTCATTCAAAACCAGTGACTAACAAACAGAACTTGATAATATTCTGTTGTAAAAAAGATGCTTCATTTTACATATTTCTGAAATTACGATTGTTTTGAAAGATGTTTTGGCTTGCTTTTGCATTTTTGTAGGATTACTGAGTCATGTAAATCAAATATTACTTTGTTTTTTGAGTAAAGCTACTGTGCAGCTTAGATGTGTTACTCACAAGCCCTCTGGCTGACGAATCTGTGTATGCTCACATGTACCCAAGCGCAAACAAGCAAACAGAAGGTGAAAAACCTGCTGTTGTTTTCAGCAGAAATGTTACACCGGGGTCAACTGTACTCTGCTCTCATGAGAGGAGCTTGATATGGAAGCAAAGGAAAAAGTAAAATGAGGCCTGTGTGAGTCAGCATAGCTGCGTACGTTTCTGTGCATGTGTCCACGGACATATTTATGTTTTCAATGCCCCAATATAAAAGGTGGGTGCCTTGAGTAGGTAGAAAGCCTGAGGTGCACAGAAAAAAGGAGAGTGAGAGGTGCTGCAGAAGCCAAAGACAAATGAATCCATTTTGGTCTGGAGCGGCGTTAGCAATGTGCTAGCAGGTTGCTCACTGCAGCTCCCAGGGAACTGATGGCTCACCTCCAGTGTGTCCACGACAGAGGAAATGTCTTACTTCTCCAGGTGATGCTGTGTCTGATAATCTAATCTATTGGTTCTCGGATGATAACAAATAATTTGAGTGTTTCATGCAATTCAGGTCAATAGTTTCAGCAAAAGTTGTTAAATATAGACATGCACACCAATGACTAAATAGATAAATAGAAGAAACACAATCTTAACCGCCAACTGTTCATTGGCAAAGGTAGTGACAATAAAGTAACAGTTTCTGTGAAATGGTAATGTAGATAAAGAGCTCAGATGTGTTGTTTTTATGCCTTGAATTGTTTCATATTCGTCATTTTCAGATAAGGTAAGAGAAAAGATCATGTGACATTCCTTTAAGAACCTGGTGAACTGCTGGATTCACCAATCACCAGAAGAAAAGAACTAAGGAGAGTGTGAGGCAAATATATAATACATTCTACCTTAACCAATAATGACGATCCAGTGCTGTGCACAGATTTAACAGGTTATGATGTTGCTCTTGCTGCAGGCATGAATGTATACGGTCCTGCTTGAGTAGCCACCTCGGGTATTGTTGAAACAAACACACAACAAAGAAAATCAACCTTTTCAAAAATCAACCTATTTTAACTACCAAGCTGTTTGCGCTCTTAAAATAAAATAATGCAGTATGAGCGTAGCTGAGAAAACAGTAGCCTGTGCTTTGGATTGTATTGCTTTAAAGTTCTAAATGTACATTTTGCCAATATGTAGACTTCAGTTGCTCTTCGCTCATCTACAGACCAGGTTCTCAATGACCCCTGAGTAGACCATATGCTGTTTATCATATTCATTTCTCATGAATAACCACATTCAATTTACACCCAATTATAGTTGGTCAGTAGCTTTCAGCTGCCTCAAGATGAGTGTGCACCAACAATCTACCTGATCACACATGGTTCTATAACAATATGAAATGGACATCATATGGATGACATAAGACACTGAATCGGAATGAAACTTGCAAAGTCTGCTATCTATTCATCAAAATTATACATTTGCAGGAAAGGTATACAATGGAAATTTTTTTCTTCCACTAATCTCTCTTCCCATCGTCCATTTCAAACCGATTAAATGGTTTCTTCATTCTAAAGCGATTTCAAGATCCTTTAAAATGGAAAATTCACTGACCCAGTTATTAACTTATCTCTTGATCTGTGCCAAACCGTTATAAAAAAGATAAATAAAATTATTCTTTTTTTTGCATCAGATTCTCTATTTCCTTCTTCCTATAAAACTGTGGAAATTGTATCATGACTGATCCTGCCTTCCAGGGTGTTTCACAATTTAGCATCCAATACAAATGTAAATGCAGCCTCGAGGGAGCATGTAACGCACATGGAGTGTAATTTGTGACTGAAAATACCAGTCGTATCTGGAACATGCCACCGATCATTTACATTAAAGCCATTTCCTGAAAATATGGAAAAATATGGTATTGAATCTCACTCCTACATCCTTTCAGTGTTGCTGGACACAGTCTTTCTGTCTGGAGTTCATATGTTCTCTTCATGGTATCGTGAGATGTTTACGGGTACTCTGCTCCGCCCCCCACATGTCAAAAACATGAATTTAAGGTGAATGACTGACCCTGAATCATCCGCAAGTGTGAATGTGTGTGTGATTAGCTGTCTTTGTGTGTTTGTCCATTGATTGTCTGGTGAGCTGCCCAAGGTATACTATACTTCCACCTATCATTAGTCAAGATTGGCTCCAACACCCCTCGAACCTGAATTTGAAAAAAAAAACAGTGTAAAGAATGGACTCAATTGGCAAATGCAACAATTGTACCTGCAGGCATCTTCCCTACCATACACACACACGCACCCTCTAAGCAATGATGATAAATTATATTCGCTTTCTGATATCTTTTCTCTGGCTCCCGTTCAGTTTGTGCTCAAAAGGAATAATGTTGTTCTGAACAGCCAAACTTCAAGGCACAATTATAAACTGTACTTGTTGAAACTGAAATTAACTTACATTTTTTAGTTAGTATCTGCTGTGAAACAGTTGAAATGTTGCAGTTTTTTAACTGGTTTTCCAGCCACCTGATTAATACTTGTATTAAAGCGTACGAGGGTTAGGTACATCAGTACATTGCTGTCAGTGCAGTTGACTGCGCTTCACGTCTCGTGCCTTGATTTTGCAAAAACAGTGGTAGACACATCCTTTCTGACGAACCTCTTAAACCAAATAACCTTAAAGATGCAGATTTTTGGAATGGATTAGTTTCAATTACGCAGAGTACATGATCTTCTAAAGACATTGCGTTGATATTCTGGTACTTAACCACTCTGCCTTCAAATCATCTTCATTAGTTCTTTTCAAGCTTCTTGATTTTTCTTCTTATCTCTCTCGTATTATGCACTCGACCACATTTATTTTTCAGTCTGATTTATGCAAAATGAGTCAGGGCTTAACTTATTGGAGAATCTGGTGTTATCATCAAAATACCGCAAATAAATCCTGCAAATGCAATGAGCTAAACTGCCAATGCAATTCTACATAAAATCTCTAAGTCTTTAATTAGATCAGATTACATGTCCCTTTGAATTACAAGATTTGGCATGTTGGGACTTGTTTACGCCACGTGATGGTGGAGGTGTTGGTATGCATGCACACTGAGTGTGGATTTGGCACGGTTTTGCCATGTGTACACACATTACATAATGCTTATGCTTACTTCGTCAGAGGCACAGGAAACACAAGGGATGAATGACTGAGAAAATGAAAGGCTGCTGCTGTGTTTTTGAGTCTTTGTGACAGACAAGACACAAAGGGCTGCTCTTCATCCTTATCTCGGCACCCAGTGAGGTCACGTGGAAGACTGTGTGCACTGCAGCACATTTGAGGAAAGTACTGTGAGATCTAGGTCTGTGTTGCATTGCAAGATGATTGAAAAGTCAAGAAGTAATGGGAGCGGTAATTAGGATTCACTCTTGAGCATTTCTTCTTGCTTTTCAGGGAGGGATTGCTATGCCGCTTGCTTTAATTAATGCAGATGTAGCCATTAAGAACATCTGTGTGTTTCAAACATTCTGCATATGTAAAATTGATCAATTTGACAGCTCTAGGATTATACGATTTACTGTTTTATTTTCAAACAGTAATTCACTTTAAGTGGATGTCACAAATATCTGGTTAACATGGCATATGTTCTCAGTATATTGCAGCTTTATTGGTCATGATTGCATCATTAATAGGTGACTAGTTATATTGAAGAATGTTGTTGATTCATTTTAAACCATGCAGCTTGGATTTGCTGATAGATCCATGGAGATCTATGCATCTTTTCATATCAGGCATGTGAATTGCTGGTCCATGCTGCCTATAAGTCACTGTGGTTCAAACAACCATATACCGGTACATAAATAACCTTCTGATATTTGGTAAACTATAAGCCTTAAAGACAGATTGAGCTGCTGTCCCACACTATTTGAAAGAGAGTTCAATGGCATCAGCCTCCAGCCTCTGCTATCTGCCTCCAGTAGAACAAACAGGTGGGATCAGCAGGTGGTAAGATAGAGAAATTTGGCATAGGTTTTGATGAATTGTTGTATTCTTATTGAAAAACAGCCTGCACACTTATACACCTGCACAGCAACACCAACCAGCCAAAGTATGACCACTGACATCGCAAAACAATAGCACAGACCATATCATAGGACCTGCCAGTGGGTTGGATATATTCAGCACCAAGTTATGTTTCATCCTTAAAGTTGATGTGTTAAAAGCAGAATAATTGTCATTTTAGATCCAAGTGTAGTGTTTGACCAGGGTGAAACTGTCACAGCTCGGTGACTGTATCAGCATGTTCTAAGCTGCAAATTGAGTGGGGTGTCTTGAGTATGTATCAAAAGTGCAAAAGGAAGGAAAAGTGGTGAACAGCTTTGATCCAACAGTTGAGCTGCTGCAACACTATTTATCACTTTTCTTATGCAGCACCTCACAGAGTTGGGGTTGCAAACGGTCAGGCCTAAACAGCTTTAGAGATGTGCTCATGTAATGTTATGGCAGATTGATTCTTCAAGATAGATACACAATCTGCAACAGCAGAAATGTCTTTTTGTCAGTGCGTCCCAATCGACAATGTGGCCTGTGAGGCACCTTTTACTGCAGGTGACCAATAAAGAGTTTCTCACCCTGAAAATAAACCTTGAAAAAAGAAGAAGAAAAAACTCTGAGAGTATCTCAGTGAAGACAGGTTCATTTCCAATCTTCTTTTTTTTTCAGTGTGTGTTTTGATGCCCACTTGTACCAGGAGGTCAAAACTCGCCAAGTCCACAGTTCAACTTGACTTGACCTCCTTAAATGGAAGCAGTTGTTTTTCATAGCAGATTACAACGATAAAGTTTTACATGTGGTCAACAGCAGGGGCCGTGGATTCATTTATAAGTTTACTATAAGCCAGGAGCCAATGGTGCATTCTTTTCACAACTAAAATATTATATATTTTCCACTTTAGAAAATCTCTCAAAAGCGGATTCTTGCCACTGTGAAAAAAAAAAAAGTCCATCACTGTATGAGATGGTGGGAGAGCCTTAAGTAATGTCTACAAAGAGATTTCTGTCTGGCTTTGTGATGTTGCTATGGTTACATGTCCATGTCTCATGCAGTCACCTCACGTGTAGATGACCATCCTTTTCATTTAGCAGATAAAAGAAGACATGAGAAATCACAGGAAGATTAGATTTAAATAACACCCAAATTGATCATTTTAATGCATACAAGTTTATTGAGCTCTCAATAAATATGGAAAAAGTAGATCTAGGCCAATAAACTGTAACAGTAGGGGGTGCTTTGGTTTAATTTTTGAGGATATGCGTCGAAAATGTCCTGTTTTCTTTTTATGGTCTAATGAATGAGATTGGAACGATGTGTCCTTGGTCAGCACAATGCTGTGACCGTCATCAGTGTCACAAGGTGAGCCAGTGCAGCACATCACGTTATATCTCATTAATTCATTCTGTCTATCACCAAAACAACAGAGCCTAGCCAAAGGGCTTTACCGATGCCAGCTGCCTCCCTTGTTAATTTGATTCCTCACCTCATCGCTCGGGCCTGTAGCCGTCAGCTCCTGAGACATCCAGGCGGTTTTGTCTAGACATCTGCTTGTGAAGACAAAGGGACTTTTGTTGTTGCCTGTCTGTATTGGTTTACAAATCTGGATGTACTGGCTGCAGGTGTTACAAAGAGGATACAGTTTGTTCCTGATCACCAGGATGGGGTCTGTATATATATATATATATATATATATATATAATCTCAAATATCTTATCAAACATCGCCGACCCTAAAACATTAATAAGCACCTAAGCAGTGGACTGGTCTCTGCCACTTTGTTTATCACAATATCATTGTCCAAAGACATGGGGAGTCATTCTTCAGTGCCCATGAGCATGAATGCCTCTTTTCTACTAGGTCAAAATGCTCCTGATTCTGTTTTTAGAAACTTCTCATATATTGGAAGTCATGATTGTTCGCACACTGTTACAACTGCTCACCTGTTCCTTCCATACTGACAGTAGCAATCTTATATTTAAATTAGTTTAATACGTTTCTGTTACATGCCACAATGCCACATAATTCATTGACTTAATCATTGAATTGAACAGTGGTTTGGAGGCAAAGTAAACACCTTAACCATTCCACCATCCTTGTTTATTGTTTCTAACTGTGAGTTCATTGTAATGAAAAAGTTGCCAATCTTAGCACATTTTGTTGCATCTGTTTTCAGAGCCCTTTTTAATTCTCGATTTCTCTGCGCCACCCTTATTCTTTCTATACATCTTTCAAACACCATTGACGGAATGTACGGATGTGTTTCGTCGTCAGAGTGCGTCTGCAAAAAATCAAGCTGCCAGGGGCAACTTTAAATAAAGTTTATTAAAAAAGGGGGGGGGGGGGATCAGCTGCCAGTGAAGGGAGGCGGAGGCAGCCCTGGGACAGTAGAAAGAGCATGTGATCAACCCAGTGCTGTGACTGAACACCGGCGGGAAAAAAAAAAAAAGTGAACACCGGCTCTCGCGGCCCAAATATCCCACTGGGAATTAACCCGGTCCTCCCGATTTGCCACTCCGGGCCTGATTGATACTGTTAAACTTCTTGCATATTACAACTGTAACAATGTGGTGCTTTAATTCCTACCAGCTGTCCACCATCTGCAAGTCAACCAGTGTAAATGAAAACCTTCACCGTAACACATATGCTGCACTTATAGATAATTTTAGCTCTTCTTACGTACTGGGGACTCTCAGCCATCATTGTACCGGCACTGGAACTTCACATGTGCATGTGTGTGCTGCCCCTGAAGAGAGGATTTGGTATCTTTGTGTCAGCCTTCATTTTACGCTGGTCATACTTGAGAAGACAGTACAGATAGGCAATTGCCACTATTTTCCTCCGGATTCCTCATCTCATGCTCAGGCCGATAGGTGGCTCTTTTATCTGCTCCTCTGGTCTGCCTGAATGATGAGTATGGATGATAAAAAGGGTAGATCAGGGAGAAACAAATTCCCAGAGACAGATAAGAAGAAACTGCACGGTCAGAATATAAAGGAGAGCACGGGAGCGAAACAGAGATGTGGTTTGTGCAGTAGGAGATGGAGTCGAGCTGAGGACTGCTGGATCAATGTTCTTGGTCAATGTTTTGTGAACGGCCGTGTTGTTGGCTGATTTGGTTGCAGGTGATAATTGTGTGCATCAGCTCCACACGCACACAGGCATGCATAACTGCTCCACTTGAGAATGTACTTGACCTTGTTTTCTACAATCAGCTTCCAGTTTTCTGAATTAAGTTTCCATTTGTTAATTAGTCCTGTACTCTGGTGCATTCTGACTTTATAAGTAGCAGCAAAAACAAGCAAAGCAAGGAAATTAGTTTCAGGAAAGTAGAACTGGAACTTTCATCACTAATTATTCAGATATAGTTGTAGCAGGATTCTTGCAAGTGATTGATTAGCTTATTTCTGACTGTATTGATGAGTTTTTTTTTGTTTTGCTTTGAAACTTCACTTTGTGGTTTTCAAGCTCCAAAGGTCAGTTTTAATTGACTTTGGGCATTTGGCAGCAAGTCATTTGTAAAGAATAAGAGCAAAGGTCATGAGTACTCCTGTGATGTATCAGCCAGGCCATCTGGATCATAATGAGCTATTAGAGCTACTACACTAGCTGTCATTAGCAGTCTTGCTGATATCAATCACTATTACAATCGAAGATGTGGCCATCTTTCTACCATCTCTCCTCCACTTCGTTGTTCTATTCCTTCCAGTTTCGCTATATTCCCCTCCATTAACTGTAATGTTTGATCTCCAGTTGTAAACATTTGTAGATTCTGGGGTGAATGAGTCATGCCTTGGTATTACAGCTCTCTAATCTCTTCTGTAATATTGCCCGCAGCTTTACAGAGACTGTAACATGCGGGTGATCTGTGTTTGTGTGGAGTGTTCTGAACATGTGTTGTGTACACACTTTAGTGTCTCAGCATGAGAGAGAGAGAGAGAGAGAGAGAGAGAGAGAAAGAGAGAGAGAGGAGTGGGAAGGAGTGTTGTCGGGTCTTCAGAAAAAGGATCCTCCGAGTGTAAGCCAGGCGATTTTTGTAGGTGTACATGTGTGAACGCAAAGACGCCTGCAAGGAGAGGAGGAGGGAGAGGGTGGAAAGAGAGATAGGTTGTTGGCAGCATTGCGGACTCGGGCTGATTTATCTTCCCACATTGTGACTCACCATTTGTCAACCACACAGTTTACATTTCAAAGCAGTTGCTGATGAGAACAGAGAGAGTGATGGAAAGAATAAGGGGTGAAAGAGAGAGAAGGAGAAAGAGGGACTGAGAGAAACAACCCTAATGTGAATTTCAGTGGAGACTTTAGAAAGTAGGGCAACAACTTTTGTGTTTCTGGAGCCTGCTGAAAGCAAAGCCAATAACTGCACTGGATATTACAGTGTAAGGTGTTTTGATAGAAATGACAGCTTATGATTTTTTAGCTTGTGCATAGTGCAGAACATATTGAGATATTACGGTGAATATCCTGTGTACACTATGTTGAAATTCTGAGGCAAGAGAAAGCAAGATACAGGGGTGAATGATGATCTTCATGTCACTTATTTTACACATTGAAGCAACTTAATGTTACTTGATGTTTACAGCAGTATGAACAAATACACAACCAGGTCGGGTCTTCTTGGTCCACTTGATACACCCATCTAACCCAAAAATAGTTGACTGTTTTTGAGAACCATGCTGGTACATTTGTCTGCACTGTACTGTGCAGTGGGGCCTTTCCTGACAGTTTATGTATTCTTCCTATGCCTGCGTCTCTTTTCTCCAGGTACTCACAACAGTCCCAAAACATGCATTTGAGGCTGACTGGTGATATTGCATTTTCCAAAGGTGTGAATGTGAGTGTGTCTGTCTGTCTCTCTGTGTTTGCTCTGTGATGGACTGGTGATCTGTCCTGGGTGTTAAATTGGAGAAACCAGTGTCAACCAGTTGATTTTACATTCTTTCTTTAAACCAAACCTATCACATAAAGTGTCTACATTACTGTAAGTTACCTACTTTGAAAGATTATTAAAAAAAATTTGAGGGCCCTTTTTAGGTGCGATGTGTGCATGCATGCGTGTGGAAGGATTGCAGTGTTTGGGCAACTTAAGCAATCACCCCGGCAAGAGCCAAACAACAATGTGCCACTATTGAGACCGTGTTCTGTAAATACCTGGCATACTACCCTGGTGTTGTCGTGTGGTTGGTAAGCTCAATAAATGCTCAGAAAAAATAAACTGTATGGTACTAGATTCTGACTTGGGTGTAATTGTGTTTATTTGAGCCACCATGTAGAATTTCTGAGTGTTTGTCATTTCAACATACAAATGTTGTTTTCTCGGAATAGCTGGCACAGTCAGACACGCGTCACCAACACGTTATGTACTTCGGTGCCTCGTGACTATTCGAGTCATTGTTTCATCTGGTTGATAAAAGCACTTGCTGAACACAGCGGAGCACTCAGTGATAGGGAACACAAATGCATTATAGATATTTTGTTTAAGCAGTGATTGGAGCTTTTGGGATTAAATTCAGCTGCCACTCCCAATACTGTTATACTGAAACCTCCAACAGACACCCTATTTATCTCACACTGACCAGTTTAGTGAGATCAATGATTTTCAAAGCATGGGGTCTAAGGAGGATGTAGGGAGGGAGGAAAAATTGACGGATCAATTATCGCCATTTTTCAGAAGAAATCATAACCAATTCATGTCTTATTTCAAGTCAGTCTTCTATAACTAAATCTTATTAAATTAAATTACTCTAAATTTAATGTATGCTGCAGACTATTATAAAAGCGCTTAAGTCGCTCAAGAAGAATTATGCTTTGTATCGCCTATGCATCCTCACAACTATTAATTAATAAATAAAATTAGGATGTCTGTCATTTAACTACAGTTTACACTTGGGCATCAGACAAAGCTGTGGTATAAAAGTTTTTGTGATAGGGCCTCAGTTTTCCATACTTAAAACATCCCTGGTTTTAATTGAGACAAACCATGTCAATCATGACATAATGAGAAAGGCCACATGAAGGATTGGGGAGAGACACAAAGGAGAAAACTGGTCATATGAAGTAGGCAAAGATAAAATAACGCAGACCCATTAGCAGCTTAACAGCTACACCTTTCCTAAAACGTAATTAAGTGCAGCGAAGACAAGGAAGACACTAAATTAAGACAAATTGTATATTCAATAAGAGTTTACGTTACAGAATCAGACAAACTGGGTCACCGGCTGGGCATTTTTACCCCACAATAAGAATCACTGAGTGTGAGGCACGGTAAGTGTCACAGGCTGCTTCCTCAAGTCTGTTTGGCACGACAGCACTCACAGTTAGATAAGTGCAAAAAGACACTCAGAATAGGTGCAAGATGGGAGTTTGGACACCAAAAGTGATTATCAATAAGTGCTGACATAGACTTGGCTCATCAGACAGCCAATCACAGGAAAATTGAATCCCTGTAGTAACAGGCCATTTGGATGCGATGGAATAATATGCTTGTGTTTGCGAGTGAAATGGCAGCCATTAAAATTCACATTCAAATATTCTATTCCTCACATTTGTGCAGCTAAACAAGGCAGCACTTTGTGTCAGAGAAAGCAATAATGCTGGTGATGCATTTCCAATACAAACAAAATCTGGCATGTAAAAGGTTTGGTGACATAGATTATATAGAAGATGCATTGGTTTTGTGTGCATGTGCGCGTGTGTGCATGCACGTGTGAGTGCAACATGTCCAGAATGTACTTTTCGAGTCATTTGGATAAAGTGGCTGGAGATGATGAATCCATAATTCTTAAGTTGGATGAATGTGGAGGCTCTCGTCATGAACTTCAGCGTAGTTCCCTTTTTGGCCCGAAGCTGGAACCTAATTTGTTCGTCAAGATTTTCAATTATCCTCCAAGACATTAATGGTTCTCAGAAGATGGAGACCACCATTTGCTGGCAGTAGCTCAAGCTGTCAGTGTGTGTGTGTGTGTTTCCATGTTGATGTGGCCTTTTGGCCTGTTATGATCAGGCTGAGGGCCATTACAAAAATGAAAACCACACTGGATATCAGAATCAATATTTTGTCTTATTTACCTCAAATTGTCCACCATGAAAAAAGGTCTAACTGAATGGGATGTGGTATCAGTATTTCTTGTAGTGGGAGACATGGATTAGTGTAAATGTTCCATGCTGGGGTGAGATGCAAAATATCAAACAAAGCACATAGGTGCAACCATAGCTGAGCTGCAGTGTGAAGTCCAGGACAGAAAAAGTGCCGCAAGCCTCAAAGGAATCTGAGTGTTTATACTTAATTTTCTCATTTTCAAAAATGTGAATTCTAAAATTGTAATATCTAAAATGTATTGTAATCAGTTTGATGGATACAGAAAAGAATGTCGAGCAGCATATGGTCTTCACGAGTGTCCTTGGTGAGTAGAGCACAAATGTCACAAAAGATAAGGTCAGGATACACTATTTTCTGAACATGTTTTCATCTTAAGGTTTCTTTTTGCTTGTGGGTACTGTTTACTCTTCAACCTGTCAGCGACCTCTGAACACCTGGAAGGGTTCCTATTGGGTGATAATAACAGTGGAGGGATCCCACACATCTTACAGATTAAACCTCAGGCCTGAGCAGAGTGGTTAGAGGAACACACACATTCAACAAGTAATCCTGGTTGCCACATTATTCAGCCTGAAATTGCCTTCCTTAATAACTATTTTGAGAAAAGGGAGAAGTTTACATAACCGCAACATGTTGTTTGTTGACACACAGGGACCATTACACTTACCATGGGCAGTGTCATCCGTGTTTAGACCAAGATAACTTGGTGGCCAAAAGGATAACACGTGATATGTTGTGCAAAGTGGAGAAATGTATCAAAGTATATGTAACAAATATCACCAGCACATAAGAGTTGTCAGAAAACCTCAATTCTAACAATGTTATGTATGGGTAAATTGTCAAAAGCAAACTAACTGAATTAATGAATGAATGATATTACGCCTTTGTGTGGTAAATGTTTTATTCAGTATAGATCATAGATGTCATATCTCTGTTTAATCGGACTCAATTTCATTACTCTAGATATTTGCATGTGTGTGCATGCTTGTGCGAAAATACATGTACATCAATTGCTTTTCTTTATCTGTTCATCTGGTGGAGGGAGACATGTGTTGAAGGTCATCCAACCTGATTAAGGCCCAAAGTACTGTACACAATGGACAATAACTTGTATTAGATGTTGAAAATAAGTCTATGAAAATGGGTTCATACTGAATTTGATAGCTGCAGTTACACTGCCTGTTGTAACTTAACTGTTTTGACACCACAGCTCAGTCGACTAAAGGATATTTTTCATTGTTCTAATTGCAATAATTTTGAATGATCTGCTGCTCAGAGTCAGATTTAATGTGCATTTGTGCATTATATAGAGACTTTCATTGAGTTTGTGCTGATTTCCAGTAGTCATGCCTGTTCATACCGTAGTGCTGCCGGAGGGCCCGAGCCTCACAAGCGTGTGATATTGATCTTCAGCCATGTCCTTTGTACACAGAGATTCCAGCAGATTTACTGTATGAAGTAGTTTTATAAACATTTAAAATGAGCTACTGTTTCTCTTGACATACCAAAATGTCTCATTCTGAACATGTTATTTGTTGTCGATGTGTTCGGAATAAAATCGGGTTCATGTGAATTTATGTGAATCGCTATTCATGACATGTTTTGGAACATTTCCTTCAAAAACAACAACAACAACCTTGAAATCACCATAAACAATCTACATGTAAATAAATATGGTAGCCTGGATCGTGTGATTACTGAACATACTGTATATTACTCCTCCGCACATGTGCATGCCCCCTCATCATTGGATATTACCCTCAAGGATTATGAGTCCATATTTACATTTTGAAAATAAAGGCAAAAGAAGCCCCTGAGCTGTTTTTAATGATATTAAATACTTTTTTTTTTAAATCCATCTCTGGCAGAAAACTGATTATGGAAATGCTACTCAATATGAAGTTTTCAAACCTTGCCTAAGCTCTATGTAATACCTCAGGGTATCACAAAAGCGCCGTCAAATTTATTGAAGCTTCTTTTTGAGCACTAATAAGACATATATTATGACTTGTTTATTGTGTGTAGTCCATGTAATGACAATATTTTCTTCGCCTTAACTTATTTATTGACTTGTGGACAGATAATACTGGTCCATATTTGCACATTTCAGCTTTCTTTTTGCCTCTATCTTTATTTGCTGTCCTTTCTAATGTATCTCATTCCTTTTTTATCTTTTTGTTACTGACCCTCTTTAAGCCTCCATCATTTGCCACAGCTTCTTTCATTTCTCTCTCTATTCCAAGCCCCTACCCCTTCTGTCTTTCTTCCTATTCCCCTTCATTTAACCGTGTTTACGATAGCCATCATTATCTTCCCCTCTCCAGCTCCAACTGTCACCCCACTCTTTTTTTTTTTACCCAATGACTCTGGCTAGATGGGGACGCATTGAGGCAGGCTGGGCTCAGCTCTGGGTCATAATGATGGTGCTAGATTCTATAAAAAGCCTGCAGGCAGCTGAATCGATAGCTCCTGTTGTCAAATTGCACCTTACCCAGAGAGCGCCACAGAGGATCTTGAGTTTCTACGAGCTGCTGCATTGTGTCTGTGCTTTGCGTGTGTGTGTGTGTGTGTGTGTGTGTGTGTGTGTGTGTGTGTGTGTGTGTGTGTGTGTGTGTGTGTGTGTGTGTGTGTGTGTGTGTGTGTGTGTGTGTGTGTGTGTGTGTGTGTGTGTGTGCGTGTGTGTGTGCGTGTGCGTGTGCGTGCGCTTCTTGACTCGATGTGACTGTGAGTGTTACTCTCCAGTGGAAGTGCGTGCACCCTGGCATGCTTGGCCACAACAAGAGCTTGTATTAGCCGCACTTAATTCTTTGGAGCAGAAAATCTCTCTGCGCTTGTCATTGTGGTGCTTCACAAACAGATCGGCCCTGCTTTTCACAGTCCTGGAACATACATATCCATGTGACTTGTAATATTGAAGTAGCCCAGTTTAAAAAAAAGAAACAAACAAACGATAATTACTCTCCAGCCATTGCTGTGGATATAATGTTTTATGTAAAATATGTTAAAAGGGAAAATGTTGGCGCTCAACAAAGTCATTTAGTGTCTCATTTTTGTCACTGTGCTCCAGCAAAGTGCTTTCCATGATAAGACGGTTTTCCCCCTGGGTCTTCTTTGTTAAAAATCTCAGTTTTAAGAGAGTTCACATCAGGGGCAGAAAGCCATATATAATCTTCTGTTCCTGATGAAGGAGCTGAATTGTTGGTGCTTTAATGTGGAAAGACAAATTCTGAGCTGGAGGAATAATTATTGAGCCAAACATACTTTTCAATGCTTAGGCACCGTTTGTAAGCTAATGTATTTTTTTTTAATTATTATTATCACGATTGAATAAAAAACATATTATCTTTTACTGTATGGGCATATGTCTGTGTCTGTATGCAAACCCATTAGTCTGGGCGTTAAGCCTACATAAATCAGGCTATTCTTTATTTCGATAGTCTAAATACATCCCTCTCTTCAGTTGGAAAAAACAAAATAAACAAACAAATAAAAAACGAGTAAAATTCAGATTTAAACAGGAAAAAAACAGGATTCAATCTAAATATGCATTGCAGTAAACTGAAACCACTGTTTGTGAGCATGTGTCAGATACATTATTCATCTACACAGCAGATCTGTTCACTGCTTTGCTGCTTCGCTGGGATTCATCCGGACTGACACGGAGCCAAACTCAAACTGTGCTGACACACTTCATTTGACTGGAGTCATATTATCCCATTTTATTAATGATCACCTGTTTTATTTTTCCACATCAGACATTGACAATACATTTTACAGTTGCACATTGAGACTTCTTCGGTTTTTGTATGATAATTAGCAAAAAGAGAGAAAAGATTCTTTCATATTTTCATTCATTTTGAATGTGATCTTTGTCTGTTTTTTTTTGTTTTTTTTTGGAATTTTTGTTATGATGATCAGGATATCTGGGTCTTGGTTGTAAAAAAATTAATTGGTGGAGAGCATTGGTGGAGCAATTAAATGTCCTCAAGTGGTTTATTGACATATGATGGGAGGATGGCTTGCAATACAGTCCGCTGTACTCAACTGTTGGTGAATGTTACCAACTATATGAAAATGCTCTATGTTTCACTGATCTATCTGTCCCCACTCGTAACTATTGGGAAATCTGGGTGTGATGACAGAAAGAATGAGCAGCAGGAGAGTTGAAAGTTAGTTTGCTTCGTGATAAGATGACAAGTCTCCTGGGAGGACATCAAAATAAAGCCACTTCTTTTTCACTCTAAATCAAACCAGTTGAGGTAGCGATAAAGATGAGGTAAAGATGTGTACAAATCAAGATAATAACAAATCTTGTGACAGTGTTGATGGATGGAGCTCCATTAGCTGGCATGGCAGCATGAATACCAGGGTGTGGATGAACATTGGTGCATACAAATGGGAAATCCGTGGCATACAATATTACAATATATTAAAAAGCAAACTGTGCCTTGGCTTTGTTTTGTAGATTTTGTTTCATTCCTGGACAGAAGACAATAAAACAACATTTCAGTTATTCACATATCTCCCATGTACAATAAGACACAGCAGCTTCTCATAGTTCTAATTGTAAAAGTTCAAGATGAATCACAGGTGGTGGGTGCCCAAACAGGAAATCCAAATCACATATTCATAGCTTTTACTCATTCCTCATTCAAGTAGGGCTACGTTTCATACTGTTATTTTGAGCAATTATTTGCCCCAGGCTTCTTCGTTTTTCCTTGACCGGAGCGAAACCTCAGTCTGTTTGCATTCGCAGAGCTTTTGTTTGACCTGTAAGAATCTCTGTACTGCAGACATGTTTCTGGCTTCCGGAGGAGCAATTTTATTGCCTCAAAGCAGGTTATCGGCAGGTTAATTACTCAGTGAGCTGCTCATTAAGATGCAGCTGAGAGTGTACTAATGGCGTGCTGCCTAGGCGTGTGTGTGTGCTGCTAATACTCAATTGTCGTTCTTGGCAGTGGTGTACAGCAGTGACCCACAAGACATCACACCACCACCATCTGACAGACTCTGCAAATTCTTTTATTTCATATTAAGTCCTGAACTCAATTTGAATTGTTACATTTCTAGTCTGTGCCTTCACTACTCGTCATTTTGTCATTAAACAGTAATGTCAATATATTCAAACTGTGAACTTGAAAGAACAAAAAAAATCAAAAATGGCCTTCAAGTGAAAATGATGAAAAGAAATAAAAAAATGTGATAATATGTATTTATGTATTTTGTATTTTCTTTCTCAGCTTAAAATTGATAACTGGGATTATTGCTTCTTTATGTGATTACTGAAGCGAATGTGAAGATCCTGACTCATGAAACTTCTAATGTTACCGTGAACAGCACAAACTATTCTGTTTTGGTTCAGAAAAATATAGAGAAATTGGGACATATTTGTTGTAATGCTGCATAGCAATCGGTCTAGGGTAAAGGTGGGCTCATAGCTGTTTTTATTTCTTAATTAAATACATGTAATTTCTTATATATCTAATGGCAAAAAGACAACACGTGTACCCTTTCTTTCTTTTCATTTATATTTTTCTGGGAATTCACGGTATTTTTGGACCCAAAATAAGATCTGCTATCTGGCAACAGTGTTGTCCATGTGTGAGTGTCTGCAGAGTGTAGTGTGTGTGGGAGGTAAAGAGGAAAAATAACAAAGGAGCAAAACATAGTGGATGGGCAGAGAGCTTTCAAGAGGACGAGAACTGCAGCTCAGGCCAGAGGGCAACCCAGGTCAAGAGAAGCAATGCTGCTGTGAGGGCTCTGTGTTGTTTATCTGTTTTCATTGATGATTGAGCAGCACTGTTACCCTCTAGTATTACCACCTTGCAGCAATCAGGCTTGCTTGAGTTAACAGGAAGAAATAAAAATGTACCCATTGCAAACACACCTGGCTGAAGCCAGAGGGCATTTAAATCCTTCCTGCAAACATTTTCACGAAACATGCATTTTCCTTAATCCAGAGTAACTATTTCGATAGATATAGTATGCAAATACAAGGTGAATGAGGGGTATAACTTCCCAAGTCATTACAATCATTACTTTTAGACAATGGGTTTAAATATCTATATTAATAATAATAATAATAATAATAATAATAATAATAATGTTGTTTCTATATGTATTATTGTTTCTATATGTGTATGATTTCTCCAGTACGCTACAGACATGTCTGATGAAATAAAATTAATGTCGAAACTGGCACACCACAGAAGAGAGAGACAGCTTTTTCTTTTTCTTTTTTTTTTTTAAAGTGGGAACATATTTTATATTGTGCACAGCAGCGACCCAGTAATACAATGCACCACAAAATCATAGTCAGAGGAAAAGATTGGGGTTGAAAGACCTGGCATGTCATAAATGTTCATGCAAATGTTGACAGACTTCAATATGCAATGCAGTTATTTAAAGATAAATAAGAGAATGCACTGAAGCAATAGCAGTTTGTGGATTTTTATGCTCAAACACTATTTGGGTTAGAATTGCACATGGCCACGTTTTATTGTCATTCAAAGCATTTTATGAAATTATTTTCATCATTACATTTGCTAGTCAAGTTGAAAAGGAAGTCATAACAGCACTGTTGCCTACAGCTGTGCCCTGTTTTTGAACGAGGCAGGGACAATTAGTTAGAAGCAGTGGCAATTTAAACTGTCTGTGTTTTTTGAATATATTTTTTATTGTTGCATGTGTTTCAGTGTCATTGCAGTGACCCGATTGCGTTTCCTGATAGATGGGCTTTGTGTCACGGTTCAGTTAGGGCTAGTTTGATATGTTTGAATATTGACTATTGATGACGAAAATATTGCAGCCAGCACATGTCAAGATTGTTTATGCAGTACGTTCAAAAGAGTGTCAGTGATCCGCATAAAGCAAAGAGTGCTTTAAAAGGGATGTCTCAAAGATAATGAAAAGATGATGAAATTGAACTTAAAGGCAAGAAATAGCACACAAATACTTAACCTTTAGCTACAGAGCAATTGTGAACAACGCCAAGCTGAAGGAAGATAAATATGATGTACAAAATTAATTACACATAATATGTATGTCTATATCTGATGAAATCATCAATTTCAATGATCTGAACGTCCATCCAAAAAGGCTTGTGGTCAGTCCTGGCAATGATTGAAGGTTAGTTGGGTAGATGTGCTTCAGCATTTTAATTGCTATTCTGTGAAACCATGAACGAGTCAATGACATGCACATATCTTTAAATGATGAGAGGCTCAACCAGACAGATGCCTTCCCTCACTTCTATCACATCAAAGGACAACAAAGCGACATCTGCAAGGAAGCCTTCGCAGGACGACTGTTTCACTAATCAAACCATTTTATCTTTGTTTGATAGATTTTGCATTTGCTTCTTGCCTACAGATTGACCCATAATTGTTTATGTGAGCCTTCTGGTTCAAGGCTTATGTAGATATTCACAGATTGTGGTGGAGAATCGTTTGTTCAACAATTGAAATCGTGCAGCAGTTAAAAAAATTAAACATGGTTCAGCGATCAACTTGTTGTCTCACCATTGTACTGAGCACGAGTCTATCTGCAAGGGAATATCACAGTGCTGCTGCTTTGCACAGTGGGAAGTCAAACAAAAATAGTTAAAAAGTAATTTTTGCATGCCTTTCATATGATGTATTAAATGTATTTGAAAATAACCGGTGGGGACAAGATTCAGTGAATGACCAGACTTTTGATTCCCAGAATCTGGCAGTATAAAACCTGGAACAACGCTAATATATTTTTGTATATGAACATGTATTTGTACGGAAATCATGAATTTATTAAGTTGGACCAAATGGGACAATGCCACACTATCTTCTGAAATCTCTGCCATAGATGGAGTTGATTGAAGTATAGCTGTCCGAACTACACAAGTACAAACTGTGAAGGAAATTTATACTGTATATCAATATTAAGTATTTCATAACCAGAGGATACGGATGTGAATGTTCCAGAAAGCTAATCAACCGTGTCTTAAGCGTCACCTGTACTCCAGAGATCTCGGTCGATTCATAGAGCTTTAATAAACAGTGCCTTCTGTCAGTCAACTCTATTGAAGTCAAAGGTGCATAAATAAAGTGTGGCATAGATTGTATACCAAGACCGCCACTCAGCTGCACACACACACATACGGTCGCAAGCAAGCCTGCGCATTTTGTCTTTCTCCACTCTGCTGTGAGATGTTTATACTCAAATCTAAATTGCCCAGCTGCGTCCCCACTGCTCCACCAGCATTATTAAACACACAAAACAGTTATTATACACTCCCTTCACATAAATACAATCTGCACACACACACACACACACACACACACACACACACACACACACACACACACACACACACACACACACACACACACACACACACACACGCACTGATAGAGAAGGAGACTACATGGGAAAAAAGGGATTGAGGCAGAATGAGGGTAATTGTGATTCATAGAGGAGGAAGGAGAGATTTTGAGCATGGATGGGGTGATGGAGAGAGGCCACAGTGGGATCAATTCAGTTCAAGAGAAAACCATGGCGGTGTAATTTTGAAGAGTTAGGTGACTTTAATCAAGATTCCATTTAAATGTCAGCACTCTGAAGTACAGCCCGCTGCAAACACTGCTTGTAGGAAACCATGGCATTAGCATCCATAATGCTATCGAGGGGGCTTTGGAGCATTTTCAAAAGGGTGAGGAAAACAAGGTAGATCAGCATTTTGGCTACAGAGCAGCACATATGCCTCAATTTAATCTGATCCATCACATTATCCATCCATCTCTCCAACCATATTCTTTACCTGCTTCACACAGCCTGGTGACCCATCCATGATCCTGCCTTTACCTATAGTCAGCCCTCGTCAGCTCCATTTTGGATAAAACACTGGATAAAATGGGATGGTGGAAAAATGACTTAAGATATATGAATATTAAAAAAGAAACACAGAAAGCCGAGATAGATGTTTAACCAGAAACATTTAGACTTTGCAGCAACAATGCTAACATGTACATCACATTAACAGTCCCATATTTTTTTGTTCCTAATTTGAAAAAAAAAAAAATAGTCAAATAAAATAATGGCTGAAAACACAATTTGTAATCAGCAACAAGTTGAAGACTCACACACTATCACACCTGTAATGTTACACAATAATTTCTGTCTTCGGCTTCCTGAATACTCTCTGTGAATAGCTTAACACTCACAACTTGATGTTATCTTTTTTTATGCAACTAAGGCCATCACAAAAATGCCCCTAATCTTGTGCTTTCACTGCATAACACTTCTTTCTGACGTGCAGGGTTCAATACCTGCACACAGCATATAGCAGAGTTGTCGGAAGGTTAATTCAGTGTTAATCCAGGATTAATGCAGACTTATGTCATTCACAAACAAACCTTATAGAGGGATAAGGGTGCAATAATCATACTGATTTATGCAACTCTTAAATGTTGAGGAGTAAATTCTCAAACCCTGGCAGCTCCAGGGTTTTTCAGGTGATGCTGTTCACGTCAACCTTTCTCTGAGTAAAATTGCAAGCAAGAAATAGCTCCAGTCACAGTGTAAGAAAATTGTGTTTTTTCATGTAATATTGTTGTACATTTGTTGTACAAAAAGCAGGGAGGAATCGCATTTCAAAAATGGCGAGATATGTGACAACTGCAGGTCAATCAAAGCAACACATGTGATGTAAAATGTATTCAGGAATATGTGTATTTCACAATGAAATTCAGCCTGGTATGTATTACAGCATTCTCTTAAATATTCTGAAGGCACTTGCTGAAGAACAAGGCTCGCCAAACTCACAAACAGCACACACATGGGAGACGTTCTCACGAGCCTCGTGTGTTATAACACTAATCAAGGTGTTAGCTGAGACTGGAAACACTTTGCTTGCCATCATATCATACTACATATTCATAATGTGTTTGGACATAGCATTTTGTGAGGTCCTCACATTCGTATCATCTGGTGTGAACATAAGGATGCGCCTCATTTAGTCGTGATATTTTAGGCTTTTTGCCAGCAACTATTTGCACTGTTATATGTGCAATAAATATTGTACGTCCTTGCTCTGTCAAACACACTCTCTCTCTCTCTCTCTCTCTCTCTCTCTCTCTCTCTCTCTCTCTCTCTCTCTCTCTCTCTCTCTCTCTCTCTCTCTCTCTCTCTCTCTCTCTCTCTCTCATTCAAATATGACTTAAACATTTTGTGGTGCACAAAACATGTCGGAAACCCCCGATGACTGTGGCGGAATCTGCCACAGTTTGTGTTTCTTGCTCTCAGCAATGAAGAGGAAATCAGGCACAGCAGATAACACCTGACTAGCCTGAGCCCCTGAGATGACGGATTGTTTATTTTCTCTAAATAGATTTTGTGTTTAGCTAGTCACATCTGCGGGTATGAAGTGTGCGTTTGAGAGAGAGAGAGAGAGAGAGACAAGCAGTGAACGGTCAGTCACTGGTATGGTGTAACGCTAAATTAAACCTGAAAAAAACAAGTACAGTAGAATATAACACTGAAGAGTGTTCACCTAATCTAATGCAACGGGGGTCAAAGACTCCCAGGGTGCATCTATTATGAACAAGGATCCGCATGTTTGCATCCAGTGGATAATCATGTCTGTAAAGTTAAACATCCAAAAAATACCTATATGGAGATGTTGCTTGAATCATTCAGCGCTATAAGGATTTGTTGGATAACAGACATTTTGAACGTTTGTAAAATGATGCAGGAGGCTGATGTATTGAAGCACTGCACACATCAATGTTGCAGACAAATTTAGAGTCATAATGTAGGCTCCAGTCAGATTGGAAATGGCTTCATCTATATGTGTGGTCTGATTGGCTGAATGGAACTAATCCAAGAGAAGCATGAAGCCATAATAGCCAATCAGAGTCCTGGTAAAAAACATGACGTCACTAATTATGATGTAAATATCCGCCTACCTCCCTTCAGATGCAGGTGGAGTTTTCAGGAATTATCGTTATGGTGAGTCGTAGCTATGTTTATATGTAAATACGTGGCCCAAATACAGCGAAATATCACAGTTTTTTCAACCCGGGTACGTGTAAACGTGGCCAGAGTGTGAGACCCCTGCCTTAGTGCCCATGGATCTCTAATGAGGACCCTTTGCAAGTTCTGTGGCCACCGTAAATGTAACAGTATATGGTGAAACGCTACACTAGACTAGACTTTGCTGCTATGTGTTTGCCTTAAAATCCTCATAGCCCTCCTTTTTTTGCTCTCAGTTGTAGAGATACAACCTGGGTGAAGGTGAGTAAAGTGGAGTCATCTGTTTAAAAAAAAAAAAAACCTACTCTGCACTCTGTTTTCTTTTGGGACCCGCAGCAGTTGAGCGTCAAACACAGCTGTTACCTGTGATCACAAACATCGAACATGTAACAGGCGACATGATGGCTCTGTGCATGGCAAACAACAGGTGTTGCTTTTTAAATTCATGACTCTCCCTCTTTCTCATTAGTCTTTTGAAGGCAGACATCATCTAATTCCTCATCTCACAATTACTCATTGGCATTCTCTCTTGTCAGCTGGCAGCGGTACTGCGTTTGTCTCCTGTGTGGATGTAGGCGACTTCACCTTCACATCGGCTTTGTGTTTTGACAGCATCTTGTGTGTTTTGATGCCGTCCTGAGTGTGATGTGAATTTAAATGTGATGTGTACAAAGGCTCGGCTGTCAGGGAGAGAGTGATGCAGACCGACAGAGAGATGATTTAAGTCTACCATCCTCTTTCAAGGCAGCTTTCAAGGCAGAATCAGACACACATAGATGAGCACGTGCCCACACTGCTCCAGCTTGTGGACTCAGCGATGCTCATTGCATTAAATAAACATGGCGACCATGCCAAGGTAGCTGAGTGCTGATGCGCTGAGTTCAGCCTTCTACAAACTATTCCTGTGATTCCCTCCCTTCCCAAGCCAATGTAAAAATATATTGTTTATGCCAGCCCAGGAGTCAGAATAAACTCATAAATAAAAAATAAGCTCAATTTTTGACAATGTACCTATGTGTAGATTGTGTAGAAAAAATTTGATATTAATATTTCAATATCTGAAAAAAGGGAGTCTTACAATGTTGTTTAGCAACTCAATCAATATTTGTAATGTTCCTCTCTTGACAACGTGTGGAATGTAGATTGATGGACAACAAAATGCCCACAAATGATTCAACAATTAGTTCTGCAGTCCAAATATCACTTGTAAAGTTCTAACTTTAAACTTTAACTGCAAACATACAAACAGGGAGTGTCTGCAGAGGTCCACAGCAGCTTGTGTAACATAAAGCACCTGGTGGCTTCTAACCACAGGACGGAACAATGGAACATTTTGCAACACAGTCTTCAGAGACCACCTTAGAGCTGTTTTTATTTAGACCTGAAATGCTGGACGTTACATGCTGTGTATGCCTTCAAAAGAGTAAAATATGTATTGACTGCTTTATGTGGACAGGACTCTTTCTTGTGCTCATGTTTCACCACAGGGATAAAAAAAGATTTTTTTTTCTTTGTGAAGAGACTTCACATTGTTAGCGAAAGCAAATGGGAACAAAAAGCCTCTCGTCTCAATAGGGTTGAATATTTAGTGTATATTTATGTGTTTTCTTGATGTAGTTTAGTCAATTCAGTTTAAGATGACTCATTTGTGGTTGTCACTTTTCATCATTGAGTTGAAGAATAGGACGAAGCTGAAGCGCAAAATCAGAAAATTAGCAATTGAATACACCGGAATTTGATAGGAATACAATCATACCTACAATTGTGTGTGTGTGTGTGTGTGTGTGTGTGTGTGTGTGTGTGTGTGTGTGTGTGTGTGTGTGTGTGTGTGTGTGTGTGTGTGTGTGTGTGTGTGTGTGTGTGTTGAGGGTCGTCTGGTTCCTCCCATTTCTTTTGACCATGTTAGTTCTACTGGCTGGGCTGCAGCTGTGCACCACTTTCAGCGACAGATACAGACACACGCGCACACACACACACACACACCTCAGACTGCCATCCGACAACAACCTCAAGTTTTTCAAGGTCACCGCTTTGAGACAATGTCATCCACGTCATGTCTGATGTCTGCTATGGTGTCTTTCTCACATCATTAATTTAATAGCCAATACGTGACTGTGAAACATTTGACAAATCTCAGACTGTTTCCAGCATGCATGGCAGACAAAATATGCAGTACAGAGACAGTGATGAAGCAATTAAATTTAATCACGCAATAAGCACAATATATTAAGACTCATTAAGCAAACATCAACCAAGCATACTGAAATGAAACATGAGCCCCTGTATAACCTCTACTGACAGTTTAGACAAGGTTGAAATCTATGGTTTCATCTGACCTGCCATTATAAAATCTATTATTTTTATTCTTAATAATTTTTTTTTAAAACACATGATTAGTTGCTAGAATTTTAATAGGTGTAAAAGGTCATTTAAAAATGTGTTGTTGTTGGGTTTTTTTGAGTAAAATGACACAATGTCACTTTCTGTTTATTATCTAAAGGAGTAGTGAATTGGAATAAAATTAACTTAAAATAAACATAAACAAAATGTGATTGCTGTCGCATTGTTGTGTCACATACTGCGTATGAAGATATATATATATATATTCAAAAAATATAATTTAATCTGTGACTCTTTGAAACAACATGCAAAACTTTGACGTGTGAAATGTTTGAGTCTTTCCTCTTCAGTGGAGCTGAGATCTGCAGCCTGGTGTAGAAAATCTCCACATCAGGGTTCATAGCTGCCATTGTAGATGTGATAAGTCTTGTCTCACAAGGTTGCATTTATGTTCCTGCCGTGTTGGTTACCATCTACATCACGGCAATTACTTTAGATGCTCTCAATCTGCATTCTGTCAATTCTGTTTGATGGTTGAATATTTACCATGCAGGTAAATGTCATAGATCATCCTGTTTAGTTGTCATCTAAAAGTGTAACAGTGTTGCTCAATCATTGTTGTTTTCAGTAATTAGTACTGCATAATACACCCGGAAACACTTCCGGGGTTCTAGTGATTAACAGAGGGCAGAGTGATTGATTGGTTGAACATCACAATTGTAGCATTGACACTGTGTCTCTGTTTATCTCAGAGTGGCATTATTAACATAATTTAGCACGATACAGCATGCTACCGGTAATTAAGTGAGTGACACATGATACATTATATGGACACGGTGATTATTCATGAGACCTCCATTAAAAACAATGAGGTCATACAGGATATGTATTTGGATTGTACACCGATTTTCTTCAGATGCCTTTGTCTCAGGCCACGTTCACGTCTTTAAAAACCAGACGAAAAATAAATCTCACATTAAAATTAACTATTGTTTAACTTCTTTAGGATGCTACCACGATCTTGCAACTGTACTTAGATTTTCATTTTATTGTGTCTCAAAGCAAATCGACACACAAACTGAACTGATTCAATTGGCTTTAAGATGCCTCCTGCCTGGACAAATGAGAATATGCACAGACTGTTTTAATGTGTGTTAATTGTATGTCTATATATATATATATATATATATATATTGAAATAAACCTCAGTTGAATTCTCCACTTTTTTGCCTTTTTTATGATTTCCTCAAGACAAAATTACATAGAATGGGTGCTGCAATGATCCTTCTAGCACTTCAACGTTGACTTGTGGTTGGCACGAGTGTCGCCTCATATTTTGCACAAAAGCAATTAATTAGCTTCTGTTTCTGCCTCCTCTGTACTCGTGTCCTCTGCAGGACTTAAACCTTTGTTTTCAAGTCCGCTCCTCTGTCTTCTAACGTGACTCATTAACTGACTCATAATGAATGAACACACATGTTGTTCCCTCTGACCAATGTTTGTGTTTACTTTCTATTTTCCACCACCAAAAGGCTTGAACATGACAGAGTTTGATTTCAGCTCACACAGTCACCTCGCCCGCAGCGGTTTGCGAGGTGTCACGATGGCTACTGATGCCAAGTGGAGTGGACAGAAATCTCTTGAGGGAGAAGTGCAAAAGGCGAACTCCCCTGCTACAACATCCCACAGGTTTTGTAATTGAATACAGTTGCACATGAGGTCAGATGAGGCAGAGGAAATATCTGCTTTTTTCTCAAGAACATGACGCAATATGGTGATGTAGTCATCTTGCTTTTGTGCTTCCCTAAAGATTAAGCACATCTCTGATTAAATTGCTTGGTTCATAATTCCAACATTGTGGAAGTATGTTGACTTTATTATCCTTGGTCAATCAGGTAAATTAGGGAAAGATGCTGGAGATGGTTTGTGCTCACTACTATTTCAATATGAATCACCTTAATAAAAGAAGCTGGTAATATTTTCCAACAAAGGCTTTATCAGGATGGGATGTGTCAAGCAATGTTGGCAAAAATGGCAGAATTGTGAATTAACTGTGTCGATTGAATAACTGTGCCTGATTCTGATCCAACTGGCTGTGTTTTCATGTTGTGTCACTTCCTCCTCCCACTGATTTCCACCTGCTTTGGTGCTCAAGGATTTGATCTCCGTGGAACAGTTTAGGGCCCTTTTATAGCATCTGGAAACAAAAGAAAAATCATCTTGTTCTTGTTGTAACTAACTTATTTTTAACTATTTGATGGTTTTTAGAGTTTTATCTTTCATATGCTCTTACTCTGTGTCTGTACCTTTTATTGTATTTTATGTACTTGTCTCTTTTCTATTTAGTAGTTTTTAAGAATATTTTAGTATTATTGACACTGTAAATGTGTTTTTTGTACAGATACCAGGACACACCTGTAAAAGAGATTGCTAATCTCAATGCGGTTCTCCTGACTAAATAAAGATTAATAAAAATGAAATGAAATTTTGATTTGTGTGGAGGTGAGAAGTTAATCTTCTACCGGGTGGTAGATGATGCTGTTGATATTATTGTGGTTGTTGCTGATGACAAGGATGCAATATCTGATCATGGTTTTTAACTGGATGACACTGATAACTGGTGCAATAGTGGCAGGGACGGCCATTATTTTTTTAATGAGAATCAGAATCAGAATTGAGAATCAGAATTCTGATTCTCAATTCTGATTCTGATTCTCATTAAAAAATGAGATGACAAGGATGCAATATCTGATCATGGTTTTTGACTTGATGACATTGATGACTGGTGCAATGGTGGCAGGGACAGCTATTATTTTTAATGCATTGTATTGCAAGGAAAACTAAATGTGTATCAATAAATTGGAAAAAAAGTTAGATCGGCAAAAGTTTGAAAATTGTGATCATATTTCCACTTGAAAATACATTAAATGCTAGAAGTTGAAACGGAAATTTCTTTGTTGGCTTGAGGATAATGGCTTGTGGTTTCACTCTTGATGAGTGATGGAGTTGATTTATTTATTAGGTGTAGGTTTGGTCTGGTCTGCTGGTAAAGTAGTTTTGATCTCTTCCATTTTTTTAATCTGTTTTTGATGGTTGCTTGTTTTTAATGGTATTAATTTACACAATATTTCTGATAATGGGACGACAACACAATGCGTACGTCTCTTGGTCTTTTTGTGATAACACAGAGGAAAGTAGTTGCAAACACATTTCCCCAAAAACTTGCCTGCCACAAGGTGAGAGGAGAAACAGTGCAAGTTGTGTCAGCAGTCATCAAAAACAGCACAATACACTTATTTATTTATTTTTGTTTTTTTTAAATCCACACATCCTTTGGAACTGGATTTGACATTGCACCACCTGCCCACACACGGCCACTGGCAAATGGTGCAATTGTGCTCTGGCATTTCCAGCCTCTGCATTACCACTTTTAACACAGGTACATCCTCCCAGAATCTCCACAAATATATCACTTGCTTTAAAACCTTCAGAGGTAGAGTTTTTGATCTGATAACACAGGCGGTGAAGAAGACTATTGTCCATCATGCTGACAGAAGGAACTGATTGTCCACTCCTCTTCATCTGATACGCCTCGGATCTTAAAATGCGTTGTTGCTACAAGATAATCAATGTTATTCACATCATCTGTGAGGGGGATATAATGTTTTGAATGATCAGCGAGTGTACTTCCAGTCTTGATTGGATATTGTTTTTAAAGTCTTTTGCCAGTACACTGCAATCACTGACATATGAATATGTACTATGTTTTGATTGTTCCGATGCACAATGCAGCACTCTTCTGTACACATCCTTGACTCTTTGGTATTATCAGACTGGGGCGACCCGGGGTGGACTGCTACTGTCAGCATGAGAGCGGAGCAGCTGTTCTTCAACTGCAGTTCCTCATCAACGAGGTAAGCCGCAATCCACCATTGCATTTGTTATTTGATCACACTTTGGGGACTTGGAGCATTTGTTTAACACTGAAATTGTCTTTAAGCTAATATACATATGGAAGCAAGTCAAGTAAGTCCTGGAATGACAGATGTGTAGCGCACAGGACAAGGAAATATGGATGTTAATGAGTTTGAGTTAATGTAGTTGATAGTGAAAATGACTATAGAAACTATCTACAATAATTCAAAAATGTGGAAAGAGACTTCCAATATAAAATCAAATGTTTTTACAGTATTTTTTGAGGGACTTTCCATCGTATACTTAGTATTCCAATTTTTAATGTGATCAGATGGAAACTCAAGTCATCCACTCAGCAATCCATCTTTCGTACCTCTGCCACTTTATCCAACACAGGCTTTCAGGGTGCTGGAGCAGATCCCAGCCGATTATGTGAAAACCAGGATTTGCCTTGGACACGTCACCAATCTATCACAGGGCAAACACAGAAAAGGAATGACACGCATTCACATTCACATTCACATCTCGGGGCAAATTACAGTCACAAATTATGCTTCCATTTTTGGACTACGTGAGAAAACGTACAGCCTCCAAGGCAAATTCAAATAAACTGGTTTACTGTTTGGAGTAGTAGGCTGATTAATAGGCTTTTATTTTTTTTCTATTTATAGCTAACCTACGGAACAGAATGTTAAATACTGAAGGCAGTGCAACATAAATTAACAAATTAAAAAAGTCTCTCAAAATAAATTATTTAAAATATGTATGTATTAGTCAGTCAAAACAATGAGACTTTATATATGATTAATGTACATATATGTATATATATAATGTACATGTATGTGTGTATGTATATATATATAAAAAAAATACCATCTCCTGGAATATAAACAAAATTAAAATAAAAGCAAAATAGTTGTGGTGGCGTTGAAGTAAGGGAAGCAATGTTTGTTGTATTGAATATCTTTGCCCACAGGTCACCATTGTTATTCCCTGATCAACTTTAAACCCCAAATCTCTTACGTTATGTCAGTATGGGCATCCCATGTAAAATTTGTGCCAAATCAAAGCATGCTTGATGACACCATCTGCTATAATGACCCCGGAATAGAGCAGTTGAAATGTATCGTTGTCTGCCGTATATCCTGTTTATACAGAAATGTACCACAAAATAATTTACGAACCGGAAATAAATACTTGTGTAGATACTGTCTGGATGTGTCTTTTGAGAATAAATTCCTTTCTTCACTTTAGTTGGTGAGGTCAAACTTAATTGTCTTTGTAATGACATACACGAGTGTATCCTGCTTAACATAAATTAATGTGGAATATCAATAATTAAGTCAAAGTTGTTTCAAGTAAAAGTGCTGGTAGCATACATTTTCCTCTAATAAACCTTTATTTTTTTTTTCATTCAGAGCAGCAGGAGCCAAAACACTGTAATTAACTGTCCTGTTAACTGTTAAAGGTTTGTTATGATCATTGCTTGCAGAGGTGAAATAATTTTTCTCACTGTTCACTTATCCACTGACAGTACAGGAGTGTGTGGGCTGACACATGGCAGGGCCATGTCAAGTGGATGATTTTGGGACTTTTAACAGCACTTTGATGAAAAATACTGTAGGTGTATGATAGAAATGAAGGGTCCTCGTCTTTGTGAAAGACCAGAAGCTGAATCAATGGTATAGAACACGAAGCGTGTCTATCGTCTCCTTCGCGGTGCTGTAATCTCTCTTCCAAACTCTGTTTTTCTTCTTCTCCTTCATCCTGTCTGTTTCGTTTTAAGCCCACTGCCTCGCTCAACCCACTTCTCCATCACTCATTGGCCCACTTGTGATGTGTCTGAGGCAAATGGAGGTGGATAGGCACGTGTGTGTGTGTGTGTGTGTGTGTGTGTGTGTGCGTGCGTGCGTGCGTGCGTGCGTGCGTGCGTGCGTGCGTGCGTGCGTGCGTGCGTGCGTGCGTGCGTGCGTGTGTGTGTGTGTGTGTGCGTGCGCGTGCGTGCATGTGCATGTGCATATAACTGTGTGTGTGGGTCTAAGTATGTCTGGAAGCACCCAGATGTTTATGTAAAAGTGTAGCTGTGTGTATTCAGTCAAGAGCGTGTATGTGGGTTCAAGTAGATCTAATTAATTTGGTGAATTTGTAAAATACTCGTGCCTCGTGCATTTATGTTTGCCGCTGCTGCTGATTTCTATTGTGTGACAGTATTATAAATCTTGTTAATTTTATTATATAAATGTATTCCAAACAACAATACTTAGTCATGTGCAGTGAGTACACACTAAAAAAAACATATCCAAATATATGTTTGAATATTTCCAAAAACAATGCACATTTTAAAAGGAAACTATGGAAAAAATATTTTACACATAACTCTAATCTAAAAACTAAAAGTGTTTCAGAAGCTCCAGATTCTGTGTAATCAACTAAAATCTCATTAAAGAGCGACAGATGAATCTTCCCTTATTTAAATCTCCAATATTAATGCTTTGCTGTGATCTTTGCTATTGAAATGTGTTGTCGTCATGCCAAAATTTGGACAGCCCTCTGCAGTCTTTAGAAAAAAGGTTGAGAATGTGTTTGGGCCAAGACAAAGAAAAGTTTGGTTGATGATATGATATTAAAAGGAGTCATAAGTGGTGTGGATATTGAACAACTGCCGATTTGTCTAGGAGAGCAGTCTATTTGATGCTTTAGAAAAAAGGCTATGATTGATGAAAAAGAAATATCACAGGAGCTGCATGTTACTTTTATGTCAGAAGAGCATGTGCCAACCATCATAGAAAGAAATTGTCTTGCATACAGGCACTTATATTTATCACAAGTCATATCATTATCGTATACTCAACATTCGTACATGCTAATCTAATATTCTACTGCCCTACTCCTGAGCCTGAGAACATTCCATCACTAAAACAACAATAAAGTCAGAAATGGATTTTCACTCTTTGCATCAAGGCTCTTTTAACCAGTGATGAGGCCATATGCTGAGTCCAGTTTCACTGTCTCAATCCATTCACATTTTCTGAAGATGTCACAAAAATTGAATTTTATTCTCAAAATGTGCTGCTGATCACAGATCCAGATGCATGTTGTCACTAAAAAAACTCCAGTAGGTATTTTTCTAAACCCACTGAGAAATGCAGTCCTCTGGAATGATATACACTTGTCATGTCACGAGTCAAGAAACAACTGAAAACTGTGTACTCGTGCCTTTGTGTTCGGATCCATCACCAACAACGTTAAAATGATAACAATCCGTATGAAACCAATTATTGATGTAATGTGTTTTCTAACATTTTTCTATCAGGACGAGCATCAACTTTCAGCTTTTCTGTTGAATGGGACCACATTGGCCAGCCATATCCATCAGTGAGCCTGGGCCGTTTATGACGGTGCCACTGGGTGAAGACTCTTCCATCCCCCGTCCACTTTAGATGGATAATGACTAGTGCAGACCAGGAGCAGCCCACAAGAGCTGCACTTTTAAACATGTTCAGGCTTAAGCTTCTAGTCAACACAATGTATTAAGTCGACACCGAGTTGATATTGAAGCGATAATTGTGAGATTCACTTGTCATAATGTATAATTGATGTAGTTAAATGTATGTGAAAGCACATGCCACATAGTATGCCATTTCGGAAATGGCATTTCCCTATGGACTCTCCGTTGGGTCTGCAGGTCTTGCCATCGTTTAACTATGTAGAATAGATAATAGCAGAGTTGTATGTCAGCCTTCCCTTCGATTTAATGCGTGGGCTGTTGACAGTCCTGTTAATGGTTGGCTTGCATATTCACAGTGGCCTCTTGACATTCAGTGAGGTGTAATGACTTATTCCCATTAGGCGTACAAGCCCACTGGAGAGGCCACTTCTCACAGGTTCCTGTAAGTGGTGCTCTTTTGCACACTATTTTTATAGCACAGAAAGAAAAAAAAACAACAACAATGTATGATACCATGCTGGGAAGGATTTTAATATATAGATATAATGGCACCGCATCACTTTCATAAACTCCTTGCTTGCTATTTTATGAAAACATATTTTATTCTGGCACCATTGGAGGAGACTATGAATAGGCTAATTAATGTGTTTGTTTCCCCAGTTCTGCTCTGAATTCATGACTTTGCTTGATGAATAATACATCTGAAGCGGCTGGTGAAGGTTGGAGGCAGATGAGGATTGTAGGTGGGGTGGAGGGTAAAGAAGGGAGACTACTTAGGAAAGGAAAATGTTAGAAGGATTATTTTGCTGGTTGGAAGAGAAGGTCAGCAGGAATGCTGACAAAAAAGGCAATTTTTGAGGATGATGTGTAGCTACATGTGGTCTACAGTATCCACCAATCTATATAAAGTTACTTTGACAAAAATCCAACAAAATACGGGACATCTGTTTCCCAAAAAAATTATCAAATAAAATGTATTTTGTCATCTGCTGCATTAATGGAGTACAGTGTTACAGACATGTATATAACTTTATCTGGCACATTACATGTGCTGACTTTAGAAGATGAATATTCTTTCGTGGAAATGTCTTGTCTGTTTATAATAATACATATTTTTCATTGTTTTGTTTTTTCTTTTTTTTTCTATCTGTCACCAGATGATTAATTTACTTCAGGGCAAGTGTTGTAACAAGCTTGAAGTCTGCCTCCTGATAAGATATATTGTTTTATTAATCCTATTTTCTTCAAGAGAGGCTGAAAAAAAAATAATGAGGAGGGTGGAGAGAAAAGCTACTACACTTCATGATAACACAATCTTGTGCATCTGTTTCACCTTTGCAGAAGAAAGGCAGCACATTGTGGTCCAATTAGGAAATATCATGCTTAGAGATCTTGATTGCTTTGTTTTTCATTTGGATTTAAATATATGTCTTAAAGACTGTTGGGTGCTTTGAAACCTAAAGCATAAATGCCCTACAAAGCATAAAGAAAAAAGAGCCCCACATAAGATTTTTGTAAATCTTGAGGATGTTTGTCATACACAATCGGTCAGTTTTGTATATCCGTACTTACGCAAATTAATATAGTGGAAATAAATGACTACAGTTTCATGTATCCTTTATGCAAACAAAAAAAGCCGAAATGCTTCACGAGGTTTTTGCCAGTTCTTCATAGGTTAAACGAAGAGAGACAGACAAAGACAGACACTCACATGACATGTTGCACTCAGAAATTTTAGAGAGACGAGTTTAGTTTGACTGTGGCAAGAAAGTACCCAGAGAAAACCCACATGGAGAACTTGCAGCCTGTTGTGAGCCCCACTGCTTCTAACGTCTAAGTACAGTCAACAAGGAACAAAAATCAAACAAGTGAAACAAAATTGGAAAAAAAGAAGAAGAAGCAAAAAAGTCTTACTGGAACCAATTTAATGATGTTATGAGTAATGTCAGAGCTGGTGTCTTTATTAACTCAAATGAAAACTTCAAAAGTGGTTATAAATAGAGGTACCACACTAAATTGGTGATGGCAACTCTCACTAAGATTGCTGAGTGCTGGGACTTTTCTGCGTGGAGTTTGCATGTGCTCACTTTGGCTTTCTAAGGGTTTTTCTTTTAATACTGCTCAACCTCATACTTACTTATTGCCGTTTTTCCAAGCGGAATCATTAGTGATGCTATAGTTAATAATGCAACAGCAAATTATATTACATTTCATAAACAGTGATTCTCTTGAGAAATCCTTTTACAGGCGCTAACGATGAGAAAGTTTACTTGATGGGGTTTGAGGACATGTTGGCATTGTGTAAGCAAACATACACATATCGACCTTTGTGTCTTTTTTAGAAGCATATCTGAAAATCCTGTTACCTAAACCACCAATACGCCCATCCTTGAACACATAGCACAGTTAGAGCTATCATCTGATGTGCATGGGGTGCAATTTTCTCCGGGCCCTGCTGATTGCCATTTTCACATATTCTGTGTGTGACTGTACTGCAATTGTTGCCATCATCAAGGTAATTCTCCTTCAGGATGATGACCGGGTTCTACCCTGCCTCTGGTGTTCTGTTTTCTCTCTTCTGGTACATTGTCTTCATTAGCCACTTTTTTTACGCCAGTTCACCGACTCGGCTATTGCATTCTGTCTTCTTGGGTTCGTCTGCACAAGTAACAGAAGAACAGGAAGTGGCTGCTGATTTTTGGTCTTTATGAACACACCAATGGTTGTTTTCAAGACATGATGCAACACAATGTTGAGTAATGCACACATTTTTGATCATGAATGATCCACTGTAATGTAAACAGACTTTTAAATGAGCAGTTTGTTGGCTTCACTCTATAAAACATAAAAGCCAAAAATGCATGGATGGGTATAAAATAATAGCACATGATAACACACTCAAACATTTCTAGGAACATTGATAATTTATATACTCTCACTTCTTTAAAAAGAAAAAAAAAAAAAAAGATTTCCCATTAATGACATTGTAACGGGAGACAAATTACATCAAGACCTTCATTGTTACACTATTTTAAGATCAACTGAAATTAATAGGGATACTAATTATGACAATTTAGAGCAATTTCAACCCGCTGGGCTACAATTATTTTTGTGACGAGATAAAAAGATGGTTAAAAAGGTAGCTCTCAACAAAGTGGGTTCATGTTAGAAAAGAAATGTATATCGCTGAAACACACCAGATAATTGTAAGTTCACTCTCCATCAGTCAGAGTCACCATGAATGAGATAATGATAATGATAATAATGTCCCTAAAGTAGAGGGAAAAATATGTGAAAACTCAAGACTTCTCTGTGCAACATGGCCATGATGCATCAAAGTAATTTATTCATGTCATATTTCAACCTATTCTTTACTAAATCTCTGTATTGTCTTGACTATAATGAATCTCTTTTTAATGTTTCCTTTCAACTTCGCTACGCAGAGTGACATCTTGGATGGAAGCAAATATTACTAATATAGATATTTGTGAGGAGCAATGTTTTCATCCATCTTTATTTACAGTACAGTGCTGTCTTTAATCCCAAGATTACATTTGTAATCTAAAGATATTTCTCCATGGGATCCAGACTGCAGCGACTCCCTGGTAGCTGAGCCACACGGGGAGTTTCACTGTAATTATAATTCTCCTCAGAAAGCAGCTGATACCATTTGCAAATGATTTGTCTTACACAATTATTCAGTCTGTAGCATTTCCATGCTTTTTTGGCAGCCGAAGCTAACAATGCTGTAACTCATATTGTAACATTTGTCTCGGATGTTTGCTAATTTAGGCACTTGTTTGAAGCAGAAAAAGGGAGTTTTGGAAAGTTTTCAGTGTTTACTGATTGTTGTTATACAGTGGACTACATGGTATACTGGTTTATACACAAAGCGTTCCATTTGCTGTACCGTATTGCCTATGAATTAATGTTTCAAGCATTTGGTTAAATTTAAACTCGTTAAGTTATGTTATTCACCTCTGATTGGTCTTTGTTTTGTCCTCTAGGGGGCGCTGGTCACAGCCTGTGCAGACGACACGCTACACTTATGGAATCTGCGCCAGAGACGGCCAGCAGTCCTTCATTCTCTCAAATTTAACAGAGAAAGGTAAGCTTGGATTACATTCAAGAAAAGACACCTTCACATTACTGCTTCAAATAGACTTGTTTGAAGAAATGACTATAACATGATACCGTGTGTAGACAATCCTCTTCAACACGTTCCTGGTACTGTATGGGTGAATTTGAGGTACGTGTAAGCATTATTAAAAGCTTTCATCAGTGTGTAATGACCTGAAACACGAGATAGATTTGTTTTATGAGAAAATATTCTCAGAACTTTAATTTTTAGAGATAATATTCGCAGATAATCTTTTTCACCATATTCTGAAGGTATTTATCTATTCACTGTTGAGAACACTGGAGGTCAGTGGACTCATTTTCATTGTTGAAGCAACCAGTTTAAGGTGATTTGAGTTTTGTTACATGAACTGGTATCCTGCTAGAAGTAGCTCGGCCAAGTTTTCACACGCTGGTCATATTGGGATCGACACAGTGAGCAACAAAACTCAGGTTGGTTGTGGTCATTATGCGAGGATCAATTTATACTAAGAGGTCACTATTTCACCATCAGCACCAGCCTGAACTGCTCATACAAGGCAGGGTTCATCCATATTATTTGTGCAGCATATTCTGACAGTACCTGTCAAAACAGAAATGGAGATTCATCAGACCAATTTTGTATTGTCCAGTTTTGACAATTACTCATACTGTATTCCAGACCACCAAGCATATACTGCAACACCCTTATGAAGGAAGTGAAGCAGAGGGTTGTTACTGTTCTCGTTTAAGATTTCTGTCCTCTCTCCGACTTTGATCTTCTTTTCAGCCTGTCTGAAAAATGGCAGCTAGAAGCTCTTTGTTACACCCCAACTAATGACCCCCCCCCCCCCCCCCCCCCCACACACACACACACACACACACACACACACACACCTCAGGGGTGGCTGCCCTGTCTGCCAAAAAGACATCTTTGACATGTTGCCTCCTAAATCGTGCCTCATGAACCGGCTTTGCGGAAGCTTTATTGGCCTGTGTTGAGTATGTTAGCCATGGGTCAAATGACCAACATGTAAAGATGGTTGTAATACTGGGTAAAGCAATTCATTATTGGAGTAGTTCTCTGGCTTTCCGGCTCGAGGCTGTCGAATAGCATCTTTGTTTCTTTTATATTTGACAACACTTGCAGATCCTGGAGGTCAAAAGAGAGGTTACTGCTACGCCATTTCTTTTGCCCCACAGCGACGGGCTCACCTGCAACACATGGTCGCTTGATGTGCTATGAAAAACGAAAGTACTGCATAATCTTTTGTAATCTATTTTAATTGGGAAAAATAATCACATGTGCGTGTGGGTCTAAGTATGCCTGCAATTGTGTTGTCATCGTGCCAAAATTTGGAGAGCTCTCTGCAATCTTGAGGAAAAAGGTTGAGAATGTGTTTGGGCCAAGATATAGAAAGGTCTGGATGATGATATGATATGAAACAAGTCACAAGTAAATGGTGCAGAACTATCTGCATGTGATGTGGGCACAACATTATAACCTACATCAATCAAACAGAGTAATGCCTGCACATCAGCTAAAAGTCACAAATTTTTTAATTATATTCAGATCCAGTTTGGATTTTTGTAAATTTGTAATTTTGAGCTTTTAGTCATTCAAGTAATGAAACATTATATCACAGTTAAGTAACAAAACAATGCAATAAATCAGATATATTTCTCTATTCATGTGTTGTTTGTTTTAACTAATGTGATGGATAAAACTGTTGTAGTGTGGAGTTTGTATGTTTGAATTAAAATTGTCATTGAGAAGAAAAGATCTAGTTTAGCGAGAAGCTGATTTTCATGCCATGACAAAACACATGTATTTGAATATATTTTGAATAAAAAAAACTAATGAAGTAGGTTGTATTTTAAAACAAAATACTTTAGTGTTTTCCTGTGCATTTTATGCTGTGAATCTATCCATTTTAACCGGTATGTTTTAGTTTTCGAGCAGCTGGAGCCATCACTGTGTGATACCGATGCCCACACAAACACAGAGGTGAACATTTGAAATAATGCTTCACTTCAAAGGTACTGAAAGCGTCTATGACTCGGTTTCTACCTGTCTTTGTGGCACAGTGATGTAGGAGGCAGGACGGCTGGTTTTCAGTCGAAGAGCAGTGAATCATTCTCCAAAGACTTAAGTAGAAAGCGGGCACCATGAGTCAACCATCAGAAGCCAGGCAGTGGCTTTCCATTTAGCTCTGTGTATCTGGGCTCAACCTCTGGTAATTAGCACCCTAACACCTGAGCACAATCCCACAACAGTAGCAAATGAATCACTGGAAATGGCGGGGAGAACTGTGTTGTGATAATTGACAGACAACAGCTCGTTCCTGCCGCTCCTCTTTGTCTGTCATGCTGTGGTCCAAATCTGAAAACAATCCAAACTCAATGTTATACAATATTATTTGCTAGCTGTAGTTTTCAGCTGTTATTTCAGCTATTGCTCTGATCTCTGGATTCGCTCTATCCAGCATAACTGCGGATAGTGGACAACGTCGGAGTTCTGAACCAGCTGTGTCGTGCGCAGCAGATGGCAAGGTTGCCAGCTCCCAAGATGATTCCCACATTGCAATTAATCTCTACACCTGTTTACTTCATAAAGGTTATTCGCTCCTAAACTAGTCTCACCGAGGCTCATTAGCTGGCAACTAAATCCATGTCTTCTCTTGTCTCCTTGCATCAATAATTACAATTTCCAATAGTGGTGCCCTGGTCTAACTGCCTGAAGTCAAAGCTACATTTTCCACATATTTCAATGAGGATCTTTATTTACACACACTACACTTACCTCTCACCCATTCCTCTCATCTTCTCATTTTCCCAATTAGATTTTGATGCCTCTAAACTTTTCTTGACATTTATGTCACTGTTGCGCTCATAAAAGAAATAATCGGTACTCTAAGGCTTTTCTGAAGATGCTTCTTAAAAGCTTTTTTTTTTTTTTCAAACGCAATGCAAGATGACTCTCAGGACTGTATTTTAACAGTCTTAGCACACATGTTCAATGCATCCCCAAATCCACTTTGCCAGTTTAACGCTGGCTAATCGGAGCAGGGGGGAGGATGCAGTCAAAGCAGTTATTCCTTAGGGTGTTTTCACGATTGTTATGTTGCTGTGGTAAATTCATGGCACCATGAGCATTGCCATCCTAATTCTTATGCACATCAAACCAGTGGATCAACAATACCTGAAGAGTTGGGATCAGTCTACTTTCACAGACACGCTGGTGCGGTTCAGTACCACGTCTTAACACAGCACACAGGTCATCAATCATCCCATCTTCTCGACCTCCTAACAGCTGACTATGGGCAAAGGCATGCTACACCTTGGATAGTTCTCCAGCCCATCACAGTGAAAAAAGAGAGAAAGACAATCTCACATTCACACATTTATAAAATGTACTATTATACATGTCGTTAGAGGAGAGAAGTAAACCCAAATATCTGGAGAAACCCTTACCTCTACAAGAACAAGATGCACACTGTCACATAAATGCCTGGTATCAAAGTGACTATATTCTCGTGTTGAGCTGCTTAAATCACAACCAACCAGATGAATCCAAAATGAGTCAAACACAGGATGTGACAATGCATCTTCTTTTTCTATGACGCCTTTTCTATTTGTTGATTCTTGTTTTGTTTTTGTTTTTTGTTGGTTTTTTCTTGCTTTTTTAATGAAAACCTCTTGATATTAACTCATTAAGTAATATCGGGATTATATTTAGTCCAGGATACTGCATGATTGCGGGACTTATGGATGTTTTGTCTCAAAGCATGCGTCATAAAAGCATGTAAAATAATAACCACTTCTTTTGGTTTGGGGCAGCAAATGAAAGGCCACTGCACAATTGTTGTGAATACAGCTGTAGTCTGCATTAGCTGTAGGTCCAGTAAGCTATACACGACTGCAGCATATACATGAGAGCAGCACATTGACGTAGTAGTTCATACTCTTGCCTCACCATCACGGAGGTAACGTCCTTCTGTTTCACTTAATCAGGTTTCATCCTGTAGTCCAGAGATGAGTGTGCTAGGTGAAGCATGCTTTATTGTGATGTAACTTTAGGATTCTAATATGTACTATAATGTGAAGATATGAGTGAATGCTTTGACTGAGAGATCTGTTCTGGGTTTACTCTGCGTATGCAATTACAAACCCAAATTACCCTGGTCTCCATTTTAATGGTTAAATACACAGCATTATAGTCATGGCACAAGGCTATGTTAGGCTTTGCTATTTTAAAGTTGTTCAAATGATTTTCAAGCTTGCTGTGGGCATAATGTTGTAAATTACCCTAAAGAGTATGTTCTCACCACATTGCTACTATGAATGAGTGACAACTTTAGATCAACACAGAGGCAGTCAGTATAGAAGGAAACTCTGGGACAGCCCACCTTTGTAATGTCGATGAGTTACCATGTTGCAAATTTCATCTGCTTGTCAGATCCTGACACATCTTTTCTTCATGTCAACAATAAGTAAATTATGGTCTTAACACTGCTGTGCATATGTAATGCAACTACACATGGAAGAGTGTTGGCCTATATAGAATGATTCCATTACGAATCCATCAATTTACAACTATGACATTTTTATGCTTTATACCATGATACTGAATACAAGCTAAACACACAATGATAGTATGTTTCAAGAATTGAAGTAAATTCGTTGCTTATGAAATTATTCAAAATTACTTAGCACCATTATAAACAATATGTGCAGTCGATGCCAAAATGTAATATTACACCTAATGATACTTCATGAAGGTTGAATCAAATGACTCCTTTTATGTGAACATTAAATGTGTTGCTTTGCATTCATGTTGGGGGGGGGGGGGGGGAAGACAGCTGAATAATCTTCCGTCTCCCTTGTGAGTTTAAATGTTGCCATCTCCTCAAGCACTTAAAATCCTTATTGAATTGTCCTCCGTCTCATTTGTCTACTATCTAATAATCTTGCCGCTTGCTGGGTGGGTGGCTGTGGGCCTGGAGCCCCCCACAACCACCACCACCATCTCTACAAGGTAATCAGCATGGACAGGAGTGACTTACTGTGGCCTGAACTTTATTCCCCGGTTTGGTGTTTATGAACATGATATATGCCGGCGGCGGAACAATAATGGCTTAAGCTTCACAACACATCCTAATTACTATATATGCTATAATCATCAGCGGTGCATGAGACATGAGTCTTCTACAGGCTTTAACAGATTGAAAAGTGTGCGAAATTCATAAAATAAGATATCTCCCAGGCCTGAAAACATTGATTTAGAAAGGAGTTTCTCTGCAGTTATAAAATATTTAAATGAGTCTTTAAATTATTTTTGTTTGTAATGCAAATCAAGCAAACACAAATGTATTTCCTCTTGCTACGTATATAGAGGTAAGCAGTGTCGGATGTACCTGCACAAAAGGTTCCGTACTGTCTGAAACAAACAGACTCTACAATAAACCTTGAAATAAGATAAGTGAAGATTTAATCATTTTGTTTCCAAATGGTTTTGGTCCATTAAGCAGATGCCTCGAAGCTCACTTTTTTCCTTTTTCTTTTTTTTTTCATTTCATTTCATTTGATTTGCTTGTTGTGGTGCCCACCATAAACATACATACAAAGCCTCAATTGTTTATTTTCTATTTATTCTAAAAGGAATATTGTAATTTTCAATAGCTGTTCCTCATTTTTCTGCAGAATGCAATCTTCATAAACACAAATAGGCGTACATCAATGAAAAAGATTACCATGTCTGTGAAATACAAAGGTTTTCTGAAAGCAGAATTGTCTGTTATGTTTGATGGGTGTGGAGTCGGAAAGAGATTGTTTAAAACAGACTGGAAGGCCTTTGTGACTCAGTCTGCTAAAATTCAACCTTTCACCTTCTCTTCTCGTTCTGCAGGATCACATTTTGCCACCTGCCGTTTCAGAGTAAATGGCTGTACGTGGGGACAGAGCGTGGCAACACACACATTGTCAATATCGAGTCCTTCATTTTGTCTGGCTATGTCATCATGTGGAACAAGGCCATCGAACTGTAAGTATCTACGAATTATGGAGCTGGAAAAGGCTGACAATTTTAATCAGCGATGATTGTGACCATGTCGATAGAGTGACTGGCAGTTATTGAACCTGTGTCTTGTTTGTGGAACACTGATTGGCAATTGACTTAAACTTGTTCTGAGTATTTCTTTGTATATGACAAAGAAATAACAAAAAAAAGTTCAATTTAGAGTTATGAAGTTTTAACAATATAAGTTTTGTAGTGGTTGTCTTACACACATAGCCTTTTATAAACTCTTCAATTATTATTATTTTTTTTTTAGGTTCAGGTATTGGAAGCGAACAAGTGAAAAAAAAGTCTCTCATGGGTTCTTTTGTTTGTTTTGTTGTTGTTGGTTGTTTTTTAACGTTAAGGCAAATTTAAGTACCCGTTCATCACATTTTTTTGGGGGGGGGGATGATAGTGAACAAAATTTTAATATTTTTTTTCTAAACCAAGTAGCTGTGAGAATGGTTGATTATTATTTCACATTCAATATATTACCTTGACTTGCTATTTTACACAAACACCCATCCAATACACACACATGCACACTCAACGATATTCTAATCTACTGGAGACTTGAATCGATACCGTTGAAATGGGCTTGTTTTCACTTGATGTTACCATTGTGCTTCACTTAAATAAACACACAGATTGTGCTGTTATTTATTAGATTGAACCTCAGAACAGGGTTACCTCAGAAATTCAGACTTTCCTTGTCTACAAAGCCAAATCACACTGTAATATTTTGAAATTTCCCATGAAATGCTTGCAATTGGTCCTAAAACCAAACAGAAACACATTGTCATAATGACTTGATGTGTTACAAGATTGCTACAAAGCAAACACAATTGTCCTTGAACTGTGGCGATACTCCAAGCTGTCTCCAAGAATTCCCAGTGTTGTGTAAGGCTTTACATCTGTGCTGAAGATTAGTCGGCAGAAGCTGTTATTAATTTGTTGACATGCACTTTTTGGTTTCGTCCCGAGTGTTGGCTGCGGAGCTGACATATGCTGTAGATTGACGGCTTAAAGCCCCATCAAGCATGCACAAATGCCACTCAGTTGCTTTGCTTGTTGTTCTTGGTTTCACCCACCTACGCGCCACTCTTCTGGTGTTACCCTGACAAGTCCCCTGCTGCAGTGTCTGTCATAAGTCACTCTTCTACCAAGCCATCTTGTTGCCTCGTGACAGCCCAAACCACAGTGAGCAGTCTTAACACCGATGTGTATGCGTGGGAGGCCTGTCTGCCAATCATGACAAAAGTCTCAGAGGCTGAGATGGTGGGCGTGGATACATGGGATATTTGGTGTGTTGGGTCTTCACCACAGTATCAGCAGAGAGGGCGTTACAGGTTATTGTTGTTGTTTTTTTTTTTTCTCCAAATCACATTTCATACTCCAGGGATGTATTGACAAGTGTGAAACAGTGGTACGTGCAAAATCTACATATTTGATTTCGTATTCCATGCTCCCTTTGAATGTTAAAGTGACAGGTGACAAACTGACCATCAATGTTATATCCATCAAAAAATTTTGGCTCACTGAGAAATCTTCAGAGCTGCTTTTCTTTGATTCGTTCAAGTTTCTGGAAATATGTTCAATAACTACAGCTCATTTGAATTATATATTTTCTTTTGGTGCTTTGATAATGGTGGCGGTGAGTTCAAAATGCTGAGATATACATGTTATCCATGTGCATGCATGTGTTTTGTCAACGTTCCCTGGCTACTACTTCCTGGTATTCTGGCTATCTGTACTGGATTTATTCTAAGTAGCGTGGAGTAGGCTCCAGTTCCAGTCTGAACAAATTACCGAACACTTGAAATTTGAAGTATCTGTCAAATGAAAAGTAACAATTGTATTGCTACTGATCCAGATGAAGGTATAGTAAATGTACACTTTGTTGGAGAAGTGCTGTTAAATCCAAAAGTATAAAACAGCACTCTGGAATCCGCCATTGTTGTTGTTGAACCATGCCTGTGAAGAACAAGTATGGACAGAAACTCTTGTGCACACGGTCAACAGGGAAAGCGTGTTGCGTGTTCCGTGTTTACATAGCTGTGGACAATTTGAAAATGATGCACTCTGTATACAAATTTTAAAGAAGTGCCCTTGTTCAAGAACACCACAATCCAATGAAAGTTTACCATTTTCACTTGAACCCTATTACATAAACAGGGCCTGTGGTGATGAGTAAATAAGGTGAACGGCCATCATAGCCAACAATGACTAAGCACACCAACACAACCTTTTTTTTTGTATTGCTTTTATAATCAAGAATGCCAGAAAAATACACCTTACAGTTTCATAATATAACCACTAACTTTGCTTTTGTGACTGAAGCAGAACAACATGAAAGCTTTCGACAGCAAGTATCTTTGCTCTCCATATTTTGTAGCGCCATATAGCACAATATAGTCTCTATTTTATTCACCCGTCAACGCTCCACCTTTCTGAAGTGCGGTTCATGTGAAGTTTACCGAGTAGAAAATGAATCTTGGCTTATCACCGCACAAAAAGACCGGGGGATTTTGTAGTTTGTCCTCAGAGGTTTTCCATGAAACATAAATAGAGATGAACAGGGACTTCTTGTTTCCTATCTTTGAACATCGTCCACCTTTTTTTTGTTTGTTTTTTCACAAAGTGTAAAACCTTCAGCGTGAGTGTGCCACACTGGTGTATGTGTCTATATTTACACTTGTGTGTGAACATTTTGCATAGCAGCCGTTCACAGATGCACTAATTTAATACAAACTCAAATGGGTTCTCTTGAAAAGAATCAGTTCTTACTCGAATTCAGCTGGGGCCACTGTTACCAAACAGGAGGGTGGGGCTCTCATTGAAATTCAAATTGGTCTGCATTGTATTTAACACACTCTTTCATCTTCCCGAGATTCATTCCAAAATGAGATATCAACAATGAGATGCAAAAACGAATGAGAAAACAGAAGAGCCCAATGCACACCCCGCTGCAGTTCAGAGATCCTTCTGATGAACTCAATTGTGTTTTCGTTGGCATCATGTCAGCTCTAATCAACATTGGCATGTTTAGCAGTTTCTACTATTAGGATTGTAAAATAAACAATGAGCTTTCAGTAACCACCTGACAGTTGCAGTCTCATGAAAGGTAGAAAATGCTACAACAACAAACAATATTGAAGATATTGAACTATGGAAGATATTGAATTGACATAAGGAGGAAAACTACCCTTGTTTTCCAGACAGGAAAATTATATCTTTAATTGGCCTAGATTAACACTTATTTCCGAAATTAATATAAATTGTTGACTTCTTCTGAATTATGGGGAGGCTTAGACATATTTTTGTAGCTATCACTCGCTTTGAATTCAGGTCAGTATACTCTTTTGTTTAATTTAAGTAATGATTTAAAACTCCTCACAGAAAAACCTCCATCCAGATTCTGGTTATAATCTTGCTGCTAACGACAGCTGCAGGATATATCGTAAATATATTGCCATCATCGTATTAACATTCACAATATACAAAGGGATGACTGAACTGCAATAAATGGTATTTTTCTATGCGTTATGCATTCATGTTCTTCATTCTTCATGCCATGTTCCTCCTACTGAATTTGAGTCACAATAAATTGCACTTCAGTATTTCATCATCATACCTGTCGTCAACATGCCAGAAGTCAGAAATGAAAATTACAAACCATAAACTTAGCAAACTGCTCCACTTCTGATTCACTGTTTCAGATATGCACCATTGGTAATTAAGAAAAACCTCTAGAAAAAACAAACTAATCCCATTAGATTAGATGAGCTAAGCCCAAAATGCTATTTTCAAAATATTATCTCATTAATATAACAAAAAATTATTTCTTGTTTTATGTGAATGCATGATTTTACATTTCAAGAGCCGAATATTCTTAAATGTCTAAAATAGTCAAAACTCTCATGACATGTTTCTGTATTCCAACACATACCCCCATCCCCCCTGTGTACGTTCATCACCCATTCACCTGTTCATAACTTCCATGTGGTACCAGACCTCTGCACTCCACGTTCTGTAACAAGGTCAGTTACTGTTTTCAAGTCAGTGTTTATATTTTATTCAGTATTTTTCTAAACCTCGTGGCTATATTTGAGTATGAACTAAGAGACAGAGTTTGCTAGCAGATTTCAAGCAGGCCTTGGTTTTTTTGAAACCAACATAGCAGCACAGTGTGTACTCTGGCAGGGTCATTCTCAAAATGTGCTCGGCAAGATAATAATATTATAAGGCATTTCTCATTGTGCTTTAAAGGCACTCGTTATGCCTGCTAAATTATCCAGCTTGTGTGCATCTTGATTTCATGTCAATTGAATGACTTTTATGCATTTGTCTACAAATGGATGAAACCGAATTAAATCATCAGAGTACCGAGGAGTTTTACTTAATCAAATAGGACCTGCAGATTTTAACAAACAGGCCAAGTCTTATTTTTCATTGACCCGTCAGCCTTTCTTCTTCCTACGTTTGACCGTCTTGCTGTCTTTCTCACCAGAGGAACTCTGTTGAACAAATACACTCTGTATGAGTGGTGCCCATCATGTAAGAAGACCCCAGATGTATTTACCAGCCCTTCTCATTTAATATATAGAGTCTGACCGATGTGGCAGATACAGTGGAAATCACACGCTGCAACGAGACTGAATGATCAGTCAGGACACTGGCTCTGATTTGACATTGCCATGGAGACAAGTCATAAAAACTGCAGATGCTTGTCTCGTTGTTGGGGCCATGGGCTAAGGAAAAGTTTGCAGTAACTCTGCACTTTTTTTGGGCTAAAATATCATGTAATTTGTCCTCCATTTTTTCTTCCCATTTATTTATTTTAATGTCACAAATTTGTAACTAATGATAATAATACGAACAAATCAATTGCTTTTGATTTGCAAAAATCACAAAACACGTATACATAGACGGATGAATGCACAAAGAACTGAGACAAAAAACTTGATTTAAGTCTCCCTTGACAAATACTGTGAAGGTTTTATTTTCTTTCACATTCTGACATTTCTTTTCAGGTATTCAGGTATGTAACATTTTAACTTTGCACCAGCCTTTTCACCTTCACTTTTTTTATATGAAGGATTCTAAATGAATCCCCAGCTACAACAAGTGAGGTTGATTAAACTAGGAATCTGTACTCGTGCTGGGATGTGACTATTAAAGTAGTTTACACTGCACCTGGAAGATCATTTAAAACATTCAAATTAAATATGTCAAATAAATCTGAAATATGACGGTAAACTTGTGACAATCACATACGAGAGGTAATGTTGAAAAAAAAACATGTCACAACTTATTCTAAAACAACTGAGGCAGATTTCTCCAAACTGTCATATTTGATATTTACAGCAATATTTCATGGTTAGCCAGTAGGGTGTTAGCTCAGGACATCACTCTCTCCGCTAATAAGGCAAAATGTACACACAAGTGCACACACTGCAGGAAGCATGGAGGTTTTGTGGATTGCTTATACAAAGTAATTTCATCATCTATTGTTGTTGGAGACCTGTGCAGAAAGAGATGGGGGGGGAGCAAACTGAAAAACCGAATCCTGCATTTTCTGTACTGTTGTATCCATCTTAAGGTGCTGCTGCTGATCCCTGCTAATAGAGGCCAAAACCCTGTTACACCCCGGAAAGCTCACCAGCCCACCACAGGGCAAACTCAAAAGACACAAACAACGACACAAGAGCAGTTTGTACAGTGGAAAAAAAATAAGTGTTCACAGAAAACCCATCCATGGACAAGGGAGAACATAGTCTTCATACATAAAAGCCTTGAATCACAGTTTTGAATTGTTGAACCAGGGATATCTTCAGTGAGGCAATAGTGCATACCACTACTTCACTGTGTGACGCCAAGGCCAAATGTTTAGCTGTTTTTTTATATTACAAAACACTGTTAACTGATGTATTTTATTCAGACCCCAGTTGACAGTGTGGCCTGCTTCTCCGAGACAAAAGATGGCATTAGCCCAGGTGAGGTACTAAACAAGCATTACAATTTTAAGATAAAAATATGTTCACGCTTAAAAGTGAAGATATTAAAATTATTCACAATAACAATCTTCTGTAAGCTGGATGTGCTACTAGATATTAAAAAAAACAACTACTCTTTAGCTTTTGAAAAACGTACAAGATTGTATTGAATTTTACCTGATAAGCTGCATTTTTGGTTACAAATAAAATAATGAAAAATAAAGACAGGAAACCTCATCTTGAATACTGTGATTCATTGTTGATTTATACACGAGGAAAAAAACCCAAACAAACTTGATTTTAGATCAATATTTTTACACTTAAAGTTTAAACCTTACAATTTGATGCTCAACTTAAAACAGCAACAGGAAACAAACATAGGAGGCTTGTTTGTTGAAATTCCTTTGCCTCGTTCGTACTTGCTGAAAAAAAAATCGAAGATAAATGAAGTGTATACATCGATATTGAGGAATGAAATGAAGGAGGAGGTGAAATCCACTGGCTTCTGTTGTTAAGATCAGCTTTTATTATTGCTGCTCATTGTCAAGTGAGTAATATCATTTTACAAAATAGCGAGACTCACCAGGTCTTGCTCCATTATTCCATTGTTTTCATAATATTGTCAAGCTCTCCATTGTTCCCCGGGAGATATGTCATATCTTGAATGGAGTAAACACATTCAAGCAATACAACCCATGGTGAGAGAACAGAATCCAGATCCAGATTATAAAATACAACACAATTCAAACAGATTCAAAGTGTTGTGAGGTATTTTATCAAAAATGTAATGTGCAGTTCCTGGATGTGGACTAAAGTTGGGGGGGAAGGACAATTGCAGCACAGTTGGCTTTGTGGCATATATCATTATAAATAAACTGGAATTTACCAACAAAACTCAAGCAGAGTAACTGTTTTATTGTATACTGTGAATAAATTCCAAACAATTTTGCATCGTAAGCAGAATTAACTTAAAATAAAATGTGATATGATTACTTCTTATATAGTCCTGTTCCAGTCAACCTAGTGAGTTCTTACCACTTTTATCACATTCCTTCAGTTTAATCCCATGTTTATTTAGTCCATCATTTTAGTCTTTATCTTAGTTCAAGTATACAAGAACTATTTTAATCTTTTTTTTCTTCTTTTTTTTCATTTTTCTCAAGAAATTTATAATGTACATGTAAACATTTTTTGTGAATCTTGTTTCACACATTTTCTCTAATCCTTAAAAAAAACATGGTTAATGACTTATATCATTGCATAAATCTTTTTATTTATGGTACAAATTCAAGGAATACAATCAGACATGGAAGTTGTTGACGAATTTGCCTCTTCATTTTTTAACTCCAAAGTAAAAAAAAAAAGTGAAAAAACTAATTTATTCTCTGCGGCTTCAAATAAAAATACAAATAATAAAAAAAAACAAAAAACCGAATATTATCTTCCCTCTTCCTCCTGAATCCTGTATAAAGTATTTTATTGGTTCTTTTTCTGTGTCTGATGTTCTGATGTTTGGTCCTAAATGACCCCACTGCTAGGGAATATGAACGCACCAAAGCTGTGACTAGGAAGTGGAGATAAACCATTTAAAAAACAAACAAACATTAAATATCATATAATATTTCACTTAGCATTTTTGTTGACAAAAATTAGGAGAGATTGTATGACTTCTCGAAATCTGAAAATATTATAGTCTCTGTCAGTGTTTCATGACATAAGTGGTCCCGTTTTATCTTCGTCCCAGTAAAAACAAAAAAAACTAAAACCTTTGTCGGTCATATTTCGCCTCAGTTTTCATCAACAAAATTACACTACTTCTAAATCCCTCCAATACTGTTTGGTCTGCTTACACTTCCATTAGATGTTAATTGAGCTGCACCAGAGTACATTTTCACACTGACACACTGCTTCATTCAAACTTGGACCACTTATTTGCTTTAATTTATTTGGTTTGCAAATAATCCAATACTGTGTTATGGCATCCTTATGTGCCTTAATTGGTCTGCACAGTGGTATTTCATAGTGGGTTGGTTGGGGTTTGAGGCTTTTCTGCTTGCAATTTGCATGTTCTGGATGGATGGATGGATGGATGGATGGATCTTTTTAACGTGTACTGTACATCTGATACACAGCCTTGGTACATGCAGTCGTATGGGACTTGATGTGAAACAACATGACTTGGGTTTTTACAGTGTCTGTTTATGCCAAACACGTTTCATGTCCTTCATGTCTCTGCAGCTACCTTGCCATTCCCTTCCTCTCCCCCACTCCTCTTCTTCTGTCATGTTGATTATTTACCCTTTTTCTGGCGGTAATAGGTTGCCATGGCTACCACTGGTCTTGGTGGAGTTCAAGGTGTTTTTACATTTGGTGTCATGTGTGTGATCTCACATATTTTGGCAGTCAAGCTCCACGAGAGTGCCTGCAAAAAAAAACTAAAAAACTGCCAGCTTTGCAGACAGATGAATGAATTTGCTGCTTAATTCTCAAAGCACTTTATCATTCATTTTTACATTTTCTTTTCTTCTCACTATCAGCTATTGTTTTCACTGATCTGTTCCTTCTTATTGTTGCCTGTTAATTATTGAAGTGTGGTGTCGAGTGCCTGCTGAAGCGGTGGAAGTAGCCCAGGTTTTACTTCCACTGAGCCACAACAAGGCTGTGCAGCTCATCAGTAGCTGGCTTTTGGCACAGTTTTGAGCATAACTTTGCCAGCATCATTGCTTAACAAGCCCTGGGACACTAGACCCTATAATGACAGCATTTACACAGAATAATTTGCCCATTTGTTCATTTTAACAATGTCTTTACATCTCTACAGAGAATGAGAATAATCAAGTTATTCATGCTTTTCTAAAAGCACACCAGCTACCCTCACCTCAAAAGACTCGGAGACTGATTAGAGACATCAATCAGATTTATTTAAATCATTTTACCACCAACAAGCTTAAGTTTATGATGTGCTTCTTGTCATATGACCTGCTTAGAAATCTCACTGCACTTACTATTCATATAAGTGCAATCAGACCAAACAAAACAAAACAAAGACAAACATCACTTCCGTATTTTTTTTTTTTTATTATACCAAAGCAACCGAACACACTTCATATTTTCCCATTTCCATAAAGCTTTACAGCACTCTGATGTTTGACCTGAAAACCTTTCATAATGAACCGTTATACACGACAGAGGCAAACACAGCATTCATCTACGTATTCAATCTTTCTCAAAACATTTTATGTGAGTTTTAAAGGATGGCCTTGCCAGCTGATGACGAGGCAGTAAGTCACCCCAAAAAACTTTATTTTCCTCCACAGTGAGGAGTTCAGCAGTCAAAGAAAATAAACTGCACACAATAGCCAGCTTTCAGCTCATTCTATTCAAAATTAAATAACTGCTCGAAACTTTTTCCTTTCCTTCAAACAACTTTCACTTGTACCAATGAGCTAAAGAAAAATCACATTTTGCTTGCATGTGGAGGGCTTAAACTACAGCGAAATGTTTTTGTTTTTTTAAATCCTGCACAGTTATGTTCACACCAATGATGATGGATTTGAACTGTGAAGTGCTTGTGAGGTGCTTGCACCATTGGGAGTGACTGAAGTTCATGGTGTTGTTAAAAACACTTCGGCTCATGGACATACGGAGATTGGACTTGAACCACAGACCTCAAGAATTGTCTTACTTGTTCTGGACGGCTTCTGTAGCATTAATAGCTCTTGTCATTGAACAGCCGTGGCCACTCAGTGATTGAACGGGTGTTACGTAGAGTGCAGACGGTTACAATGATACTTTGGCTTATTACTGCATAAATCGCTGAATAGAAGCGTATTGTGAGCTTGCTGTGGTTTCATGTCTTTATCACTCCCCAGCAGCAGCCATAACTAAATGGGCCCATTTGAACATGTCAGTCACATTGTACCTCGGCTTCCCAGATCAGCTCACGTTTCAGCCACAGTGTTAAAATACCCTGATTGTGGCAGCGACAGCGGCTTTCTGGGACGATCATGTTGCTTTTAATTTATGGAGGGAGGCACAACAATGAATTTCACATTTGAGGATTTTGGCTGTGAGAGCATTTTTATACATGTGATATGGCTTTCTATACACTGTACTTGTGTGTATTGAAGAAAGGATTTAGTGAATTATATGATGACATATCCTTGTCTAATGGAAATGAAATCCATGCACACAAATAGGCGGAACATGCATGTTATTCAATAATAATAATAATAATGAAGAATACTGAGTGATCAGACTCTGAAGAAGCATAGTGTTTGTCACTGCTCTCATACGCATAGAACGTCAATCTGCCTGCTGCTGATTTATTTCTTTTTTTGGGAAAACGGGCATGCCCAATCATCAACGCTCTCTGATATAGAACAGGAGAAGAAAAAAAAACGCAATCAAATGCTGCACATAAAGCTGCCTCAACAATGTACTATAGATAAGCTTGTCATTCTGAAGGAAACTACAAATTCAATCCAGTGGAAAAACCAATAAAAAGTGAATGTAAACATTCAGTCGTATTTAACATTTAAGAAAATCCACTATTAAAATTTAGAACTTTTAAAAAATAATGTCTGTTTCCAAAGTCATTGAGTAATCACGTCACAATAGTAATCTTCTTAATATTACACATTGATTGAGTAATTTATCAGCCCTACCTTTTATTCATTGAATTGGTCCAAATGGAGTCAGAAGAAATAATAAGTAGGCTATTAAAAGCAGACATTGTAGTCCCCAAATGAGTTTTCTCTTAATTGAATACCTTTTGTGAGGTGTTACCACATCCATTGTTGAGGAAGCTTTAACTGTGGTACATTGCATTACCTTTGTTTAAATACATTTATATATTTATTTTTAAGTGTACGTTTCTGATACACAGGCAACTACAACTCACATAATATGAGAACGGCAGACAGACATATCTGGGTTCAAAATGACCATTAGGCAAGCAGGTGAAAGTTTTGCAGGAGAGCAGTTACAATGAATGAGTGCTCTTTCAGACTACTCCTGCTCGAAGCAGCATTTTCCCCATAAACATAAACATAATCCACAACATATGGCTGTGTGAGCAGAGAAGGCACTGTGAAAATATTAGATGCCTGTAATTTACACTTACCGAATTTGATATGGATATGTGTCATAAATTTGCTTGGGGAAAAATATGATTATTATGGGATATGCTTGCAAGAAGCCAAAAAAGAGATACAAAGCAATGTTGGTCACAAAGTACAGGGAGAAGGACTGGCTGTAGACACTGGTGTTAGGTGGATTAATTATCGGTTTATATTTTTATTTCCATTTTTTTCTTGTAAATATGAAAATATAATTTGTGATAAATATGTACATTAAAAGCCACTTACTTTTTTTTGCTTGTTTTGCATTGCTCTGTTATGTCTGTGTTTTATTTAATTTATCTTATGTTTTGTTTTGCTGTTGTTCTCACATCAAGAAGTCTAATTAATACATTTAAATATCTTCTTAATTTAAGTTAAATTGACGTAAAACACAAAATGTAAAATGCTTTTTTGAAATTGTACAGAACAACTTTTTTGGAATATATTGTATTGTATAATAGCATATCATTGGATTGTAATTGTGGGTGCATTGAAATATTTATCACTTAAATGTTACAGCTGGTAAAGCTAGTTATGCGCTTGCACGTATGAAAATGCCAGTGATTGGAACAGCAGGAAAGCTCTGCCTCATGGAGACACCAGGCAGATAATGTCTGTGTTTACACTCAGTCAGACATGAAAGCAAACATTCAAAATGATCCATGTACAATTAGAATTTCTTTGGAAGCCAGCGTGGAGCTTAAGCTCATGCCGCAAATATCTGTTTTCCACAGTTTTTATAGCAAAATTTCAGCTACCATGTACAGTCTGATTAGAAATATACCCAAAATATCAGAATCAATTGCTACATTAAGATGTATGGGTGAATTGTCTTCCTTCTTTTTGAATCTGTTATTAAGGAAGTGAAAAGTACTAAGACAGCCACTGACGAGTGTTTAAAAGACAAGTTAGGACAGTTTAAGACAATCATGAGTTTAATTGAACTATTGTGTTCAATTAAACCTTGGTATTGGTTTGTAATCACTTTTACTTGAAATTTTATTCCTTGTCCTATATTATTATGGTCCCGTGGCATATGTAGGAACATTGCAGAATTCCTTAGTATTATTTCCAAGCTGCCAGATTAGAGCAGCCACATTTCCTGAGAGACACGTGCATGTTTGGCGCTGCTCTTAACAGCTCAACAGCTTTGATTCAGCCAGGATCTTGGCGCTGAGTCTATTTTTCACACTCTTGGTGCTCGATTCTCAGTAAAATTCACAATACAAAATTAAATGCTAATAGAGTCAAATTGACATCCTACTAGCAAGATGATATAATTTTACCACCAATGTCAGATAGAATAGGTGGGTGGGGAGGGAGGTAGGTAGGTAGGTAGCAAGGTAGGTAGGTAAGAATACTTTTTCACATTGCCCAATACACAACTCTAAATGCCACATTTGAGACCTAATTATTTTCACCCAGACTTTGCTTAAATCAGACTCGGTGCTTTTGCCTTAAAAAAAAAAAAAAAAAGATTAGGTTTCAGTGATTTAAGAATGCTGAAATTAATAGTTATTGTCAAGCCAAAAGCTGTCATATGAAATTGCGACAAACAGAGGACTTTACAAACCATAACTCTACATGAGTTTCATGGCCACAATAGATTTTCTTAGATTCTTGTAATGGGATGGTAAGAGGAGTAATACATGATATGCTGCAGTTTAGAAGTTAGAAAATGAGACATGATGCAATTTCTTATTAATGCAGATATAATATCGCCAGAAATTGTAAATGCCAGCCCTCTTTGGTCTGTGCTGTGTTAGAAAAAGATTAATCTCTGAGCGGTTGCATTTTTCTACGACTGCAGAGTTGGGATTTTGTTAATACATGGAAACTATAACCACAACAACCCTTGAATCATTTTAAATACTGTCGGTAAGGCTTATTGCTGTTGTTTCCTAATAAATGCAATAAGAATACAATTGATGGGTATTTTTTCCTCCACACATTGCTCATAGATTACACAATGTTTAGCCAAAGTGTTTGTGAGCTGAAGAGCCAACAGTGTTCAGTTTGGGTAGAATGACAAGCCTCCATTATCATTCTCGAGTCCTCTTATTACAGTGTTCATTACAGCTGATGTCTTTTTCACTCATGTCCCTTTTTTGTTATTATAGATCAACTAAAACTCACCCTGGACCAGTGGTTCATTTGAGTGACAGTCCAAAGGATGAAGGCAAGGTGAGTAGATGAAGCCAATCGGGAGGGGGGTTACCCTTCCCAGTTTGGGAACTATTTCTGTTTTCCTTCTCTCTACCTAAATCTTTTTCAGTCTTCACCCTTTCTTACTCTTTCCTGTTCTTCTATCTTTCTTTCGTTTCCCTCCTAATTACTCAGCTTTACTCTGTCAACCCAGCGTTCTCTGTGGCTCACTGAAAGGAAACATTTCTTGTGTTGTCTCCCTCCCACTGTTGCCGTCATGCTCTTTTTCTCTGCGCACGGAAGAAAAGAGCTGTGAGAGACCTGCAACTCCTTTCATCTGAGGCGAATTTTTCTGGGGTCAAGTTTCAGTCCATTTGGTAGGAAAAGTGTCAGGTGGAGGTTGCTGTAAAAAGAGAGGTCATTGCGGAGCATATTGATTTTCCCAATAGATTTTGCTGCCTCTGGGCAAAACCAGACTTGACATGCTGTGAAGGCTTAAAAGCAAGACATGAGTTAACAGCTGCTGTCACACAATGTACTCATTCGCTGCCAGAAAAGACAAAACACTGCTTCAAATATTGGGGGAGACTAAAAAAGAAATGATGGAGGCACATAATTCTTGAAAAGTAGGAGCAAAGGTGGTGTTTTAGTTTTATTTCCAAAACTATGTACCAAGATCAGTTTGGATGCGTTAAGTATTCAATAATGTTATGACTGTACAGTTTACATGCACATACAGAAAAATACTGAAACATTTGAATGTCAATGTTTCAGTGTACTCTTGTAATCATGATTATTTATAAGTAATGCTCAAAATATTACAAGTATCTTTAGTAGTGTGAGTTGTTCTTCAGTTCTCATCATAGAGCGTGCAGGGGCATGTCAAAGTTAATAAGACAATGTCCTTTTGATATCTGACTGTGACATCTTCATTCCTCTTGACTGTTGGTGTTGAAATGCAAACTTTCAGGGTCGTAAAAAACATGAAAGGGAATTTGTCTTTTTCCATCTCACCTGCCCTCAACTTCCATCTCCAGATGTGTGAAAGCAGACAATTTCTCTTCTCGGCAGCAGGCTGTGCTCCTCCAACGGCATCCTAATCTCCTGCCTCTGATCTGTAATCAGATTGTGTCGACTTTGCACTTATTGTGTGTGTGTGTGTGTGTGTGTGTGTGTGTGTGTGTGTGTGCGTACATGTGTAATTGTGGGCGCACATTGGTGTGTATATGTGAATTTATTGATACATACATGTTAAATGTTCTAAAATGCCAACTTGGAGGACTTGTTTTAGGACATATATATTCGTGAGGCAATGAGGCATATTTAAATGCATGCAATAGTGATGAAACTGCATTCCTTGTTTATTCAACTTTTGAAAATGATTGTAAAATTATATCTTGTAATCAAATATGACTTTTAAATAGTGATGATTTAACAACTAAATATTATTATGCTGTCCTTTTATGAACCCATCTCACTCAAGGTCAGTTGTGGCACCTGAACCAAGATGAGTTTGACGTCCCACTAACTTGTGTTCTCATCATAGCAAAAACTCTTAATGCACTGACATCCATGCCTCACTGTGCCACATTTAATGCCACAAACCTTGCATGTCTTAATCCGGTAATACATCATCACAGTCTATTCAAACTGTGCCACCAGAAGCAACTTAATCAGAGAATCAGAAGCTTATTACAATTCAAACCAGCTGCTTGGCATTACAGCGAAGAGTGCACTTTGGTAATTTACACTGGCACTGTTGGTGCATGCTGTGCTCTTACATCTTTCATCCCTTCATTATTTTCCATTCCCTGTCACTCCTCTCTGCAGCTGCTTGTTGGGTTTGAGAGCGGGACGATTGTACAATGGGACCTCCGGGCCAAGAAGGCAGACTTCAGAATCTACTATGATGAGGTGAGCCGCAATACCACTGTTCATATTATCTTGGAACTTATTGAGTGATTTCATTGCAGGGGTGCCTTTTTATAGAAGGAAGTATATTAGACAAAGATGTGTAAATGCATCAAAGAGAATAGCAAAAAAATATATCACAATGGTATTTCAGCGTGTTACACAATTTTACAAACTGCCTCGGACTCTGGAATACTGTGAAAACCTGGATCTTCTTGCCATTTAAAAGGTTGTGAGGCTTTGTATCTTGGAGCCCTGTAAATAATGAACATGAATGTGATCCACCTCGATGCATGAATACAGTGTGATTGATCTCAGGTCCGTGAGAGAATGAAGAATCTACTCTTGCAAAATTGTATATTGCAGCTTTAACAGCATCTTGCCTTTTGTTCATTTTCCTCACATCACTGATCCTGTTAAGTAACGGAGCTCCAGTCTCAACAAAGCAAATGGCTTTTTTTTCTTCTTCTTAATCTTTGAGCAGCTTCAACTCTTCTTTTCCAATGTGGTATCTTCGTCATCAAATATTAAAACCTATTGCCTGTCAACCAATTAAAGCTGGTTCAAGCAGCCATAATTGGAAGACCCATCTTCCCACTCGTTCAGCCTGTCAGCTGGAACAGGTGAAGACTGCTGCATCTGTTGCTATTTCACCCAGAGAGCAGCAGAGCGTGAAATCAAGACTGTTCTCTGTGTCTCTAAGTGACTCAGCTTGTGCTCTAGTAATTTGGTAGGAATTTGACACTGAAAAGGAGATATTTTAAGTCAAAGGTTATGCACTTTTAACACATGATTATTTGTGTAACAGTCACTTGCCATTTACCATTTATCATTAAAGTAAACAAATGTATACTGATGTGTGCAGCAAACTATATTCATGTGTTTCAATTCATGTGAATGATTTTTCTCATCAGAAATGGGAATGTCAGAGGAGTGTAGTGTATTTCACCATCAGACGGTGAGGGGGCGTACAAAGTGTGACAGCTCTTCTTGAGATGTGTGACTTTAGCCTCTTCACTCTTGGTCACTGATGTACTGTTTGTGGACACTTTTAATACATCTGTGCACTTTTCTAAAGGTATGTCCGGTATTATGTCAGTAAGATATTTTTTGCCATACTGATTTGGCATTAGAGCGGACTGAAAAACTATTACGTGATGCAATTAGTGAAACTGACAAAAATTAAACTGAGGTGTTAAAAAGAAAAGAACAAATAAAAGGTGATGCAATTAGTACCTCGGCCAACATGTAGGGGGCAGTGCTGAGCAGTCGGGTTTCTTCATTTCATACAAATTAATGATAGATCATAAATACAGACCAATTTATGCTTTCATGTGTTTTGAGTTCTTAAATTATGATCAAATTAAATATTTGCTCTAATAAAAAGTATAGAAATGCGGGAATAAAAATGAGCGTCACCTCCCCTGTCATAAATGTCACTGCACCATCTGTCAGAGGACTCTGGCCTTTCTGTGCAGATGCAAAAATTAAACTATTCGCATGTTTTTATTATAGAGGAGCGGAAAGGTTGTGTTTGTGCCATTTATTACATGTCGCCTTTTTATTTAATGACTGGCTATTTGCCAAATTCTAAACTTTGCATGGTTTACATAAAAATAACTGGGGAGAGCAAACCATAGCTCAGGTGAAAAGGCTTCTGGCATCTTGCTACTTTTTTATGTCATGTGGATGTTTTGTGAACATAAATGAGCACAAATAATTGCCACTTTCGTGTAATCAAAGTAAAGTTTTAATGGGCCAGTCAGCCTTTTCCCAACGTTTTTAAAAAGGTCAATCTCTACTCCAGTTCTTGTGGGGGCAAAACATCTTGGCCAGATTAGCTGCACAGTTCCTCACACTGAATGTGCAAATGGGAAAAAGGTTAATTTAGCACAATGTGGGGCCAAATACTCTCTGACCATTCATGTTGACATTGCAATTTAAATTGCATATTGCCCTCCTGCCTTTTTCCAGGGTGATGATCTCTATAACTTTGAATGAAATAGCTGGGTAAGATGTTTTCTTAAAGAACCACGACACAATAGTTGTGTCATGCAAAGACACAAAAAGGACTTTGTTGTTGCTGTATAGCTTTAGTATCATCGCCCCAGTGACTGGCAAGAAAACGACCACAGTCATACACAAAGAGTTTTAGTCTCTGAGAGCTGCTGCAATTTTACGTTTCTGAAATCTTTGTGTCAGATAAACTTTTTCTCTGCTGTACATATTGAACATGTTATTGAAAATAAGATGTTTTGTATTTCTGTGTCAGCCGCACATCAAGAAATTGTACAGGTTGTTGTTTGCTGAAACACATTAAAAGTGTTTTCATTTCTTATGGCGATTACTTTCTGGAATAACAATTTATTCTTTCATTTGTAATTCAACTTTGTTAATAGTTATAATAACTCTGACCAGGTCTTTGAGACCCCACTACAGTGTCTCTGTCCAATCATATCTAAATGTATTTATAAAGCACATTGAAGACACCACAGTGGACCAAAGTGCTGTACAAAGAATAAATATGATGTAAAAGTGGACAGTTCACACATTTACATAAAATAGATAAAATATTAAGACAATGTAATTTAACAAATTCAGTTAAAACAAAAACATGGGTAATATAAAAAAGTCAACAGTCAAAATGTGGCTTGTAAGGTGTGTTTCTGTGTACTTGGCTGATATGTTGTTACAAGCATCCTTCTTTTCCAGCAGTTCTTTCTTTGGACTTAGACCATCTCAGTTGATCAGCCCTCTCTGGTGGCCATACCATATGTTGCTGTAATTCTTTGTTCTTTTTGCTGAAGATGTTGTGAACAAACTCGTAGCCAATCAGAGACATCCCTAATGGTGCTGGAGACGATCCAAAACATCTGAATGCCTGTAATGTTTCACTGTGTGTAATGTGCCAACTGACAGCTTCTAAAAAATAACCCTTCCAACCGGTCTCTTTGGTACAGGCCATCCATTCTGTCAGCTGGCATCATGAAGGGAAGCAGTTCATGTGTAGTCACTCAGATGGCAGCCTGACTCTGTGGAACCTCAGAAACACCACCAAGCCATTCCAAGTCACCTTCCCTCATGGTGAGAGTTGCACTCACAGAAGGCTTTGATAATCCCACCCGGGACCACTGTGCCATTGGGCTCATTTCCGCAACAGCAGACAGAAATAGAATTTGCTGTAAAAGATGGTTTAGAGTATATGCATACGTAATGCAGTACATACTGCACTCAAATCTTCCTCGCCAATGTCAAACAACTTCTCTAATTCTCTTAATGTCAACAAACAGGCGGCCACTAATGTATGTTTAAGATGAATTTATTCCATGAAAAAATATTTATACTAACATATATAAAAATGGTATAAAAATAGAGATTCGTAAGTGCAAACAGCTTATCAGATAAAACACACTACTAAAGTACATTCAAAATACCACCAAAATAAAACACCAGTGGACAGATTTGCTTATTGATTGTATATTACCTTGATTTAAGCAGGTAAATCGTTACGAGCAAATCCTTTATTCTAAATATGTGGGATATTTCTTATACATAAAAACCTTAAGGAGATCAACGATAAGTCAGGTTAATCACCTATTAAAACTTCCATCTGTGTCTTTCCATCAGGTACAGGAGTGATATAATCCTGGTTTCGATCAGGATGTGTGGTACCATGAAAGATTAACATAGATAGCCTGTGGCTGTCGGTCTGATAGGACTGCTTGTATTTGAGTCGTTTTAAGCCAACAACTCCGTCCTTGTCAACCACAGTCATTTCAGGGTGTCTGCACATTTACAACGCGTGACAAAGCTAATCCGAAAATGACGATCATTGTGATGCGCCCGGTCAGCCTGTCAGTGCCAGTTCGTCTGACTGTCAGGTGAGAATCTTCAGCTCAGGTTCAGTTGAATTACTCTGAAGCCAAAAGTAATTTCACAGGCTCTCCTTATGTTTCTTCCCCGCGCCGGGTTGATTTGTGTTCTGGAAAGTCACCCTGACCCCGTCAGGTTTCTGCTTCCTCAGGGTGAGCTGCGATCTCGGGCAAAATCACAAAACAGGAAGAGCGCGAGGGAAGGACATGAGTGATGGGCAGACAGAGCAAACAGCCTGAAGCCTCATGAGTTCGAGCAGGTTGTTTTTGTGAAAGGAGGACAAGGGGACATAAAAATGAATATTTCCCAGAAAATAGGACCAAAGCAGTTATGGACGTCAATAGATGTAAAAAAAAAAATTAATGTCTGACATCATAATGCAAGTTTGTCATTTGTGTAATATCTGTCTCCTGGACATGAAACAAATGTTTAATTGATTTGCAGATACACTTCAAATGTGTAGAGGAATGTTCCAACTTTGGTCAGCCTTTTTGAGTAGCCAATTTAGTTACTTGTGAGTGACACACCACCCCACCAGTTTGAGATAATACTGAAAGCCAGTGCTCTAATATTTTTATTAGATTCAGAACCAAGGAACACCTTTGAGTCTGGATTGAGTCATCAGGCATTTGACAGTGTTTGATGTGATGTTAGACTCACAGATGAAAATATAAGTGACTGACAAAACATCTCGAACAAGACTCAAACTGGGGAAACGTCTTCATAATTTCAACGGCTCTTTCACATGCCTTGTTTACTGGATTCTGTTAGTAGTTGGCTCATATGTCACATTGCGAGTGGCAGGATTGGTGGTGGCCGACTTTCAAACTCATCCTGAACCCTCTGTTGGAGCAACACAATGACTGCACGACTAATGTATAACCCCCACCACATTTAATCAATCCATTAGCCTGAACAATGACATAGCCGTACAGCAGTTCTTAGGAAATACATGAAGCATTTCTAAATCGATTTGCATCAGGACCAAAAATCTGCACCATTATTTTTAATTGATTAAATGAATCAGCATGCAGTATAACATGGAGAATCTACACGGGCAATTATGGTACGGCTACTCAAATTAGAATATACCAGTCAATGAAACAACCTCTGTGCTACTGAAGTCACGCTTTTCAGTTAGTTTTTTTTGTTTTGTTTTTTCTTTTCTAAAGTTATATTCACACATTTAACACAGGCTGACAAAAAGAGCAGTGTGTCACACACAACCTCACAAAAAGCTTAAGAGGCGTCTTTGATCCCACAAACATTTGAGAACTCTGTCAGAGCTTTAAAGATTTGCCCTTTTTATGACAATGATTTACCACAAGCTGTTAATCTCGGCATAATCAGAATTGGAAAGCATATTCCCAAGTTCTACAGTTCATGCATCAAACCTTTTTCTTTCCTAAACATGCTTTATAAAGTTATTTTATAAGCTGACCATAAACATTACTCATTATGGTTTTAGTTATTTATGAAACATGCTTTTTGATGTGCAATTAAGCCGTGTTTCTTTTAATTACTTAAAACATGTCTGCTTCTAAGAAAAAACAAGCGTTGGAAACACTGAACAGACAAATACAGTTTCGGCTGAAATAACCACTTTGTTGAATTTGTCACAGCAATCATTATTCTGAAAAAGTCTCCAGAAATATTTAAAGACTTTTGATTTTTTTTTTCTGTTGCTTCCAGGCAGTAAACCTTTTTGTAGTTTAGAAGTTGAGATTTGTTTTCTTCGTTTTCACATTTTCATTTTTTTTCTTTTTTCTCAAAGTTCTCAAAGTGTGGAGTTTTTTTCCACAGTACAATACTCACACAGAGAAACCCCAGGTTTCAGCTGAGAAATTAACTCTTTGTGTCAACAGCGAAATCTTTTCATTGAGTGGCAGTTTTTGTTGCCCAGGCAAATGCCCTCCAGCCATTGAACATTTCCTGGCAACCCCATTTGATTTGGGACCCACTGGTTGAAAATGACTTGTCAGCTCCCTGACCACTGTCAGCTCCCTCCTTTGTTATGAGGAAGAAAGCTGTATTATTTTTGAAAATTTAATTAAATAGAAAATATCTAATATTATCCAAAAAGTAAAAAAATGTGAGTAAAAATACATAAGATGTGAAACTCATAATTAAAATAGTATTATTATATTTTTGTCTCAATGTCAGCCTGTTATGTTAATTTAATGCAGTTCATGTGTGCATAATTAAACAAGACGTTTAAAGAGGTTTCTGCGTACGGTTATAATAACTTTAAGCTCTTGTCCGTTGCTACTCAGGTAAGCTTGCTACATTCAGATTGGTCATAATGGTACTGGGAGAGCTCAATATCTTCTCAGGTGGTACACACTATAAAGTTTCAGAGGCACTGAGTACTGTAGTAATTTTAAAGTTAACACAAAGGAGAAAATGGATGCAATTGACTGTAGTATGAAAGGAAAGCTGATCAAACCACTGACAAATTTGTGTATTTGTATAAAGAGATGTGTGATAAATAGATAAGGAATCAAATTGTGATTTTGTTTGTAAATATTGATTTTTTTTTTCAAATCCAGGAAAGATACAGAAAGATGGGAGGAAGGAGTCATGTAAACCCATACTCAAAGTGGAATACAAGACCTTAAGAAGCAGGTTTGTTCCTCTAAAATGATTCCCTATTGCCTGTTGTCATCTCATTTTTCATTAAACCCACATTGAATCACACGGACGAAAATTCATTGATTGCATTTCCAGCTCTCTCCCTTTACGAAACAGAGCAGTTGTTAAGTTTGTTGTCTTTAAGTCATATTTTTTTCAGATTTGTGTGCATTTAGATTTTTACTACTGCCATTTGCTACCAGGTTGTCGTCAAAAAAAAAAAAAAAATCAGGCTTTTGCATCATGCATAATGCACATGATATTACAATGGCAATACATTTTCAACATTTTGTACATTTACTTATTTATTTATTTATTTATTGCATCTGAACTCGTATTGATACAATCCAGAAGAACCTCTCGCTAAACTTCTGTGCTTTTTTCACAACAGCGAACCTTTTGTTATCTTCTCTGGGGGTCTTTCATATGACAAGGCGGGACGACGGCCAACACTAACCATCATGCATGGCAAGGCCATCACTGTGTTGGAGATGGACTATCCTATTGTGGAGTTCATGGTGCTCTGTGAGACTCCTTACAACAATGGTGAGTTCACACAGAGTCACTTAGTACACAGCCCAGTGGTTTTGCCTTTTTAAAGTCATGCTCAGAGATTTGGTTCTCGTCCACTTTTTTTTTTTTTTTGGGGGGGGGGGGGTTCAGCTGATTTCAGCCTATTTCAGTCAAATAGCTCCATAAATTCACTGTGTACAGTCAGCATTAAACTTCAGGCACAGTTTGTGACTGTGGAGCAATTCAAAGCGGAAGACAGTCTGAGATTTTCTTCAGGAGTAAGTAGAAGCACAAATACACAAAACATATTATGGATTCATGTTGGTTTTTGCTGTAATTAATCTGTTGCTTTCACAAAGTGTGCCTTGTTATTATTCCAATATTATTACATTGCCATGCTCACAAAAATGTGCTCCTTCACTGTATCTCTCCTGTATATGTTTTGGTTTTTCGGAAAGGTTTTGGACACAAATATATATGCTTGTCAAAACTGTTTCATTACTTGATTTAACCTTTATGTGGACATTTCAATCACAGTGAAATGATCGAAGCAGATGATGGTTCTCTGATCAACTTACATCAATAATGATTGACTGCTAAGACTTTGAGTTCACAAATAATAGCTTGTGATGCAAGCTAAATTATGATCTTTAATTTTTAGTGGTTGACTGGCATATCCATGCAGACCCAATATAAGATTACAAAAGGTATTTGGATCATTAAAGATGCAATTGATTTTACTTATTCCTTTTTGTAATTTGTAATAGTTTAGTACATGTCGGAGCCAGTACTTTTTCACTCAAATAAAGAATGTGCATAGCTTTTCAAACTGTATTTCGCCATGTCTTGTGTTTGCTACAACAACCGCAATGATCATTCATTGAGATAAGATTAAATTAATCATTATTGATGCCTGAATAAAAAAGTCAAATCCAAGCATAATACATATAAATGCAAAGATTACTAGATTATAGGAGAAAAGTTGCTAATGTCACTCCAGGCATTGTGAGATTTCCCATGACTGACTTGAAACACTTCATCATAACACCAATCAGATCTTGTGCAAACCAAATATTTAACTCGAGCGGATATCGATGAAGCGTCATCTCTTTGTGTTTGGTTTGTTTGTTGCAGAGGTTCAGGAGCCTTACGCAGTGGTTGTGCTTTTGGAGAAGGACCTAATTGTTGTGGATCTGACACAGAGCAAGTAAGTGTTTCAAGACAGCATATTTATGCAATTGACAAGACAATGAATGAATCGCATCACCTTGCCTCTACTTTTGATGGACAGTACATCATCACTCCAAAATGAAAGAAATCAATACATCAGGTGGACAGAGAGATCAGAGGTTATATTAAAATAACCCTGTGAGGCCGAAATATGCTTCAAATCTGTCAGTTTAAGTCAGACGAAACTTCTGAAACTACTCGGCTGTCATGTGTTGATGCATATGAGGTCAGCTCACAGTGAGATTGATCAATCTCCCTATCGATCCATCTACAAGTTGTTCTCATCATCTGTGTCTGAAGCTCTTAAGTACAAGCACTTAGTTTGGAACTTTTAGTGCTTTTTTGGATGACTATATTGTAAGAATAGAATTTCTACAAATGTTATCCATTATGTCACTTTGCTGTTAAGGTGAACCTACTGCCACTCCAGTTAGATTGCATATTCAGAAGTATGAAAGTCAGGGTGAAAAATATGGATGGAGTGCATTTTTAAGAGATTAACACGTAAGGCCATGGCGTGTGATTGAGAAGCAGAAATACACTGGTCATGGATGAATGGATGGATGGATGGATGGATGGATTCTTTATTGTCATTGCATCATACAATGGAAGATACAGCCTAGTCTGTATGGTGTACAGACAGAAAATAATAAAATTGATAATACTTACAAAACGCTAACACGATTACAAAAATGGCATAATCATGCAATTGACTAAAAACGTGTGCCCCATAGGTTATTGGTAGCTGCATTGAGTTGAGTCTGTTTATTCTTGTTTTGAATGCTTCGCCTGACGGTACCAGTTCAATGAGGGAGTGTCCACGGTGGGACGTGTCCTTCGTAATACTCTGAGCTTCTTTAAGACAGACTATACCACCTCATGCTTTTTGTATGTTGCAGCTTCCCTGTCTTTGAGAACCCTTACCCCATGGATGTCCATGAGTCTCCAGTTACCTGCACAGCTTACTTCGCAGACTGCCCACCAGACATCATTCCCATCCTCTACTCGATAGGAACCAAACACAAGAAGACTGGCTACAGCCAAAAGGTACAAATAAGGATTTCAGAGCAGGGCGTAATGGACTTCTCATCCAGTTCAGTCTTGTTTGATAATTAATTATATTTACGATGTTTCAAAGAAATATCTCTATACTCTGTTTTCAAAGGCACTTGTGTAATGATGCGCATGTACTTTGTAAGAAAATTATTTCCTTTTGAACTCTCAAGGTTCCCCGCCTTGATCTGTAAGATGAATGCTGTTCAGATTTCATAAGGTTAATTCCACTTTCCGCAGTAATTTCAGCTGTACATGAAATGAATGGCTATCATTAACCTGTGTGTCATTTTAATCAGTTTGGTTTTGTATTTTATCAAAGCAGAGTGTGGTTTTGGAAAATGAAAGCACGCAGTATTGAAGGTTATGCAATATCGTAGATGGTTATTTATTTGTCTTTATAATCAACCCTCTGTAACCTGCCCGTGTCAGGAGTGGCCAGTCAGCGGGGGCACGTGGACATTAGGCTCGCACACCTATCCAGAGATCATTATCACAGGGTGAGTCTGCCATATTGTCAATTTCGTCAAACTTAATTTACTTTCAGGGCCAAATACTTTTTTTAGTTTGTTTTATAATCAGAAGAAGGAATGATAAACTCTAACCATAAATAAAACAAACCTTAAACTTATACTTTTGCTTTAATGCACTTTTTGCAAAGTGTTTCGTTTACACAATATTTAAGCAGCCTTCAACGTGGTTTCAAAACCCCTCCCTCAGTATGACTTTAATAAAAATGCTATATCGCCAACAACATATATAATAAAGTAACTAGTGACCTGTTGCTCATCTCTCGGCTGAGCATTATTGCCTTCTCATGTTTAATTTTTCACTAAGTCTTTAACTAAAACACTGTAAGTCTCATTGGATAAATTATCAACATCAGTTTTATTCTTGCTGATTTTTTTCTTAAATTTTTAAGGTATTTTTTTGCCCTTTACACTTTATGACTTTGTTTAGATCTCATGTTTATAGCTATTTGGGTGTGCGATAAACACAACACAAAGAAATACAAGTCCACTCTCTTTTGTTCGAAGCCAGACATAGACATTAACCTCCTCCAAAGATTTGCACCCCAGGGGGTGTCTGCCTCTCACTGACACTCATGGATATCGGTGGCAGTCAGCCCTTTGAGACCTTCGGGATATTTTTATTCAGTAAAAAACACAAGAACAATGCAACTCTTTCATCATGAACCCTTTATTGCCACAAAGAACTGTTAAAATTAAACTTTACTTCTTCAGCCGTCAACCGACCACCTCAGGCTGGAAGTATTTTCTTAACTGTTCAGCCTGATCATCCTTATTAATCTACCGAATACATTTTGAAATTATAGCACACACAAGTTCATTTTCACTGGGAGAAAAAGGAAAAGAAAAAAAAACACTGATGAAATTTGGGTAGCCAAAGGTTTCTTAGGGGAGCCTCAGACTTGGCCCACATGCTTACTTAAAATGATGTTGGTGGTGAAAGTTCAACAGTCAAGCTCATTACATATAATCTATAAGCCTCGAGAGAGTTTAATATATTTTACATCTCGATACTTGGAAAAGTGTTTATTGGTTTACATAAGTGTGCGTGTGTGAATCAACCACAGGTTCTTACACAGAGTAATGCAAAGGGTAATAATTAAAACCAAATGCATCAAGATAATAATCTGAATAACTTCTAAGATAGCTGTAGAGCAGTGATTTGTGAAATTAGTGACAGGTCTCCCCTCGAGGATATCAGAGAGCTTCAGGCAAAAAATGGGAAAAACATGGGGGCCAGTGCAATGGCTTTTCGAAAAGGTTTTTATTAAAACACAAATTTTCACAACTTAATATATTCTCTATGTAATGGAGGCTAATTGACTCTTAACATAGGAGTTTGTCCAGAACCGTAACTGCTCAGGCTGCAGATTGTATAGAAATAGTTTACAGATTTCTAAAATTCAAAGCGGGAGTGTAGACAAAGATAAAATGTTTTTGAACCTTTGCTATAAAGGTTCGTACACCTCAGAATTTGAACCTTAAATGTTAAAGCTTCTCGCCCTGATTTTGTGAATCTGCTCTCAGAAAGTCCTTTCTTCTCTTTCTGTTCAGACATGCTGATGGGTCAATCAAGTTTTGGGATGCATCTGCAAGTAAGTACTCTTGCTAAGCTCCTCTGTCACTCCTGCAGCTTCACTGAGGGGATACATTTTGTTCAACTCAGGCTTTTGTTACACAGCTCACTTGAGAAAACACTTTTTTTTTTCCCCTCATAAATTCTATGATGAGTATTTTCAGTTTTGCCGTGGGCTTGAAATAAAGCATAGCAAAGCAAATTAATAGCAGTTGTGTGATATGAGGTACTCCAAAGCAAATTAGGTCAATAAATTGCCTGCAGTCGTGTCACATTTGAGAGTGGGTACTTCGAGAAAATAATAACAAAATGCATGTAAATGGATGGTTTCATTGCAAAGTGATACGAGCTTGTCTTCAGGGGCCAAACACCCCCAGCCCACATATCCCATACATTTGCATATGTTCACATTCTCTCATTATATTTGACCTCAGTCAATAAAATGTTCTTTGCCATTAATTCACACAACAGTCTCCATTTCTCCATGTCAATCATCCAAGTTGTAGCCCTGTTCAGTCACTACCAATCAGTTATATTGCTCTTGAATATCCACAACAGCTGCTTTTTTTCAAATGTCCTTTTAGATAGAAGCAGACCATCATATTGTGTGTTAGGCAAAGGTGAAATGGAAAATAAATCAGCCAGTTATGGTCAAAATCACTTCCCTCTCCACCAGACGCATCAGTGGCCTAATGCATTTTATACAGCTGGGCTAATCATAGCCGTGCAGCTTGAAAACTTCTCGCCAAATGGAGGGGAGACATCATTTCAGAGTATGAAAATATTGATGTTAGATTGGATGGTGGAGACAGGCAAAACATCAGTGACTTCTCGGAACTGGTGCCGAGAATAGCTTACAGTTTTATTAACATTGGGAATAAATGTTTAGACAGACATGGTCTTTCAATTTCACCCTTGTCACCAACATTTTCTCAAATCAGTCACACTGCAGATGTTATACAAGCTGAAGACCCCCAAAGTGTTTGAAAAGCCGAAGCCGGGTGAAGGCCGCGCTGCTGAGCTGGTGGAAGAAGACCCCTTCGCTGTCCAGATGGTCAGCTGGTGCCCACAGAGTCGCATCTTTTGTGTGGTTGGCATCTCGGCTCATATCATCGTGTATCGCTTCAGCAAATATGATGCGAACACACAGATAGTGGTGAGTGAAATGAGAATCTTAAAAAAAAAAAGGAGGGAAAAAAAGTGGTAAAATCCAGGGTATTTATGGCCCTGTCAAGAGAGCAAATGTAATGCTGCTAATTTTGACTTCTGCTCTGACATCCTCCGCCACTGTGCGAGCCCTTTGCCCTGGTGGCTGAGATGATGGCTGCTGCACATTCATCGGTATCTCTGTGCCCATTTCATCCCCAGTCATTAGAGGTGCGCTTGCAGTGTGAGCCGGAGGATGTCATCTCCCCATCAGAGAATGAGAACAATCCTTGTTTCTCGGAGCCCGGCTCCCACTCACCCCAGACTCACCACCAACAGCCAGCCAGCCCTGGAAACAGGACACCGGAGGGAACGAAAGACAGCGTCCCATGCCTCAAGTAAGACTTCTTCACACAAATTACAGTCACTTGTGGCAAAAAAATCATCAGCGATCATTTAATCACTAATGGTATTTTGTCATGTATGCAATTATGTATTATTTGAATAATATCAGTTACAGTACAAGATCTGACCTCTTATAATTCACAAACTTTGCTTGAATCATTCTGATCTGATTCATGTTATGACAATTGGTGATTTTTCTCCAAAGTGTAAAAAGATTAGGCTAATTTGGGGCTAACGGGTGGCTCTATATTGTCCTTATGTACAGTATGTGTGGTTATTCTGTGTCTCTGTGTTTGCCCTGTGATGGACCTGTCCAGGGTGTATGCTGCTTCCAGCCAGTCAGCTGTTATTTGCTTACAGTGTCCTGTGAGAAAATATAGCAGTTGTGATTAATTAATTAACCAGCCCCTAATTAGTTAGTATTTATTTATTTTTTTAATTTTTTTAATTAAGTCCAAGTCCACCACCAAGTTAAGGTATACATCTGCAGTCCATCTACAGGCTTGCCTGCTCTCCTGTTTCAGGGTGAAAGACCGAATGGTCCGGGTCCCTCCTGGATATCAGTCTGACCTGGTCATCCAGCTGCTGTGGGTAGACGGAGAACCTCCACAGCAGATCACCAGCCTGGACATCAACTCTGCCTACGGCCTGTAAGTCAACAACATGTCATGTTATTTGTATTATTGCAGTGATGGTCATTCTTATGCTGTTTCTAAGTCAGAACTGCTTCCACTGCTCAGAACAGATATTATATAAGTGAAGCAGATTGTGGAAAGGACACCCAAGACTGACAAAATGCTCTAAAGAATCAGTTTACTTATAGCTTTAATCCAGCGAAGCAGCACATAGCTGGCTCTGTAGAAGCTGCCATAGAAGAATTACATGTCAGTGGTTTCAGTTGTCAGCACGGAAGGATAGTTTGATGGTGGTTTTCATAAATCTACAGAAAACAAAGTGGACTTGAAAGCACACACACCAAACATGTTTGTGTGTGTGTGCAGAGCTCAGCCCATCTGTCACTGTGTGCCTCTGTTAGGCTGCAAATCAAATTCTATAGGCCGAGCTGAGGTTTTCTGAAGAACGATTAAATTAGTGGCATGGATAGCTATTGTGTATGTATACATTTTCAGAGCAATGAATAAACATTACCAACTGCAATTAGCAGACGTAACACCTTTTAGGTTAGTTAAAGTTTAATGAGTAAGAAACAGCTGAAATACTCTTCAGACTTCGACAAAAAATCAAGGTACATTTTAAGATATCAAATTCAGCTTCATAGGCAGTGTTGGGAATAACATGATACGAAGCAAGATGTGAGTAACGGTGTTAGTTTTTGGCATCATCTCTCTAGTAAACGATTTCTAAAATTAAATTACCAATGCAGTTAAAATTTGAAGTTTCAGTGGGCTTGTTACTTGTGGCTTTAACAGTACATGGAAATAGTTGTGTCTGCTGTCTCTCGAGCCTGCTCATAGGAATTGGTTGGGTAACCGATTTTGTTTCCCAAATTGGTTCCCACTTCACTAAACTCCTCCCTACTGAAGAAGGAGCATCTCAATAATCCTGAATTCACTCAGTTTTTTCTGACAGCAATCTGACAGTAAATAGTATCCCATTATAAGGAACTGTAACATTGACTCGTATCCAGTTTATAAATCAGTTTCTTTTAAGAACTGCTCAGAATGTAACATTGTTATCTTCCATAACATGTTTCAACAACAAAATTTAAAGGCAAAGTTCAAAAAGTTTCCTTTTTTTTGCCGTCAGGAAGTGCACCTTAATAGATCATTTGCTATTTTCTTATAATCATATCTTCCAGGTTCGATTATGTTGTGTATTATGACACTGAATACAGTGAGGGGGTCTTTTTCTGTCTGATTTCAGACTTTCCCCCTTAACTTTCAAAGTAATTGTAAAGTTGTTGGGTTTTTTTTTTTCCAACTTTCAAATTGAATTATGTCACATTCAAGTTAAGAAGCCATTTATTGACTTGTCGGGTTCTGAGGACTTCAAGACCTCTTGTATGGCCCTGAATAGCAGCTCTGTTGGCAGAAACCAATAAAATCAGAGTCCCTTTGAAAAACTCTACATGGGTCAAGGCAGTGACATCTTTTAAATGATTCCTCTAAAGTGATTCACAGTTTGAGTGGAATAAGAAGAAATTGATTCATTTGTGCCTTATTCTCACTGGCTGGCTTTCTCAAGAATACTGATGCAACACAGACACACACACACACACACACACACACACACACACACACACACACACACACACACACACACACACACACACAAAAGTTTCTATTTATGCATACACAAAAGAAGAGTATAATGGTAAAAGAAGCTTTGCAATATGAAAGCGTAATAAGCAGCAGCATAGAAATGTCATCTCTCCTCTCGTCGGTCTGCCTGCCCCTTCTTTATCAAGGGTTCCTAAGGGTGCGAGACCCCCTTGGAGGGTCACGAGCAATGAGGTCTAATAGTTTATCTGCACATGTCAAAGAAAACTTTCTGATATTTAAAGAAAAATTGGTGTGTTTGTAGCATTTTGATAAATCCGAAATGGAGTAATAAGAGTCCAAAGCCTTGTTTAGGGTCTAATAGTTGAATCTCAAGGGAATAAGGTTTGGCAATCACTCATCTATAAAGCATAAGTGACTCGACAAATGTTCTCTCTTACTATAAATGGCTTCAAAAATGTATACTACAATTGTTTCATGTGCTTACTTTGTGGGTAATATCGCTGTACTGTAGCTTCCTGCGCGGAATCCTATGCATTAGCCCGGACCAAAAGACCCGTCATTGCTCACTTTCTACCGAATGATATCCACCAAGAGCAGAACCACATGAAATTTAAGGACCACAACTGAGAGCCCTTGAGCATTAATTCCAATATTCAGCAGTTTTAGCTGTCTAGCTATTTGCATTTTCAGCATTTGTACCTGTTTTTGCTGGTTTTGCCTTTCAGCAGTGTTAGAAATGTGAGAGGTTTTAAAATTTTCGGTCGTTTCATCACTTTTCTGTTACAGACTGTTTCGTGGTTTTGTTTTGTTTTGTTGTTGTTGTTGTTGTTTTTTTCTAACTTTTGTATTGTTTGCTCATTACGCTTCACAAGTCAGACATACGAGAAACAACGTTAAATTAGACTAGTGAAGTGAAGAATAGGGAAAGAAGTCTGCCCATGTTAAAGAGTCGCAACTTTCCAAGAAGCCTTTTTTAATCCCGTTTTAATTGGATTCATGGAAACTCAACATGTATGATAAAGGCAGTGGAAAGGGATAACATTGGATGTGATGCATATTTTATTTGGACTGAACTATCGAAACATTATGTTATAGCACATTTGTCATTTCTAACTGTGACAGTGCCATTTAAATATTGTCTGCCAAAAAAATCAAAATTAAAGGTCAACATATTTATGTGTGTGTTGGTGAAAACACAAAGAAGCACTACAGCGAGGATAACGACAAACACTGGGCTCCATTACTAATGGTTTCAAATCACCTGTTATCCACCTAATCCACACTAAATAAATTATTTTCATCAAGTTTCAATCTCAAATCAGGTTTCTCACTGGAATTTGCCATCTGATTCCTCTCCTTTGCTCCTGTGTTGTTCCTATCGATAGGCTTTCAAATGCATAATCACAGTCCCGCAATTATTGTTTACATGAAGCGCATGACAGAGACCCACATTTGTTTGCCTCGTAAAATGTACAATTTTGAGATGGACGCTGTGGAGGATGTTTTCACAGTCTGAACCATCTGACCGCGTGACAGTAACATAAACCGAGCCCGACATGTGGGTGTATAACCACAGAGCAGTGATGGAGAAGGCAGCAAGTGATATTTATGCATCTCCCTCCCATTATTTTGTGTTTTTTTTCTTCTTTTACTTTAGTTGAAAGAACGTTAATAAAGTCTTTTTTTTCCCCAATATGAAATTGTTTTTGAGGTGCTGTATCAATTTGGATTAATGTGTGCCATTAGATCTTTGTGGGAAGTCTCCTGGTGACAATAAAGCAACAGCAGCATGAGCAGAGTGAGATAAAAGCAGGTTTTGGCTGACAGTAATTACACTAAAATGTCACAGTAGAATTGGTGGCGTTTGATAGTGTGAGTCACACCTGTAATGTTGAAAAAAAATTATAATTCTGTTTCCCTCTGTGTGTTTGTGCCTTTTTGCTTTATGATTTGTGTGTGTGTCCAGCTTGGCATTCGGGAACTGTAACGGCCTCGCAGTGGTGGACTACTTGCAGAAAACCATCCTGTTGTGTATGTCAACACTGGATCTGTACGGGGCCACTGACCCTTACCAACGCCTTACTCGTTCCCCTCGCAGAAACAGACAGTCCACCTCAGGTAACACACACACACACACACACACACACACACACACACACACACACACACACACACACACACACACACACACAGACAGCTTCAGTATCCTGCCATGCACATGTGCACATGCACGACAAGGTGCCAATAATGCAGTCATCACATCCAGGCTACTGTATCTCACTGTCTCATCTCTTCTCTAGTCCTCTCTCTTTCTGTCTCCTCTGAGCTGCCTGTCTGCTTTCACTTCTGTCTCCTCTGTTATCTGCTTTTGGAAAGGTTAGCCTGTTCTGTCAGGCAAATCAGACTAATTTCTCATGAATAGGCTGACAATAATTAGCAGGATGGCTAAGGTTTATTCTGACAACACCTGCCTCTGTAATGGCGACCAGTAGTCGCAGAAAGTAACCGAACGGGTTGATACAAATACAGCACATTTTAGGTCCGATGTATTTCAATATTTAGGTTTTCTTTCCATATAGACATTAACAAAAATCTAATTATTATGTTCAATTTATTTTAAAAAGCTGAAAGTCACAACAGTATTTTACAGGCAAAACATAATTGTAAATAGCTTGTAAATTATGACGTTTACTAATAGTACGAAGGACTCTTAGTAAACACCATCATCAGTTTGCTTCTCTGCAAAGATCATCTGTAGTTTTCACTTGTTTTGATGTTGATGACAATGTTGTTATTTTAGATATACAAGCACACTTAATCAATAACAATGAACTAAACTGACTATGTAGTGCCCCTCATACACAACATGCAACTCACAGTTCTTTTACATAAAATTAAAAATAAAAGGATGAATATAAACAAAAAACGATGATACAAGCAAAAACAATATGTCTTCATGAGCTATATTTATAAACCTATTTGTATTATTTAGTTATATCACCACTCAAAAATCAACACCAGTCTTTCCTCTCTTTTCTCTTCCCTGTCACACAATAACATTCAAACAAAACCCACACTCAGTCTGTCTGTCTATCTGTCTGTCTCTCTCTCTCTCCCCCTCTCTCTTTCTGTCTCTATCTCTCTCTCCGTCACACACTCACACCACGATGCAAAGTGCATGTGTAACAGATGGTGTATCATTCCATGATGGCATTACTATGCATGTTGTCTTTTGATTTCTCTGTCCGTTCTGTTTTCAGTCCCGCTTGAGCCCAGATCTGTAGTGAAAAGCCACAGAGGCCTTGTTGTATTTCCTGACCCCTGCCTTTCCTTTTTCCTCTGCTGGTGATGATCCTCTGAAGCACATTATTTATATTTAATTCGCTATAAACATATCCAAATCCCCTGCACAGACCTTACTGTATAAAAATGCAAGTCACATCTTTACCTGACCCGAAGAGAACCTCTAATGGTTAAATATTTTAGAGGGATTAAGCCCATGCACTTGTTTAAAGTATTTTTTTATTACATAATTCCCACAAGTGGTGCATAAAATAGTTTACAGGTGTTCATGAATTGTGGGAAGGGGATTATAAACCCATGATTTTGTGCCACTTGTTTTTAGTTGCTGTTGCACACATACTATTATTAATCTATATTAACAATCGGTCTCTATTGATTCTTAAAAATCAATTTTGATAAAGGAAAAGAAAAGAAAAAAAAGACAAGGTAGTGGTATTTTTTTTTTTAACTCTGCCTGAGTTACTACAATATTTAAGACAGAACTTTCAAAAAGGGCAAGCACAATACACAATGCTCACTAAATCATGCCTCTAAGAGCTGTTTTCTGTCCTTTCAATCACATTTTTAGCTGTTGTCACACCATATATATGTGTGTGTATACTGCATTCCAGTGTACAAACAAAGTGTCTGGATTTCAGTAAAAGCAATTTCCTATTGGTGATATTTTAACCATTTCTTTTTTGTTTGTTTTTTTATATCATAGTTTGCAGTGTTTGACCCAGAGCAGTTAGTGCAGCAATAGATGTACTTCTCTTGCCCTCTCAGTAATTTATTGTTCCCTGCTAACACAGGCATCCTTCTGCAAATAACCAATCACATCAGCATTTCTGGGGTTTGCTTGGTTTACCTTGTCTGTCCTCCCTTGACACTAACTCGGTTGCTGCTTGCTCTTACTTTCGTTTCCACTCTAAGCCAGTGTGTTCTTCTCTCCTCCCTACCACCCTCCCCCCGACCCTTCCTTCGCTCCAAAAATCCTTCCTCTCTTACCAAACTTTGCATTGTCCCTCTCTCTTCTCCCTCTCACGCCACTATTTTTGCCATACTTCCTTTTGTCTCACTGCTCTTACACCAATGTCTTCCCTCTCTCTTCTCTCATTTTCTTTCCACCACTCCACCCGTCCTACCCTCCCTCTTCTCCTCGACCCTCCACCCCTCCCTTTGGTGACTCTGTGGCTGATGGTGTGGGCATGCGGGCCTGCCTGACAGAGTTTTGCATGCGTGGCCTATCTAACTTTTATTCAGATTCAAAGAAAAGGATCCGTACATCCTATCAGAGTAAGTCGGGCCTTCCTAAAGGCTGGGGGACTCTGTTTTTGTGTGTATGTTTGTGTGTGTGCTGGTGGGATGAGGGAGGGGACTCGGTGTTGTGGTGTGACATAATGTGACATCTGGTCTGATTGAGATGAATACCAGCAGGATGGGTGTGGCCATAAAGCAACTGGACAAACCAGAGAAATGACTGGAGTCAAACAGATTGTTTCTGGCAGGGTGTCTGCTACGTTTTGCCATGCACAAAACTTTTTGCATTCTCGTCATGTCCGGCTGTTTGTCCTCTGCTGAAGGGGAGCCACTCCTTTGAGCCTGTTAAATAAGAGCAGTTATAGATATTTTATGCTTTTATGCGATGTATGTTTTAAGCAAAGCCAAGTTAGTGGGGTTAATGAAGCCTCGGCCATGTGCTGGACTAAGTGAAACTGTAATGTGTGCTGTTGTTGGGAGGTTACAAAGGATTTTGTAATTTTGTTCAACAATAAAGCTTTAATCAGAGAACCTTTCAATGTCTTCACTCATTTGTAAAGGCGGAGTAAAACATTGAAAGAAAATTAGCATTAAGAGCTGTGTGGAAAACTTTGACTGAAGAGAAATAATTAAACTAATCCAAATTTTTTGAACTGTGACGACTCAGCGGGGCTATTAATAAGGCTGTAATGAGTGCAAGCTTAAACATCTCACATCAGACAGAAAGAACCAAAAATTTGAGCCTATGTGTTTCACTTCATGTTGCCTTGTGCTTGGTGCATGTGATTAGTTTGTGTGTTCTGTGGTATGTGCCGTGTGCGTGCACCGCTTTTTGATGAGATCCGCACTATGCAGTTGCAGTAACATTGACATCCTGTTGGATCCAAAACGTTCAAGAAATTGTAGTGCAGGTGCCATCAGGGGTCAGCCACTCTGTTCCTGGAAGACTAAATGATCCCCAAATTACTCAATTAAAAAATAATATAAAGAGCACAGGACATCCACTTAGAATGACTTTAGACCTATAAAGTCCCAACAGGATCTTTTCAGAATTACCTGTACAGATATTTGGAGATGTTAATAGCTATATTTCTCTTTTTCTGGACTTTGCGTGGCTGACTTAAACCAAGCCTGCTTATTTTCTGCCATACGAACATGGTTAAGGCTATCTAATGAACTGTGTGTGTTTTATTCTTCTTCCTCCTCCTGGCTGCTGTAGGCCTTACTGAACTTACTGACAACCAGCAGTCCATTGACATGGAGAGAAGCAAGTCGCCTACTTCAGGTAACCCACTACCCCCACACACAGACACACACGCACGCACGCACACACACACACACACTCACACACACACACACACACACACACTTGTGCACCATCCACTACCTCGTCGCCAATCCCTGTATGCAAATGTCTTGTGATTGGCACTCTGAAACATTGCAGGGTTGCTTGTATTTTATTTTTTTTTGTAAAAGTCGAACTGCTGCCTGCCATCTCACCCGTGGCACCACTGGAGTATCTTCACTTGACGAGAGAAGCAGCCGAACTGTGGGAAATTGCATCTCATGTTCAGCGTGTTGCCAAACTGAAGTCTTGAATTTAAAGTTTGGAAAAGAAAATGTGCAGCCTCTCTGTGAGAGAAGGAAGCACAGTTGAATGGGCTGGTGCATGTTGGGGTCTACCGGTTGGTCTCATACTGTGTACAAATTGTCTTTCAGAAAGTTTTTGATCGTTTTTTGTTTTTTTTAATACCACTCTGTCATGTTTATTAAACCAATGTGAATACAACAACTAGTAACACTGGTGTACACCCACAGTTGAATATAGTATTACTTCGAAGCTTAAATATATTTTTAAATAATCAGTCATATAAAAAAGGAGTCCTTTGCAAGATAGTCAGTGAAATACTTGATAGCATCTCAGTGTGGGACTTGAACTTGGTTTTGTTGCCTTGGAATGTAGCATTTACATAAGAGTGACACACTTCCTGGGAAATATGTAGTGCAATGAAGCATATCAAATAATAGCCGTTATTGTGTGTGTTTAATGTTATATTCTATAGTCTCAGTCACACCAAGATTCAGGTTTTCTTTGGGGAAATTTAGACACGGTGCAATCAGATCTTGCATTTCAGACTGGCTGCTCGTGAGCATAAGATATTGTAACTATGTGGATGACATAGTTTTAGTGTTTGAAGATATTTGCTCAAAGACAAAGAAGCAGATCTGCATTTTTTGGGTGTCAGATTCTGCACGGTTTAATCCAACGAGACTTAAATTAAAAAAAAATAGGATCTTTCGTGTGTAGCTCAGAAACATACAGTACATACACTTGTGCCATGCAATTATTTGTAGTCATGTAAACACAGTATTCATGGTGGAGTTTTGGTGGAGGATGTCATGTTGTATTATTTGCTGTAATATTAATAATGTCAAATTACTAATCAAAAGAAGAAGAATATAGATGTGATAATATTTAGTTAGAGTTGGTAAGATGGAGTTTGGAAAAGGAAAAAAAAAAAAGTTAAATTGAAAAAACTAAAATGAAAACTGGTGTTGCCAAAGTGACTTGGGTTATTTGGAAGCCACACATTACTTAGAATGTTAATCTTCTTATTTCTCTTTTCTTTTTTGCTCAGACTTGTTTTTCCCACTATTATTTATGAGAATACTTTCTTTCGTAAAACTTGTGAGGCAATTGAGAAGAAAGTGTTTCAACGTCAGCACCAGTACAGCGTGAAACAATTTCTGCCACACTCTGTAATATCACTTGTAATATTCACTTTGATGGACAATTTGTGCTTTTCAGATGGTTTCCTGGGTACAAAAGAACAATTTTAGGATCTTTTCAGATCTCCAGAAATAGCACACGATCAGTAAAACCTGCCAAAAGACAATGGATAATTGGAAACTTTCAAAGTCTGAGCAAGTCAGTGATACAAGCGCCTTTGAAATGGTAGTCGGACGAGGAAAGTACTGTCGAAGATGTTCGACAAAAACTGCTTCACTCTTGAATAACCTACACAGATGTTGATCTTTACATTGTAAGATATCAGTAGATGGTGAAAAATTGACTCAATATTGAATGTGAATGCAGTATGGATGACAATTGTGGCATTTTGTTTCCAGTAAATCAGTCAAGTGTGTTTTGCAGATGAGAAAGGCTTTTAGGATTCCTGGTGCTCAAACAATTGTCACGGTCCAGAAAAATAATTTGAGAGGGTTCAGCCCACAGAGACCATAGCTGCTGCTTGCTGCCCAATTGGCATCCCAGTAGAGCTTTGCTCCTCTCCGAACAGGTGGTGAGCACTTTTGGCTCTCCGTCGCACAGCCGGATTGTTTCCACAGTGGCCTCATGTGGTCTACCCTTGAAATGACTCCGACTGCGACCCTGCACATGAGACGATATGTTGTGAAACGCTGAGCTGGGGCAACTTGCTTTTATATTGCAGTTCCCAGGTGTGATATTGACAGCTGCTGTTCTGCTGATACCTGCCAGTTGTTGGTTTGGAGGGTGTAAGCCCCTGTCCACCTCGATAGGGACAGCTGAGTGAGGAGTTTGAGTGTTCAGATGGTGAACAAATGTTTCCCAGACATGATTAAGTTGAGACTAAATCAGTTCTCAGCAGATCAAACATTCCTCGTGGCCAGCCGTGGGACAGCTTTGGTCCACCCACAAAGTCCTGGAAGATGTGACTGACGGAGATTGTTTGGGTTGATGTCTGTGTAATGGGAGCAGCTATGTTTAACAGTATTGCACCTTGGCTAGTGGAGCTAACAATCATTACAAAAACGTGTAGGCTCACAGTAAATCTGTGTGGAGGCTTAATCCTGCAGTGATTTACATATCACTCCTAAGATAACAAAAAGCCAGTTCACTTTTCCACATCTCCCTTTTCATGTGGTCTGTTGTGCATATGAATGGGTTGTCTGTGTTTTAGCTGATGACCAGTAGACCTCTTTTAGGGAGTTTTTGTATTCACTAACTTTGAACAGTACAGTTACAATTCGACCGGATCTGATCTGATTTGATGTTTCAAGAGACCCATTCATTTTGCAAGTGCTTAAGATCACTTTAGAACAATTACTGTACATTTAAGTAGGTCTTGCATGTAGAATCATCAGTAATTCACCACAAGTTAATTTCTCTGAAGTACTACAATTGGCAGCTTCCTTTTTATGCTTTCTTCTATATATCCAGGATATACTGCCGCGCTTACTTTCTTTGTTCTCACAGTGTACACTTCAGCCCAGTCTGTGAGCCTCCTAAAGAGCATAACAAGAAAAAAGGAAGAGCAGGACAAGATGTTCTTCGCTGTCATGGTAGAGTGTCTTTCAGTAGTCTGGTGTGCACTGGTCATGGTCATGGTCACTCTGTCCCATTATAAGCGTTCCATTTGTTAATTAAAAGGATGGGAGAATCGTGGAGAGTTGGACAAAAAGACACAGGGGTAGATGACGCACGACACAGCGCTGTGATCAAAAGTCTGATACACTTGAGCATTTACCCAGAGGAGTCGAGGCAGACTGGTGGAGAACTTATATCAAGTGCAGTGCTTTCAAGATATGGAAATGTTAACAGTGGCTAATAGCAGAATAACCGTATTTAAAATGTCAGATCAAGTCATACTGACTCATTTTTCTCTGGGTAATTTTTTTTTTTTTAACTATTTGTTTTTAATTTTATACTGATGTAAATTATGCCTACAGATAAATGCGGCTGTGCAGCTGTACTCTGCTTGACGGTCAAAGAGTTCATGGTTTGTTTCCCCACTGCTTAATATCAACTTCCACTATTCTCTTTGGTCATTAGAGGCTGTCTGACTGTCCCCGTTATTCCAGATGTGCTCAGTCTATTCAAGGCCACATATGGACCGTGGATAGCTTATTAAGGAAGCCAGCCATCACAAAGACTTACCCTCAGTCTCAATAACAGCAAGCATCTCTCTCTCTCTCTCTCTCACTTCCTCTTCACACATCTCTCCCTCTCTCTTTCCTGACCTTTTTCCGTATTCCTTTTGTCATTAGGCCTTGTAATTGGCCCCTCCTGCCTGAAGGCTGTCTTCCCCCCACAAGCCTTCCAGTTGTCTTGATTTTATGTACCAGGGATCTGTTGTTTTTGGTTTGGGTTTATGTGTTATGTTCCCTCTGGGAGCATTATGCCACGTGGAGCTACAGCAGGAGCCTACATGACCAGGCCCTTGGAAAGATGAACTAATAAGATGAGACGCTGGTGATAGGTGCCTGACCCACCAGGATATATTTAGCCATATACACATGACGGGAGAAGTGAAGCAATAGCTGCAACTTCCATTCAGCTCAAATGTTCACATAGCTCAAGCTCTCTTCAACACCTATGTAATATATTAGACTGTTCATGACCAATGACTTTTCATGATCTTTCTAACTTGCTTGATCAACTATTATCATATAAACAATTCTTTAAATGTTTTGTGGTGACATGCAGTTCTACTTTTAATATGTGTTACTATATAGAATCTGACTGGTTGAAGAGTGACAGTAGTGTTATTGTGTTATTGTGTTACAGTGTTATCTGTTTGACATGCTAGTACTCTATATGCTAATGTACTGTGGGTTTGGAAATGTATCTCAATCTTAACAATCCACCTTGAAGCTTCAGCCAGCACTTCCAGTTAAAGTTGTGCCATGAGATGAAGGACTGAAGGATTTTATGGAACTGGAGGAGACACTGAGATGCATGACTTGTAGTTGTGATTTGTTGTTGTTGTTGTAGAAGTAGAGTAGAGTAGCAGTAGTTGTTCGTTGTTGTTGTGTTTTCTTTGTGATTGTAGCAGTTATGAATTATGAAGTCTTCCAAGAGTCCTGCTACTGGGAAGGTATAATTATCCATAACCTTCCTATTGAACCTTCTGTTTTCATTACCTCTTAATTGTTTGCTGCCGATTACCTGCCAGTCTCTCTTCTCCCCAGTTCACCCACTGTGTTTGTCTCTCCCATGTTTCCCTGAAAAGTCTGTTCTGTCGGATCTCCTGTTCCAGTTCATTATCCAACTTCCCTTCACAATGACCCACGCATCCTGCCAGAGCCTGTGGCCAGTCTGAGAGCCAGCCACTGCAGTCCAGTCTTTTACTTACTGGACAATGGTAAGAGGAGGGATGTCTCACTGATCTCAGCCTCTTCGTGGATACCTGCTTGTGGTTTTTCACCTGTGCAGCAATCACGCAACACGGCAGTTAGATAGGCTCATCACAGGTGGTTGGTTTGATGTTGCACCTTGCATGCCGACTTTGCTTCCACACTGTGAGCAACACCACTGGAAAGACACCTCAGACACGATCTCGCCTTATATACAGATAACAAAGTGGGAATGTGGAGAAGGGAAATGTATGAATAAGTTGAAATACTATAAAGCAGGGTTTTTCAAATTGTTGGGCAGGAGCCCCCTGTTAGCATGTACTTTTTCACCACAATGACTTCTTCTTTTTTGATTTTTGAGAATAAATCTTAATATAAAATAAGGAATATAAAAAGCATAGGATAAAACTCTTGTTCCATCGAAACACAGATAATATAGTAAATTTAATGGACAAGAAAAGTGTTTTTAAAACTGAGAAAAGCGAAAGGAAATCCAAGCTTCAACCAAAAAATACCACTTTGCTTGACACAACGCACGTTCAGCCTGAGAGTCGGAGGGGGGCACAATGTGATTCAAGCTCAATGAGTTGGGGCTCTCACCCTCCAACACTTTGAAAATCTCTACTTAAAGGGTGATACTTCAGGGCAATCCACCAGTAGGCATAAATCATTTTTTTAATTAATTTTCTTGTTTCCCCGGTTTTATAAATGTAGATATTCACAGCTGCTGCTAGTATTGCGTGGTAGACACATTTAAAATGAAGTGTTGGTTTGGAAGACAGTTGTTAATGTTTGATTGTGTTGCTTGGTTGGACGTCAATTTAAGTTCTGCCAGTGTGGAAGTTTAGAGTAAATCCCCCTTCTACACTTTACGCCAGATAATATGGCACAAACCGGGGAATGTTTAATCCCTATTCATATTTCCCAAATCAATAAAACATCACTCGATATGCGCAAAATGTTGTGGATGCAGTGCAGATTTGTCACAACATTAAAGCCAATCCACCAAGTTGCTTGCAGTGTAAACAAGCCGACCGGGACTGATTTTCGGAGGAGACTGTCTGTGGCTGCTTTGTCAATGTGTTCCATGCTTTTGTGCAGATGAGTGCTGGTGGTGCATTGGTGTCTCTTCCCCAGATATGGGCGGGGAGGGGGGGGGGGGTGACGTCATGTTTGTTATATGTGGCAGATCTGGGCATTCACCTCTGATCTACCATCATTCGGCAAGGCTGACGGGCTTGGCAAGAAGAAGGAGTTGTACTCCATCCGTGTACTTCTCCTCACCCGTCACTGCCTCTAGTGCTCCATTCTCTGTGACATTAATCATCGTGCCTCCTCAGGAATCACACGTCTCTGTCACGAAAAGGCAAAATGCTTCTTTCCCAGGCTCTGATGCTCAGGGTCTCTTATGTGACTGTGTGTCAATAAACCTCCACTCCTATCTTGTTGTGTCTTTGGCTAACATCCATCACTGTCTTGTTTCTAACTAACTGCATGGTGTCTATTACATGACTGGTTGCAGTGTTGATGAATATGGCTCAGCTTCCTTCGTATGTTTATCAATGCATCAGTGATTTAATCCTGCAATCGCCCCATTTGGGATTTCAGCACTTATTACCACTTTACTATATTCCAGTCGAATTGCATTTCAGGGTGGAATTCTTCATTTATCAACAACTCTAGAAAAAATAAAACATTTAAAAAATGTGTTTTCAGTCTTACTGTCTTATATCAACTCCATGACGTCTTCACCTTCGATAAAGTTAAGTGGCATTATGCTTCACACCTTCACTGTTGTGAGGACCACAAGGTCTCTGGATGAATAATAGGAAATTGGCCTGAGCTTTGCTAAGACCACTATGTTTTTGATATAAGTAAACTGAACTTTATTAAGTGTTTCACAAATGATTCGCAAATCAGTCACTCTCTACTTTGCATTTTTCATACCAAGTATTACCAATAGAGGTTATAGAAACGTGATTGGTGTAATCTGACAAAGACCATTCTGTTAGGCTGAAAAGTGTTAAAATCTTTTTAACGATAGAAATGTTTGGCCTGCACATGTGGTCAACATTTTGTAAGAGTGGTATAAGTCTTTAGAGACCTTTTTAACGTTTTTATTAAAAAAATTTTTACCGAGAGTGAAGGCTGACACCTATTAAATTGTGAATGTGATTTTAAAATGTGTTTATTTTTCCATCAGTGTGCATTGTGAAGACTTGGATAAAATATAGAAAGAAAACCAGTAAAGTAGAAAATGGTGCTGAGGTCGCAAATGGGACAACTCCAATATAAACTGTTGTTGCAAATATGTTATATTTTGTCACATAATGAAGGCACCAGAATGAACAAAACATGGTATCACATTGACTGCCATTGCTCTATTTAATTTGCAGTATTTAAGCACAGAACGGAGATTTTGCTCAATTGACCAAAGTCTACGTTTATGTTTAGTGAGCACATGTGAGAAATTGGTAATGAATGAATCAAATGCAGCTGGGCTCATTTGACTTGTTATAAATGCCCCTTACAGGTCCTGTGAGTTCGGTTATTAGTTGGTTACTATTCCTCTCACAATGAACAACCCCTCGTTCCTCAGATTAGTCTCGCGTGTTCATTTTGATTAAAATACATTTTACAAAGTGCTATTGCAGCTACTGAGCTATTAAACTGAGGACCCATCTGTGTGTAGCAAGTTTATTATGAGCACATTTTTCCTGTCGTTGTAGCTCCAACACTGCACATTTAAAATGGTCGCAGCAGCATCTGGTCACTACAGCTTATTAGGGGAAGTACACAGACACACAGAACTCATCTGTTATCTAATTACCAACACTAACCCAAAAGCTGTGCTCATACCTGAAATGAATGGAAACAGAAATTAAGTTATTGCTGATAACTTGTTCGTTTGTATTTAAAAAAAAAAAACAGATACATGAGTATGTATCACGGTAGATTATATTATATATATACTATTTTGTAATCAGCCTCCACAAGTCTGCTTTACTCTTTTTTTTTTATTATTATTACCCAACACAGAAGGATTGAAACCTGAGCCAACATTTTTAACAAAGGAATTGCAATTAATTCCTTTGATATTTGTTGTTGTTGTTGTTGTTTGTTTGTTTAAATCCAATTTGACATTGAAATGGCCAGAATTATTGAGAATGTTAATTCATGGTCTTGCTGTTTTCCATGTGTTCATGGAATATACCAGGAGTCATATAAACGCCATCTCTTGTCTTCCACACGTCAAGTTAATCATTCTGCAAAGAAACAATGAAATATTGCCTTCTTTCTGAAGAGTACACAGACTCATAACACCTCAAGTTTGACCTTTGCAGTCTTCTCTTTACTGCAAAAATGCTTGCAAAATGTTTTAACAATTTATTTTGGTCGCCTCCCGTGTCTGACTGTGGTTTGTGTATCGACACCATATGATGATCTGTTTATTTGTGCTTCCATGTCAGACATCCCAGGCCTCAGAAAATCTAATTTTACATGGAAATTTAAGCAAAACAGATCCACCCCTGCCTTCAGTATTTTGGAGAATGCTAAAACCTGAGTTGTGATTCATGTTTAGCATTCAGAGTAATGTTAGTTTCTTGGAAAATGAGCCAGACATAAGAGTCACTATGAATGATACCAGATATAGAGTTATGCCTGTTCCAAATGAGTGATAATGTATTCCTCTGGACAGGTTTTTATTTTGTTTTACTGAGATCCAGTAGCTGGACCCTGCCAATCTGGTGGGGATTGCTGGGAGCATTGGCCTGGGACTACAGTGGAGCATGCATTATGGAATACTGTATGCCTGCTGTGTGCAACTGCACTAATTGCATGTTCTTTGTTCATTGAAGTGAATTTTGTTTTGTTATGGGGGTTTGTTTTTTGTTTGGCATTTTCGTTTGACTTTTATTTTTTTTACTCAAATTACACCAAATCAATTTTTTTTATATAATTTTATTTTTTTTCTTCATTTTTATCTTTTTTTTTTTTCATTTAAAGGGATTAACTGGTGCTTTGTTTCCTATTTTTTTGTTTCAGTAAAGGGACCCGGCAGAAAGTTAAGTCTGCCAACAGATCTTAAGACTGATCTTGGTACGGTAGGCGAAAGCCAGCAGTTTTCACTTGATTTCTTTTGAGTCATTTGGTTTCTGCTTTTCTCATGATTTCTAGGCTTTTGTGTTGTATTAGTAGCTTTATTTCTTTCACATTCGAACTTTCTTCTTTCAGTTTTCTTTTCCACTCTCCTGTCCAACCAGCCCATGAGATTATTGGCCTGAAGCGTCCGTCCATTTAGACCCTTTGACGTGTTTTGATTTTGATAAAAATCTTCTGTATTTGTTTCTTCTACATTTTGCAAGTGTTTATAAAGGTGATTTGTAACTCATGCCCATATCTAAATTTGAGGCTTTCTATCGCTTTTATCATGATTGGATCATCCTCTGATTTTGACACAACCTTTCCTCCATTGACAGCCTTGCTCTGCCGTATTGGATTGCTCGCTCCCTCTCTCACTGTAAAGTGACCATTTCTATCTTGAACAGTCTTTCCTCCATTTTGACTGAATCATCTGCATTACAGATACAGACCCTTCCTCCTTCTCCCCATACATCTCTAACTGCTACATACGCATCGCAACCTCAGGTTTCCCTTCACTTTCCTTCTACAGTGTCACACATGCTGCCCAGTCCGACAACTTTTTGCTTCTCAATCACAAAATGCGCCACCGCCTCTGTATTCCTGTGACTTGTCTCGTTTAGTGTCTTCTTTAAAAGTGACTTCTGCAGCAGGGAAAGAACATGATTTTCAAAATTATACCTGATATCAGCTACAAGAGAACACTTTAGGATATGTACGTTTTTCATGAGGCGCAAACAGACTTCTCTACAGAGTCTGCTGCATATAAAAGGGATTAAAGTACATCATAGATTCTGTCCTGTTGAGTACATACAATTCAAACCTCCTCACGGCAGCCAGCTATGACGATAGGATTGTGTGTGTGTGTGTGTGTGTGTGTGTGTGTGTGTGTGTGTGTGTGTGTGTGTGTGTGTGTGTGTGTGTGTGTGTGTGTGTGTGTGTGTGTGTGTGTGTGACTAGTCTTGAGGGATGCAGTAATCTATGTAGCGGATCCACTGCCATTCTCTCTGCGCCCTATCAGTTGTCTTCATGATATTGTGGGATAAAATGACTGACTTACTGCTTGCCTGATGGAAATTCACCACAACACAACCTAAAATAGGCGAAGAGCCAAGCTCTCATGTGGCTCTCACATTATTTGGACCCTTGCAGGATTCAATCCCTGTGCAGGCTCGGTGCCCCCTGCTGTGTAAGTGGGTGAGTGTTGCAAACAGCCTGAGCAGCATCCCGGTGGTTTTCATCTTCTCTTTGGAATTGAATCACGTGAGCAGCAACTGGATGAAGAGGAGACGAGTATTCACATGACAAATGTTTGATCAGTTGCAAATAAAGTCAGTGTCCTTACTGCTCATTCGCATACAACACTCCATCCTCATGTTTGTTTTTATTTCTCAGACAAAGTCCAACAACAAATTATTGGATGTCATATGACCTTCCTTGCAAGCACAAAAGCCTTTAACCTTGGTTTCACTGCCTGGAGGGTGCAGTTAAAGAAAAGGGCAGTATTTTATTTCCTCTTCTCTCCAAACGAGAACAGGAGCACTCAAACATGGGCATCATGAAGTGGTTAATTACAGCTGTCTCGGCTACACGTTTGTAACCAAAAAAGAACAGCAAAGTGCACCCAGTACGCACAAACCCGCTCTTATTGTCATTGTGTCATTAACAGGGTTTGTTTCTAAACAAACTGTTTTACTCGCATACCCTCACTTCCACAAGCGTTGTGATTCAGAAGAGGACAAAGCTCCCAGAAAACATTCTCCCTGAGGGTAGGCTGCCGGAAGACCACCATTTCACAAAGTCACAAGTGTTTTCATGCCAGGACATGCTGTCGGTGACTACAGCCCAGCGATACTGAATACTAATTTGCATTAAAAGGTGGGGGGGGATACTTTTTATCTTTTGTTTTGGTTTTTTGTTGTTTTGACCCTCGTTCGTAACTTTTCCACTGTCATAAAGCAGTGTGGCCTTGAAAAAAAGTAGTAAATGGTTTCTCCTTAAAACAAGACTTTCTAATTATCCAATAAAAGGGGACACAAAGTGGAGCTTGACTAAGCCTGTTATATATGTATGGTTTTATATTTTCTTTGTTACACAGACTGGATGAAACTGCACTCACAGATTTCCTCTGCATTTTCCTTTCCTTTCTGTAGCCCAGCATCTCTTTCCTCCTTCCTGCACAAACTTTACCTTCAAGCCACTCTTCAATCCTTTGGTCACCCATTGTCCCTTTTCCCCTCACCATCATCTAACAAGCAATTAACCAGATTTCCAACATCAGCTTGCTCCTCTTACATGATAAAAGAAAAAAAAATATCCATCTTCATGGGTTATATAGTGTAATAATGACTTACAGAAGTGCAGTTTTCAAACTGATGGTTGTAAAGTTCCAATGGGTTAGGAAGACATCAAAGATTATCTCTGACCTCATTGTCAGATATCTCAGTTATTCTCCTGTTCATTAATTCAATTCAAAATACTTTATTAGACTAAACTTGTGAATATGGATATTGCAGCCAGCAGTGGTTTACACTCTGTTTGAAATTTTGATTATTTCCCTCTTTTTGTTGTTTGCTAATGCTTTGCCGTTGTTACAGATCATGTCAATGGACATTGCACTAGCCCCACCTCCCAGCCCTGCTCGGCGGGGAAGCCTCGTGTTCCGATGGGTCCTGAGGGGCCACGGCTTACCCGCAGAGGCCCCGGCCGACCACCCTTCCGCAAGGCCCAGTCCGCTGCTTGCATGGAGATCTCTTTGCCTGTGTCCCACACTGAAGGTGTGTGCTTGTCTTCCCAGCTCCCATCCCTAAACCTCAGTAACATAACCCCGCCTCCTAACAAGTGCATGCATCCTCTCACCCTGGGGTAAGTCAATTGAGGTCTGACGCATAATTAACACAAGGCAAGCACAAGCTAATGCAAGTTAGCATTGTAAAAATTGAGATTATTGCTTGGCTTTGTGAGGATAGCACAACTTTGGAAACAAAAGAATGGATGGTTTGCAGCTTCATTTATTTCTTCATGCAATTGCTTGCAGAACCGTCGTTCCAAACAATAATAAGCCAATTATAGTTTTGAAAACTCTGAAAGACTGTGAAGCTTAAGATTTCTCTATTTGTTCAAGGAATCACTATGGTGGAGTTGAACTGTATCAACCTCATAACTTGATGGTAATATTATAACGTTTCATCCAAATTATTGAGCTGTTAAATTCGGTAAAAATGTTTCCAGTTTCATCACAAAGAAAACAGTCCAAACATGTAGACTAAAATGAACACTATGGGATTCATAGATTTCAGACATTGATAAAACAGCTATTTCGTATCTCCAATTTTAAGAGTAGATAACAGCTACTAATGCTATTGAATCTGTACTCAAAAATCTACATTATTAAATGGCTGGTAACACAAATTAAGCATAGCAAATATCCATATATGTACAAAACATACAGAATTTTTTACTTGCAATCTTATTTCACTTTGTTGTAACAATGCTTTTTGGCAATACAGTGTATCCATTGAAAGGCCTATGTATGTCTCTTATCAATTGCAATGAGATAGGCAGAGATAAGCAATTTTTCATGGGTACAAACAAATAGTTCTGCTGCTCATCCTACAAATGCATCTGTTTCTACTATTGAAACAGCCAGCAGATGTTGAAGATATTGATAAAGTGCTATTTATTTAACATTTAATTCAGCAGCTTTGTTTCTCATTTGTATATCAAACATGTCTGCGGCTTGCATTAGCATCACCTGACAACATTTGGACATCAGGGTCTGCTGCTTCTTAATGCAAGTCAACTCCTCTTGCATTCTGTCCATTAAATTGTTGTGTGTCAACCATGTCGCAGGCCTGAAGGTTAGTCTGATATAGAATTGTTCAACCAGTTTTTTCTTTCAGTTTCTTTTTTTTAATTTGTTTTATTCAAGTGCGCTGATGGGTCTTTAATGAATTCAACTGTTTTCTTTCCCCAGTAAGGTCTAGTGAGGTAACATTTCTTGCTCTTTTGTTGCAGATCCAATCTCTTATTTTTGTTTTCATGCAAATAACAAAACAGTATGAAGTGTTTTACATAGTGTGGCCACACCTCCCAAGTATCTCTTAATCCAACTAACCACAGCAGCAAATCTTCTCTTCATATCATAATCCAAAATATGAACTGAAACATCTTTTTTCTGTGAGCTCACTGATACAAATGGGGAAAAATACAAATACTTTTTCACTCTGGCTTTCGGACATTTTCACTGACAAATCTGGTGATTTTCTTTCAATTTGAACTCTTCACACTCTGACGTACACGCCTGAAATATAAATTTCCCTGACAGCGACTTCATATCTCTTTGATCACAGCAGCAATGTGTGTGTATATATATAATTTTTTGTGTGTGACACAAAAGAAAATGTCCCTGTTCTGTGCGTGCATGTGTCTGTTTCTGAGTGTGCAAAGCTAAAATGCTATTATGAATTAAAACAGCTGATAAATCAACTAGTAGCACTAGTCCATCCCCCACGAAAACATATTAGTTTTAAAGGCTTTTCAATGAGGTGTATTTTTTTCCAATATGTCTTTACAGATCATCTAAAAGCTGAGACAGTCGATGTGCTATCAAGTGAAATTGAGCAATATCATTACAGTTGTGAGACATTGACTGCTGACTCCACCAGAACTGTATCAGCACTGTATTTTATTTTTTTTACTTACACAGACAGTATTTGTAAATCGTTGCACTTGCAGACATCAATGCAGATCATTAGTTTACTTTAAATGAGCAACACACTCAGGCACTAGAATTATGTCCATATCTTTAATGTTAACAAGGGCCCTGATGTTGCCTTTGAAGTTGTCTATCTGTGCTGATTCACGTGGTCCAATGATAATCTCATGGTGGTAAAATTGAGGGTGAGGATAGCTGGCCAAAAAGGCTGCAGGTGCATGAATAAGATTTAAGTGTGTGATCCTTATAAACTGCCAGAGTAATGATAGGGTCTGACGGCAGAGCACTTGTTTGACACTGCAGTGCTCTAATTTAAAGTGTGAAACAGATTGCAGCAGATCGTCATATAGACTAGCTGTGCGTTGTGTGAGTTCATTTACATACGTGTCAATCAAGGTTTTCCTGGTGGTCCTAAAGGCACCACATGCGCTGAATTGCCAGTAAATACTGCTGATGCATAGTAAAACCTGAGGAGAATTCGGGGGGCTGATTTCTCTGTCGTTGTCCAGTCACAATCTGCTTATAATTCTTTAAGATTCTCAGGCAGGTCACGGCAGGCTAATCCCTCCTTTAGAAACCCAACATTGTTACAATTCTCAAAAATGTCACAGTAACTGCTGCCACCCAGCACAAACGTCAGCCAATAAGTGACAGCAAATGTTGGCAGCTGCAGGGGAGAGTATGTTTCCACTAATGCATTTATCCAATGCTTTAAAATAATTTTGTATTTGTTTTTTCGTTTGTTTTTTTAATTACTTTTTTTACCTTCGTAAAATCCTTGAAGAGTCATGGCTGTGATACTGGTGCAAATCTTCACTGAAAAATAAAAAACAGTCTGATGTGGGGCTGCTGTTGAGTCGCAGTTGACTCTTTTACAGCAATTCTGCAATTACATTCACACTGCTATCTTCATCGACCTCATTATACAACAGTGTCCTGGAACCAAGAGGGAGACCGTTTTCCATTAGCATTAGCATGAGATGAATGTTTTATCAGAGCGTCAGCCGAGGCTACAGGTGCACCATCATCCAGGCCAGTCCAGAATTGTTCTTTTCCATAGCTGATTTAATGTACTTACAACCTCTGAAAGTATTCCAAGAAACTTAATGAGTTACAAGCATCGACATTCGTATTTTTTGGAGAGGGCTCTGGCCTTCTGCCTGATCGTAGCTTTTCCGTTGTGTCAGATGAGGACAAGTTTTTAGAAGGGATGACCACCTCCCTCTGTGTGCCAGTCGTGAAAAGCTTCCTCTTGCCTGCGATCAATTTTCCGTTGTTATATCCTGTCTGTTTCATATCTGTAATGCATCAAATCTATGATGTTCCGTAGCCAATATTAATTTCCCTTTTTTGTCCTTGTAGCAACCAAATAATGTAATAATGCCCAATACTTTGGACTATTTAAATGTAATGAAACTAAAAGTGGACTAATTTTCCAATGGTGTGGTAAATTATTTGAGCCAATAGCATAATCATATTTTGCCATTAATTCATCACATTATGGGCTAGTTATAACACTGAAATAGTATTTTTTTAAAACTTACATGTGAAAACTGTTCAGTAAAAGCCCTGTCAGTAAACCACTGCTTCTTTATTGTTACTGATTATTCATATACATAATTAGGTAGCACAATATACTAGGGACAAACGGAAGAGAATTCATTGAATGTACGAATGTAGTGACTGTCTTTCAATAATGATTGTATTTTTTCTTGAAATTCTCATAATAATAATAATAATAATAATAATAATAATAATAGTACAAACTTTTATTTCAAGGTGCCTTTCTTGGTGTTCAAGGACACCGTATAATGATGGGCTTGAATGCTAAGAGGAGGATTTTGAATTGTAGGTGGAACTGAACTATATATATATATTTACTTAATGGGGATTGGGAATGGTTGCATTCAGTCCAACCAGTGATTTATATCAATATGATACTCATGTGGTCCCCCTTCATTTTTTGTAATTGTCTTCCCCCCCCAAATTTGATTACCCTCCCTCCAATTATGGAGTTAATTTCTTTTTTTAAATACCAGCTTCCCTTTATATTTTTCACTTTCATTGCTGTTCACTCAGTCAACTGAGCAAATCCTTTCCAGTCTGGACACACCACCAGCTTCAACTTGTGCCACCCTCTGAAATGTCAGTGTCAACATACAGTACTACATAACCTAATTGGCAGCTTGCCGCGATCTTTGAGCCCTCTCATGCTTTCAGCACTTTCTATAGTGTGCTGTGTAATGAATGTTGTCGCCGCTGTATATCACTTTGCAACGGAAGAATATTACAGCTGCCATATGATTCAGCGAAATCCGACAAACAGGGAAGACTTTCAATCATTTATAATTGGAACTCATTTGCAAGCTTAATCAAAATGTTCCAGTATATGTATTTGTACAAGTACATAAACAGCACATGATATATGTGGACATCATTTTAGGTTGTCTGGACCACAATAAAAAATTAGTTTGGGTCATAGGATGAACATGAAAACATTCCCTTAATAAATTACAGTTTGTATTTTTGTGCTCAAACACTAGTTTGTTGTATATTTGTTGGGTATGAGCGATCATTTTGCAGACTCACAACCAGTTTTCCATACTTTAGAAGAGTGACTCATAAAGACCTTAGAGAGTAAATGAAGCAATTGTTTTAAGTAATAGAAACAGCCATAGATTATAGCTGCAATAATGTGTATTTAGAATGAGTCAACAGTCAATTTTTCTCAGCAAACTCCTATCTGTTGCCTACCTTTGGTGCTGTTCGTTAATCGGTTGCACTGGATTACCACAGTGAAGAGCCAGCAGGATCACTGGAATAATTAAAGGTCAACAAGCAGTGCTAGAAATGAGGCCGGTGTTAATGAGGCCTGCATGCCAGGCAAGAAGACAGAGGAGGGAATTGGCAGGGGGAGACAGACTTGTGTTACAGTAAACATTTTCATATCGCCTATCCTGGTTAGGCAGAACAATTATTAATTATTGAAGAAATAGTGGAGGTAGGTGTTGAATTTGTTTCTGGACATTAACTTGAGCTGGGGTTTCTTAAAATATAAATCGATAAGTTATACAGGAGAATAGATTTTGGTATTCCCAAATGTTAACCTATTTTTACCCACAATACTTTTATACAGAGGCAAGGTTTTGCAAGGATGGGTGGATGGATAAACATATAGACAAATGATATCCATCTGATAAGATTGATACAGAAGGTGTGGTCCATATCAATATATCAACGTGTGCAATACGCCAAAATAATGAATTTTAAATACACCAAAAAATGTATCAACCAATTAAAAAATGTATCAATTGACAGCCCTAATTATTACATACCTTAGGGCCACAAAGAAGAAGTTAAACATGACAGCTGGTGTAAATTACAAGCAAGAGGAAGAGCGTGGTTATTTGAAGAAAGCACAGATGTTAGCAGCATCAACTTGACTGCATTTATTTCAGATCATATTGTTATTACAACACTCGAAATTACTACGTATTGCATTTTTACCTCAAATGATTTAGCCCTTGTAGATTGATACAGTACACACAATAGATATGATATAGATTTAGTAGATGTGAGATACAATAGGTATGAAATACAGTATGATTAGATATAGTAGATACAGACAGTACATTTGACATACAGTGAATGTGAGATACAATATATAGACCTATATATACTGGTTTTACAAACTAAACTAACATATTTCTCTGGTACCACACCATAGAAGTGAGGTGACTTGCTGTGAATACCTGGACTAACCCTCCGGGCCAGACTCATAGACTTACATCCATGTTTGAATGCAACATGAAAATGATAAGCATGGCAGCAGTGGACCTGTTCCTACAATGCTTGCTGACATAATGAGTTCCAGATGGAGCTCTGCTGTTATTGGCCTACAACTAATAGATACAATTCGACAGTTTAAGGTCAACAATTTTTCAGTAACCAGCAAATAAACTCTGAAAAATAATGCGAATATCTTACTGCACGCATCACTTTGTGTTAACCCATGAACACTTGTGCATGTTTGCGGAAAATGCAAACATAACTTGACCATTTCAGTTCATGTATTTGTCTATTTTAATGGGACAGTGCATATAAATGTACAAGACAACTTTTCACGAGGTAAATGTTAAATATGTTGGATTTAGCACATGGCTAATTATTGCACATTACCTTTCTAAAGACCCTGCATACAGGAAGGAGCACGTATGGTCACATCAAATCAAAGCGTAAATGGAGGAGCAAACATTCATGAAGGCAATGCATGCAGATGTCACCCCAGTTCTTCATGGGTTGAAGAGAAACTTGGCACAGAGCTGTATTCATAGTCATCAGCAGTGAAGATGGAGGTTGAGCCTCTTCTCCAGGTGTCTGTTTGTCTCACTAAAGTGTGCGTGGGTGTCTGTGCACATACCAATGTATAAATCCAGCACTTTTGTCCGTCTCGCCACTTCACATTGTCTGCCTTCCCTTATCGAATTCCCAACATTGCCTCGCTTGCTTCTCGCCCCACCATGAGGGCCCTCCAGGGGTCCCCGTGTCCTGTCAGGGTAACACTGTGCCTGACTTTCATTAGCCAGCACCCCACAGGCTCTGTCACACAGCGTAAACACACCCGGCAACACACAGCAAAAAACTGAGCTGCTGCTGCTCAGACTTAAGGCTGTATTTTATTATTATTATTATTATTATTATTATTATTATTATTATTATTATTATTATTATTATTATTATTATTATTATTATTATTATTATTATGACTGCCAGCAGCATTGTACAGCATTGTTGTAAAGATATCCGGATTATAGCAAGAACCTTCTTTATATCATGATGCTGCTCTAACACTGTGGTGAACAAAAGAAGTCAACCAAAGAAGAGAATATCTTCAGTCTTAACAGCATCAGCTCATCTCTAGAATAGACTGCTTGGCTCTGCTTTGTAACCAGTACTTCGTCGAGGATCCGCTCTACAACTAACACAATCAAGCAGAATCAAGACTTCAGTTGTCGTGCTGTTACTCCTCAGTGCTGTATCAGAGTCAGTCACAACATTCACAGATGGTGCAAGATGTGGGTAAAGGTTGTGTGGCCACTCGTCTTTCTTTTTCAGTCTTTTGTATGTTTTTGAAGGTATTTTTTAAAACACTCAGCTGCATCTTTCTCTCTTTCTTTTTTTTGTCAATCACCGGTACTGCTGTTCATCTGTCTGTCTCATCTGTTTCTCGGTCCGGTTTTGGCCACACCTGCCCATGTGTATATATGTGTGTTTGTTTCTTTGGGTTCATGGCGGGTGGTTGTTTGTTCTATGGGCTTCATGTCGTGGGGGTATAAGTAGGGCATGCGTCCAGGAGGGCAATGCTTCAGCAGTTACACGGAGTCACTATGTACTCACATGACGAGCACCACACCACCGCCTCCTACTGCTGGAGTGAGAGAGGTAAGGGGGCTTCGGCCACAAACCCACCAACTGCTGTCCTGCAGACTCATTTACGTCCGTCAGTCCGTCCGTCCGTCCGTCAGAGTGTCAGTCCGTCCTGTGGCCCTGTCTCTTCTGAAAAAAAGAAGAAGAAAAAAACACCCACATGTACCTGCGCTGGTCTTGGAAGGTGGTGGGCGTTGGGTAATGCCACACTGAATGCTATGTAGGGCATCATCCTTTTTGACATGTACACTGTCATTAAATAGCACATGCACTATGTTTTCTTCTCATGTTTAATTTATTGTCTTTATTTAACAGAGACAACACACAAGTAAGCACTGTCGATTTTATCCGTAGAAATTTGCCGCCTACCAATTTCAGATTGTGTCCATTGTTGGGCTTTTAGAACTGTGTTCAAACAGTCTAACAGAGTAATCGATTAAACAGGGTCGCTTGGTAGATCCTCTCAAAAGGCTGCTCAAAAAATGCCTCTATTGAGCAACTGTCAAGATTGATAAGTGTACACCAGGCTTGGCAGCCATCTGCAGTTGCTGTTACATAAAGTCTCCACTTTGTGTGACATTAGGCCAGCAACACAGCGCTGCACATTTCCTGGCTCTGAATAATTCAGAAACGCAGCGATACAGAAATACTTTTCATGATGGCAGTACACAATGGCAGGCCTGAATGTGAAGCACTTAAATAGAGCCAGCAAAGTTTTTGAATGTGTTTTGTGTGCGTGTGCGTGTGCGTGTGCGTGTGCGTGTGTGTGCGTGTGCGCGTGCGTGCGACCATATCTGTTCAATTGTATTTATGTAACAAATGATCACCTCACTTCCCAGTATATTGCACCTATTCTTCAGAATTTTAAATCTTATATGATATGCAGACAATCCACGTTAGTCTTTTACAATATTTATCTTTTTATCTCTCCTCCCTGTATTTTCTTTTTTTTTTTTTTTTTTTCATTTTAACTGCTTGTGCACTCACACCTTCTCTCCTCTTTCGGCCTCATCAGGTTTCTATTTACTCTCACCACTCTTACTTCTGCCATAATTTCCTATTTACAACACTTTGTCCTCGTTTTTTTTTTTTCTCTCTTTGTACCTTCCTTATTTTGTCATGGCGTCACGCTTCTCTCCACTTCTTTCTTGCCCCTGCTCGCTGGCCGCTGCTGCACATAGAGAGTCGTGAGAACTCCTTCAGCCGCTCGCGTAGTTCCAGTGTGTCCAGCATCGACCGGGACACCAAAGAGGCCATCACCACACTGCAGTTTGGAGAGTCCTTCGGACGCAAGAGCGACGCCTTGCCGACTCCGTGTCTGTGGGTGGGCACCAGTTTAGGTGTCGTCCTGCTTATCCCAATGTCCATCCCTACGGAGCAGGAGGAGAGGATGGAGGAACCTGTCACTATTGGCCCCAGTGGTGAGTAGCAGTGGAACTGGATTTGTTTGAGCAAATCCCTCCATCTTCCATTTGGCTTTAGCCAGCTTCAGGCCATGGAGGCGATCCCAGCTGACTCACCAAAGGCAGGGTAGGCTGCATACAGGACAATCATGCACACTCACATTCACACACATGGGAAATATGGAGGTAAAAAATCATCTAAATTCATGTCTATGTACCACTGTGACATTATGCAAAGTGAAACACAGAAAGACCCCAAAGCCCAGGTTTACAGCATAAGGGACATGGAGAGGCAAGAGTACTCACCACTCACTACGATGGAGAGAGAGAGAGATCAAATCAGTGCTGTCAAACATACAACCTGCTGGCCAAAATCAGCCGATCAGAGGGTCCAGTCCAGCTTCTCTATATGAGTGTAACACACAAAGGAAACTTCCACTTACAGGTATTCACACCATTAAGATGGATAACAGATTTAACAGTTTTTAGAGACCAATGATACAGCAGTGAAAACTACCTACTGACAAATGTACGTCCTGAGAAATGGTAGTGTTTTATTAATATTGGCTCAAGAGAAACAAAACAAAACACCGCACCACATAAGATTGCAGATCTTGCAGCAGAATGGCCAATTAAACATATTCAAATCATTTGCTATTTAGGATTTTTTTTTTATATAATTCATGAAAGACATGGATATTTGACATGTTACTGTATTGATCACCAGGAGCCACCGCAGTAATTGACATACTGTTGATTTTGCAGATATTTTGCCATAAAAGAAAAAAAAAATCGGTCAAATATCTTTCATAGCATAATTGCACTTATTTGATATAAAAGGAAACATTGAGAGTTGTCCTGTGTTGTGCTTACATTTTACTCAAGCTCAAATCTGGCTGTATCTAAACTAAATGGACCAAAAGTTCAAGTCAGTGTTCAAAGATGTTATTTGATGAAAACAAAAAGTACAAGCACCCAAACTCTAATGATTAGACTGACAGGTTATAAAAGGCTTTCAGAGAATGCAAGACACACATCATTAAAGAGCACACTTAGATCCACAAAAGAAATTCTAAATAGGCTATCACAATTTTTTAAATCTCATTCTCACAGTGTTTGGAACACTATTTACTTTTTCAGGGAAGCAACAAACCTGTTCAGCCGTGGTGCATTTTCAATCTGGTTTTATTGAAACAGCTATATCTTCCCACCTGTGGCTTTGACACTGTGATAACAGGCAAAATATAAAGCTTTGTGTGGATTTTTAATGTTGGAATGTTCTCTGTGAAAATGGAGTAAATGGACTATACTGCATGCTCTCAATTTCTCGGTTGCTTAACAGTTTGTCATTAAAGTAACACAGCAGGGCATAATGGGAGTGCATTGATTGGGGACTTAATGAGCGCTTTTCAAACTGCTACAAAAACGCAACATGATTAGGAAATGTATCAGTGCAAAATATATGTATTAAAGTACTTTGCATATGATAGAGATTCAGTTATATTGTCATAAGATCAGAGTCAATATGACCTTTTATTGTGAATGTTAAAGATGCATTAATTGATTTCAATAAACATCAACAACGGGACACAGCCTTCTAAGTGTCATCTGATAAATGTTGAATTGTATTCAGGAGATTTGTTTTCAGTCATGTCACACAGTGAAGTTTACTTCCAGCTTGAACCGTGACTGTTTCTATGTTGCAAACAAGCAATTTGTGGAATTGAGCATAAAGCGCACTCACTTTGAAAACCATGGACACTGATCTGAGTAGCGATATAAAACTAGTCATCCAAATTCAGACATGGTCATTTGATGCAATTTGTTTACTCAGACACAGGAGCAAGTTGGCATAAAGCAAAGCTTTTAAAATAATAGCTGTTTGTTTTTTTTTGTTTGTTTGGTTTTTTTTTCTAGAGGAATTAAGTGCACTCTGTTGAGCTTTGAGAAGAGCATTTGATCCGAGCCGAAGAACTCATTTGTTTCAATTAGACCCCATCTGTTGTCATCATGCACAATCTTGAAAATTACTTTCCTCTGAGCTCAGGAGAATTGATAGATAGTATGGTTTATTGTTTTGGACTAAGCATGCCTTGCCACCCACCATAACCATTATCATGTGAAGAGCACAAGGTACAGTTTATAGGGAAAATTACCACATGACTTTAAGGTCGAGCTGCATTGTTCTCCTGAAGGTATAAAAGGTGGTCGTATGAACAGACGTTAAATAATTATTGTGCTTTCTCTCTGTGTTTTTGAATTGCTAACATAGATTGGAGGAGTTTCAATAAATGTCTTTAGTGAGAAATGTGAACACAATTTCCACAAAATGACCTTGTCTCTGTGAACCTTTGTGATTGTTAGAATTACATCAATCTTTCTACAATACTATATGCTTCCAATAGAAACAAGAGTAGCAATGTTTTGCATCTGCTGATTTCTTGGTGTTAGTATTTGTACCTTACTTGTTTCAATCTTTCTTTGAAACTCTCCCAGGAACCGTCCTGATGTTGAAGGGCTCTGTGCTGCGCTTTGGCTTCTTGGATTGCATGGGAGCTCTGATCCAGAGCCCCTACGAGGTTTGGCGGGACCTCAATGCCCCCGAGGACCCCGACAGACCACGGAGACGCAAGCTGGTGAACTTTTCACCCTCCTCTTCCCAGGACGTCTGTGCAGAGGGACATTTGGCTGTGGTGTGCTCTGAAAGGCAGGCCAAAGTCTTCTTGATGCCGTCCCAGTCTTGCCTCTTTGTCCACAACATCACCGAGTCGTCCTTTGTGCTGCGAGCCGACGTGGTGTCTGTGTGTAACAGTGTGTGCCTCGCCTGCTTCTGCGCTAACGGACATGTCATGACTCTCAGGTACGACCTCACGATTAGCTCAGGCTGGCATGCGTTTTACATTCGACTGACTTGATAGACGTGTTGAAATAATACTGGAATGTTTCAGCCAGCATTTGATGGGCTTTATTGGCTTTGACTCAGTCGGTAGAGCAGGGTGTTTTCCAATCCTCAAATTAGCAATTGATATCCCATCTTCGCCTGTCCATCTGTCGAAGTGTCCTTGGGCAAGGCACTGAGCACCAAAGTGCATTCAATTAGTGGTGTGGAACAAGCACTGGAGGGCTATGACTGAAATGACTTCCCTGATGGAGGCTGGTCCAAATAACTTACAACAGTTTCCCTGTTAAAGCTCCAAAAATGTGCCTCATTGTACCTGTTGTTATTATTATGTGATGTTCTTAAGCCTGCCTATATATTGGTAAATATACCTAACCATGGAAAGAACTCACAGTCTGTTGAAGGGTTTTTAAAAAATACATTTTCCAGAGCTCATTTAGCTTTGACCCAAAGAAAACCGAGATTTTTGCATGTTTCTTATATTTGATGTCTTCTTCACATCAAGTTTGATATTGTTTTTGTTAATGCTGTGATGAATTGTGTTCACAGACAGTTGTTTTCACAAGTTTGGTGAATTCATACAGTAACTTTGATTTGAGAGTAATATTGTGATTGTTTTGTTATTCAGAGCTGGTGGTTTTGATAAGTCCCTAATGGACAAGCATTTCTTTTGATTCACTGAGCTTTTTAGCATTTATATTAGATGTTTGCATGACCAGTTACACTCAGGTTTGTTTTTTTAATGAGTGACTACCATTTGCTTCTCAAATACAGTGGCATTGATCAATGTTAATGTAGGACAATTATCAGTGTACCAAATGGGTTGAAAATAAAGTATCCACACTTTTTGGGTTTGCAACCTACCAGGTTCAACTGGCCCATTGAAAAAGCAAATGACACAGGTTTAGAAACATATTAAAAATGGGCAAAACGATTTATGCAGTGTTTACCTATTTTCTAGCTTCTTGTTCAGCAGACTCATTAATTAAAACTCATGAGCTGTGAACAGAATGGCTGCACAGTTTTCACCTGTTTTTAACAATTAAATCATAAAAGCTGGCTCGGTCACACCATCTTCACTATAAACTTGTGGCTGGCTGTGTCACATACCCACCTCAGGAGTAAATGTGCCAAAAAATAACCCCATCTGCATTGTGACTTGCGTATTCGCTGCTCTGCACAATCAGATTAACGAAGCATTATTTCAATGAGACACAATCTACCTACCGCGAGCTGACAAAGGGCGCCTCTGGTTCAAATGACTTTCACAATATTACATTACAAGTGTCCCTTTTATCCAGTAAGCTATGTATATTCATCTTTATTGTTTCGTTTCAATTATGCCTATATACTTTGTGAATAATTATTGAGATCCCAGCATACTCTCCTAAGTAGACTAGTGTGGGTCAAAGTATTGAACCTTCACATTTAAAGCGCTGGCTTTGATCATTTGAACTTGGATTAAAATTTTAGGAATCTTCAGGAAAAAAAATTAAGTAAAAAAAGAACAAATAAACACTCAATTGTTCAACTGTGTAGGTTGAAGCAAAAGCTTTTACACACCTAACCCATCACAAAAAACAAACAAAAACACAAAACAAGGCTCGCGAGATAACTAATTATATTATTATTTTTACTATGCACATCCAATATATATCATACACAAGTTTTATACAGTATATACAGTTTATACTTGCATATCAAACATATATACATACGTACACATATATACACATATACATGAATGCACATTACATGTACATAATATTAATTAATTGAATTCATTAAATGTGGTGTTTTTATATACAGCATAAAGCACAGGCATTATTGGTATACTGCATTGGATGCAGATTGAACTACTACTTTGTGTGATTCCATGCGATTGGAAAAATATGTCTTAATTTCATTTTATCTCAAAGATGTTTTATCTCTGCTTGTAAGAGCTGTACTAAAGACTAAATGTTTTCTGTCAAGTGACAATACAATCCGCTGACATCACAAATGGGAAAAACATGTGTGGTGTTCTTATTTTGTCTAACCCATCTTTCACTCATCTCATTCTGCCTGCAGTTTGCCAAGTTTAAGACCGTTGATGGATGTCAATTACCTGCCTCTGACAGACATGCGCATTGCAAGAACCTTTTGCTTCACCAATGGGGGGCAGGCACTATATCTCAGCTCCCCCACAGAGGTCCAGAGAATCACATACAGTCAGGAGATGTGTGACAACCTGCAGGTTAGCACTGCATGTGTGTGAATCCTGTTTTGTCTGCCTGTTTATAAAATGGAACAACACCGGTTATATCGCTTTGCATTTCTATGTAGAGGGACAAAAATGTTTTGACTGACACTGGGAATTATCTGGTGGTCTGGTTGTGACTTCATAAAAAGTATCTGTGAAGTAAATGAGCAGAGGCCATTATAGCTGCCCCTGATGAAGCCCGGAGCTGACAGGAGCCATTGAATTTAAATGTCACACTTGTCATATGTGGCATGAGCTGCACTAGTCTCGATGTTGCATATGGTCTTACATAATGTGTATGTACAGTATGTGCATGTATACGCAGGCCGAGTCACTCTCAAACATGGTTGTTCTTTGGAGTCATCTCTGCACGGTCGCGCATAATAAATGAGTGTGCAGGGATGCGATGCTGCCATAGTGCCCTCTACAGGCAACAGTGGATCATTAGCGTGAACAGCAGTGTGATGCAGATGTGCACTGAGGCAGTTTGCAATAAGTCACAAAATAATGTATCATTGAAAATGCATTTGACACTTTACTCTTTCCTTACTGATCATCGGTGCATTATAGGTCAAGTTTGACAAGCATTTAATCAATAATTTCCTCTCTCGTCCTTCCTTGCAGGAAATGCTGGGGGAGTTGTTCACGCCTATTGAAACACCTGAAGCCCAGAACAGAGGGTTTCTAAAGGGATTCTTTGGAGGAAATTCTCATACATTCGACAGAGAGGAGCTCTGTGCGTTCATTCATTATTTTTCTTCTCAATAGAAACTGTTCAATCACAGTATGTGTCAAACCTCCTAAAAGACTCCAAATAAGAAAAAGCTTCTTGTTTTTCTGTTGTTGTTGTTTTTTGTTTGTTTTTTTTTTACCTGACGTTGACAGTTGGTGAGGCAGCTGCTGGGAAGGCTTCTCGGAGTCTGGCGCAGCACATCCCTGGCCAGGGAGGAATTGAGGGCATGAAGGTGGCAGCCAGCGGGGTGGTGGGGGACCTGGCACGGGCCCGCATTGCTCTGGATGAGAGAGGCCAGAGGCTGGGGGAGCTGGAGGAGCGGACCGCCCTCATGATGACCAGCGCGGAAACCTTCTCCAAACATGCTCATGAGGTAAAACATAGCATTATACAAAACGTTCACACTTCTCAAATGTGTACATACTTTTTGATTTTAGTTACTTTTTGATTCTATTTCTATTCTTATAAATCAAAACTGATATCAAACTAGGACAATATATGAATGTTTTTTTTTTCTTTTCATGTCAGTAAAACAGGTCAGGTCATATAGTGAGTATATATTTTTTGTTCTCCTCTTTAAAATGGAAACCAGACAGCAACATATTTCTTAATCATTTATTTTCCTCATAAATCCACAGTGATGTAATCACAGTCACTCAAAATTAGAATATTGGTACCCCTAGATCTACTTTTCAGTACTGCAGTTATGGGATGCATTCCTGGAAAAAAATCCTGCAATTAAAAATTCATTCACGATTGCTGAAATTATTATAAAAAAGACATGACATATTAAAAAATATGAACTGTGTTTTGCACCATTTTTCATCAGACAATTTTCACTGCTTACTTATTGCTGCAGGTCTTTTGCAGTGTCAAACAAAGCAACAAGTCAAATCACCATGTTGACCCCTTGAGATGTAGCATCTGGTTTTCAAATAGCTCCCAACATAACACGATGAAGGAAGTCACAACAGCCAAACTCCTCAAAAGTTGTAATACAAGGGCAAGTTTAATTGCATAACAAGTGATTTGAGATATATGATATCTTACCAGGTTTATTCAGACACTCATACCTTCTGGGTGGTGTATGGTGGGTTAAAGCCATGCTCAAGGGTTCACATGGGATATTCGAGTGGGATCAACTGCTGGCTTTCACGTTCTATATCAGAATTTCTTTCTGGTAAATAACTTCAAGTCCTCTACGGCCCCTAAAGAATCTACACTACTACACCACTACATGGTAGTAACAGTATGTCTCCTTATATGGATAAATGCTCCTGAAGTAAAGCAGAGCTATGAACACTCATTCATAGGCCAATGCAGTACATCATCCATAATCACCTTGGTAAAATGGAAAAAAAGGTGCAAACTATTGAAAAGAGAGATGTTTGTATATAATAGGGATGCTCTGTGTCAGAGGTTGAAGCTGCAGTAACTTGTTTAAATCCTCAAGATTTATGATGTCTGACTTAGTTTTTTTTTTTTTTTACAGCTGATGTTGAAGTGCAAGGACAAGAAGTGGTACCAGTTCTAATAGCAGGACGGAGGGCCGAGAGCTGCCCTCACGCTGCGGGGAGCTTCATTGCCGCGACAGAACTTTCACTTTGAAAATGAAAGTGATTAAAAGAGGGACAAGAGAGTGACTTTGTCTTAACGGCTTCTGGACTGGCTTCACATAGGGCATTGTCACTTTGTCGAATGCCGCAGACGTGCTTGTTGGTGATGAGGACAGAGAGAGAGCGACGGCATTAGATAGCTGCATATGAAAGTGAAAATGTCCTGAGGGTTTGTGTGTGCGTGCGTGCGTGCGGGTGCGTGTGCGTGTGTGTGCATGCGTGCGTGTGTGTGGGTGGGTGGGTGCGTGCGTGTGTGTATGTCTGACTGATCTGGTGTGCTTGGATTTTCAGGACCTTAATATGTAGATACTCAAACATAAAGAAACCAACAAGAAATGCATGAAACAACAATGGATGACTATTAAAATATACAACTGCCATATTAAAAGCAGCATGCTACTTTAACAGGAGATTCAAAAATTAAAGAAAAAAAATTTATTTACTATGTAAGCCAACAACAGAAACTATGAAAAACTTTATATTTTTTGAGATATTGACAAAATCTATATATAAAAAGGGAAATGTATACCTGCATTGCTATTAAGCCAAAACTTGTGTTACTTTCCCTTTTTTTTTCTTCTAATTTTTCACCTCTGGTTGATTTCATTACCTTTGTCTTAGTCTCAGCAAATATTACTTAACACAATATAAATGCACATAGTTACCTTAGTCTACACACTTTAGAAAAATGCTAAAACTATGGTCTTACTTCAATTATTCTGGGCTGTACCATGCAAATATAAGTCCGTGGTATTAACACTTAACTCTGCACAGTCGAAACACACAAATCTGTTTTCACTTTTTGGCTGCTGCCACTTACAGAAACATTTAACAAAGCCACGGGATATCTCGCTCCCCTGCTACAGTTGTATGAAAACACAGATGAGACACGAATGCAAAGGCTGAGAGAGATGAAAAGGTCTTCTGGACTACGTGTTTATATCTATAGTATAACACCATGTACTATTCACATGCCATAAAAAAACTGGATGGATGAATCCACTCAGTACCAACTAACTAACAAAGAGCTAATACTGTATGTGGTAGTCGTTGGTTACAATAGATGGGATGTAATAATAAGACACGCCACTGAGGGCATTTATCAGCATCAAACACGTTTATGAAAAAAGTATGAGGGTGTTTTTGTTTACTTTTTTGATTGTCACTGGATTACCATTTGAGTCTTTCGCTGCCTTTGTCAGATGTTTGAGTTTGAAGAAAGTGACGTGTGAAAAATGAGTGAGAGGGAGGCAAAGAGTGCCACAGATGTTAAACCTGACTTTCTCTCTCTCTCTACCAAAGCAATCAGAAATGAATGACGCGCTCCAATTCTCTCTCCACCTCGGTCTTGTATTTTCCAGCGTTCAACCCAAGTAGTCCTCTTTTCATAATGACAGGCTGATACTTCACAATCATCTCCGTCCTCGTGATGGGAACACAGAGAGGAGATCGAATCACATCTGTTCAAACTGTGCCCACTCCCTCGTGAGGTGTCTTATCAGTGAAGCGTGCAGGAGAGGTAGTGACAGTATTCTTTATTTACTTTCAAAGTGATGTTCAGATGTTGAGTCAGTGAAGAAACTATGTACATGTGTAAAACATTTGCAACAATTTCAATTGAAGGCGAATACGTTTTGTTTTTATTTTCAATATTGTTCTTGATGACTATGATATCCTTGTGTCGCAGTCCTATATTTGATGGTTATGGCCTCTTAACTGACGGCTCTTGTATTTTAAAAACAACAAATGTTTTATGATACATGATTGTGTATCATATTGTGATTGTGTTGTATGTCAGTGAATAGAACCCAACACGGACAACAGCATTAAGTGAGGAGGATATTTTGTACTTGTGTATTTGTATTTTGAACTGATCTGAGAGAAAAAAAAAACTAAAATCAATCAGAGGATTATCGATATCCATCTCTCTATCTCACAATGAATTTTTCTGCACTTGAGCATCAATACAATAAAGTAATGCGCTTTGACATCACTCGCACATAAAATATGCACAGCAACATTCAAAGCCTAATAATAAAGAAAAAAAAAACAGATGCAAGTGATTCAAGTAGTTTCTGCCTGCCTTCTGTCAGGCTGCTGAGACATTCCTATGGCTTCAACACCCTTCAGACCTGTTTACTTTAACTCAGTTCAGCTGAAGTCTTAAAGCCTGGGCCACACAGGGTTTCAAAAAGTATAGAATTTCACACGAAATGGTGTCATACATGTCAAAAATAACCGGCAAATACACATTTCTCTTCTATTTCTGTACTGTCGATGAGATTTGTGTTGAGTGCAGTTTATTCAATGGCAGAGAAAATATACAAAAAAACAAAACAAAACCAATATAAAGCTGAAAAAAAAATCTGACTTCTGCTGACAGGGTGTTTTGTTAGTATGTTTTCGGTTTGTATGTTTTCAGTTTTTATATTAACTGTACAGTTCAATCTTGGGTGAAAGATAAAAAAAAAAATGTTAAAAGATATTCTTGGGATATTTTCTCTGTATATGTTGTACCTGTTCCTGCTGGTACTGTATCTGGTATTCTGGCTCTGTCTAAATCACTGGAACTATGTAGTTCTTCACACTGTAGTATGCTGAAGAAGCGTTTCTTTGGTTTTCTCAATGATGGCAGCAAAGTTTGTCTTATTTCAATGGATTCTACCACTTTTCGTTCTTCTTGATATTATACTAGTGTAATAGAAATTACTTGACAAAAAAGATCTGAAAAATATGTTGATGCAAAAGCAAACTGAAATAAACATTGATTGATGTACACGGTTGGGAGGTGTGTGTTCAGTGCTGCCTCTCCACAATTTTTAACTGTTTCCTGCTGACTGCAAAGGTTTTTTGTGGGAGTCTTTGCTTCACACTTGCGATCATGTTTGCCAACAGCAGCCACAAGTAAAGCATGCGTCGACTGATCATGAAAGAGCAGCATGGTTTTATCATTACATGCCCAAGCAGGTCACGAAGACAGGAGCCATCTGCTGATTGGTCAGTGATTTACTACATGCCCTCAACATTTTAATATGTCCACTGTATGAATCCTCTGTTGTTAACATATTCAGCTTTGCACTGTTTTTTTTTTTGTTTGTTTGCTTTTTTGTTTTGCTGGACAACTTTCATGTGCTTGGACGTGAGGCAAAGGAGACCGAGACTCAGGCACAAAAGTTCCGAGGAGCACCGGGGTCTGTGTTTGCATTGCGTCCCCGCTTTCTGCTCAAATGCCGGAGCAGCCACTCCAGTGCCAGAGCAACTGCAAAAAATAAAAGTTAACAATACAAAGTGGCGGATGTAAACAACAGAGCATTCATAAGGTCCAGGTCTGCCGACTGCTCTGACCCATTTTTGGGTCAAATTTGGCCTCAAAGCCACCCAAGGCTGCAAAAAATGAAGAAGAAAATACAATATAGAAACAATATGGTCCTGCCCTCTAGGCCCTTGGCCTTTCTACTCCCCCCCCCCCCCCCCCCCCCCCAAAAAAAAAAAAGATGGGGGTAAAAAAAAAGAAGAAAGAAAGTAAAATCAAAAGTTAAGGGGAAGAGACAAACACATTCCTGACATGTGAAGTAAAATAATAGTGGAAATAATAATTTCGGAATTTTCAGTACTTAACCCTTTGTAGGGCATTCATTGAAATAAATCAACCCAGAGTGTCAATTTTTTTACTTGTACCATTTAGTCTGCTGAAATAACTATAAGGTAAACATGGGGACATCACAATGTATTTAGGTTTAATACAGTTGCACAACGCAGAGATAGACAACCACACAATCAATCTATATTTAGGAGACAGTAATATAATATTTCTTTTAATTGTAGAATTTTATTTTTTGGTATTTTCAGTTCAGTGTTTATTTGAACCGCCCTCTGGATCAATGATGAATTTATTTATGCATCGCCACGATCCAGCTGCTCTCATCATCCAATCATGTTTCCTATCAGATTATTTCAGCCAATCAGATCAAGGTCAGTGAAATCTCGACCAACGGAGTCTGTGCGTTTCGTCGTCTGATCCCGCCCCCTTCTCTCATTCACTATGCTGTGAAGCGTTTAGGGAGTCGCTGAAGATGAACTCTGGACCGGCGAGAACGCTTTAACCATGTTCACAGGAAAGAGTGCAGACTATGCCGCCGCTATCTCGTGTCACTCCCGGTGAAAGTGTTGCCCGCGGGCGTCGTTGAAGCTGGAATGGGGAGGGTTTCCAGCGGCCCGGTGAGAGCGTGAAGCCGCTATGTCGGCCGGTCGTTACTTCTGGCTGCTGCCGTTCTGCGTGTCGGTGATCGGACAGCCGCGAGCTCCGCCCGGAGCTCCGGGGGCCTCCGTTCCCGCTGCTGCCAACACTTTGGTGTGGGGATCCGGACTGGAGGCGGACGTTGTCCTCCCTGCTCGGTTTTTCTACATCCAGGCGGTGGACAGCTCGGGGAAGAAGTGAGTATCCAGTGGGGCCTGGGCGGATCGCTCCCCCATCTCCTCCCGCTTCCCTCTGCTCCAGTTCAGACTGCATGTTCTCCACATGTCACCATCTCAAGCTAGTTTGCACATCTCGGACTAGTTACTGCACACTAAAACTAGTTATTGCACGCTTAAACTCGTCAACACAAAAATTGCTCCCAAGGTACCAACAGTTGTACTCAAATACTGATCCAGTCCAGACTTGACGTTCTCCATTGTTCCCACTTGGAATTAGTCACTCGCTGCCACAATGATACTCGAGTATAACCACTGTTACACTCTTGATTTGTACTCTCACAAGAAAAAGTACTCTTCCTTGTCCTCTAAAAGTACTTAAGTAACTTTGTAGAAACACTGTGAAAGGCTGGCATTTGATTTAATATACTTCATATCTTTAAATCAGATTTATGAGCAAACAATTGAAGTATATAGAGTCACTCTCTGGCAATTTGTTTTTAAATAAATGTAAATATAAATTACATTGTTTTTTCTCCTGAAACCAATAAACTTACAAACCAAATCAAAAGGTTTGAATAGTATTTGACATTTTGGTAGTACTTGGTAGTAACCTATGATTTTTTGCAAGTATTGAACTACATTTTTTTTTAATTGTGAAATGTACCTAATTATGATTTGCAACCCAACAGCATATGCCCAGTGATAATAAAACCATTAAAAGTGCAGTATCGTTTATTTTTATTTACAATCTGTAAATATTACGAAATTTTGTAAGTGTAAGTACATAAATTAGCATCTTTGCACACAATCCTAAAAAATCTAGAGAAGTCTAGGAATGATTGAAATAACCCTGTGCAGTGGAAAACATTTTAGGAACACTGTAAAGCCATTGCCTCTGAAGACAGCTCTTCACTGCAACTAAAGGTGCAAGTTAAAGTGTTTGTTAGTTAGCTCTAATTTTGATATGAGAACAAGTTTATATTTGCAGGTAAATGGTAAACCACATTTTACAGTTATTACAACTATCTATTTTCAATTACCAAAAAACACAACACTTCATTCAAATACTCTTTCCAATTAAATATGAGATTTTACTTATTTTTGAAAATTGGGGCAGTCATATGAAATTCAGTAGCTAATAAGTAGTTCAACCCAAAAAAGTGTTACTTTAGCTCAGGAAATGGTCTTCTGTATCAGAATCAGATTTGAATAAATGTAGATTTCAATGTGATGTCCCATCTGTTGTTTAGGTAACAGCACAACAAGATGTGTTGTAAATAGTACAGTAAAATGTAAACTTGATTGATTGATGAGTACCCTAAATTATTCTGTTAAGAAGCATTAGTAACATTTTTTATTTATTTATCATTATCGTGATATTAATATATGCAGTATACAATTTGTGCAAGTCATAAGCACTTAGAGCAAGAATGACAATTATTTATCTGACGTAGAAAGCACAAAGACATAAATCTGCGTGAGATTCTGTATTTAGCACAAATCATATCTTTATCTCAATACTTGCCAACACTATACCATATCTCAAGTTTATCTAATATCTTGAAGCCCTGATTACATCATTATCAGGGCTGTTGTATATTGTATGTGTTTGAGACAGCAGATTGTGTGTGTCCACATGACCGACAGCATAGTAAACAAACCCTGCACATGTGCAGTATGGAAACTGAAATGTAAACTGAAATTGCAGACATGAAAGTGTGTGCCGCAGGCAAAAGCATGTCAGACAATCTCCAATGACTCCTTTCAGCTCACAAACACCTCCACGGGTCCATTTAATCCTACTTTCTGTTGAGGTGTCACTTTTACACGTGCTTTTGTTCACTCTTCCAGCTCCATTCATTCCCTACTACAAAAACATGATGCCGATGTTGTCTGCTGGTACCGATAAGACACAATAACAACTCTGACAAGCTGTGAGTCACATCGGGAAACTACAGATTTCAGATTTTTATTTAGTTTTTTCTTTCCATCTTTATTCTACCAGGATGTCCCATGGAAATTAAACCTGTTTAACAAGCCATGAATGGATTTATTCAAAGTGTTTCTGTAGGTAAACAGCGGGATATTCTTGCTGAGCAAAGCATGTAAACACTACATTAATCAAATTTTTTCCATCTATGACCCAATTCTGGAGAATTATCTGTCATTTTGATAGTTTGTATCAGTAGTTTCCACACTTTGGTTCTTGGCTTCCTTGGCAGAACACCAGAGATCACAGAGGTGAAGTCAAGATGTCAAAAAAGACATAAAAGATTCCTTCAATGACGTAGAACAGAATTTTGGGTTCCGGCTGCCCAAGTGTGTCCACCAGTGTTTGTTCACTGTAACGCTTCAATACATCAAAGAGGGGATCAGCAGCTTTCTTCGAGGTAATCTTGATGGGAGAAAAAAGTTGAGAAACACTGGAATAGCTCTGGAATTATATACTTGAAATAAAGCATCAGAATCAAAATGGATGACATGTCGTCAAATATAATTCTTAACAGCTGTTCATTGTCTCCTCAGTTTAACCACTTCACCGGGTGAGAAGTCCTTTGAGGTGAAGATCTTGTCTCCATCAGAACCCTTCACCAGGATCTGGATCCAGGTCCTGGATCGTCAGGATGGCTCATTCCTGGTCCGCTACCGAATGTACGCCACATACACGGACCTCCACATCCACGTGTTGCTCCAAGACAACCATGTTGCCAAGTCACCGTTCATCCTTAAAGGTATAAGATGTAGGGCGTGAGTGTTCTGGATGGGACATGTACAACGTACGAGATTAAAAGACAAAGGTGACAAGCGTATATTTATTCTCTGCAGGGCCGGTCTATCATGAGGGCTGTTTGTGTCCCCAGCCAATCGGCTCAGTGTGGGAGTCTCACATGCACTGTCCTCAGTCCTTCGCCCAGATAGACAGAGACCTGTCTCTATACACGAGTGTCGACCCTGATCTGAATGCTCAGGAGATACCGGAGCGCTTCGGGCAGCGCCAGAGCCTCTGTCACTACACCATCAAAGACAACAAGGTATTTCACACCCAAAACCTTAGATGTTACAGTCAAGATTAGCACAAAATCTCCACATTGCCAGTTTTGTAATAAGGTCTCACATGCTGCTGAAGGACTGCGCCGATAATTCTCATTAAAATACATTTGTCATCGTCACTGTGGGTGAGCGCAGGGTTTTCGTTTTTTACAAAAGCTTGATGCCTATTTTATTTTATACTTTAAGAAGACAACAAATGTGAAAAAAACTAAATAAAACAAAAATAACAGCTAACTGATCAAGATCAGCATCGAAAAACACAAACCACATTATAGTTTGCCTTTTTAATACATTTATTCTAAACAGCTGAAGGCGATTTATTTCCCCACACTTTGTTGAGGTGACAGAGCCACTTACAGAGAATCATTTCCTTCCCTTGTGGAATAATTTCACCCTTTTTTCTTTTGCTGGTTTTGAAATGGCAGCGAGGCCGTCTTTTAGATTTCCGAGTGAAATTAATCTGCTGCACCGACGGTGAACAATGACAAATCAAAAAGGTGAAACACATTGGAGTTTATGCTCTTAAAGGACAGTGTGGTGCAGTTGCCTTATGGCCTTTAATGAAGGGTTTCTTTAAACCCTGCCCAACCAGCAAACCAGTATTATGCAGTGAATGTGTCAGATTTCTTCAATCAGTGTCTCTTATATGGATGGTAATACACAAGCAGTAAAAAAAAAAAACCGGAGTCCTTCTTTTCAAATGTAGTTCTGGCTGTATAATAATGAAGAGTGTCGTCAAGCAGACATATAATTAGGACTGCATTGTGAAGTCAGGTGGAGAAGCCCGAAGCCATGTGTCACACCTGTAGGAGCAGTTTAAGGATACAACCTTCTCAAAATACCACTGTGGACGTCAGTCCAGGTGCCTGTAATGGTGATATGTTTACAGCCCTGGTCACACAGGGCTAACATTACCTGGGAACATCCTGTAGTTTTCTTGTTTTTTGGTTTTTTTTTCAACAGTTTCACAGTTCTTTTGGTTTTATTATAGTATCGTTACATTTTACATGTTCAGCTTCAATGTTCTTATTCTGTTTGTGCATACACCCATTTATTCCTGCTTTATGTAGTTTTTCATGCATTCACTCACGTTTTGCAAAACGCTGTTTATCATCTCTTTTCTTAAAGGGAATTCACATTCACCCCTTGAACCGATAATGTATTATAAAACCCTCGTCTTCAACCTACTGGCATAACATTCAGCCTCACCTTCAGTCAGACATGCTGTTCCTTGCCGCCCTCGTTCTTCAATCACCGTTTCAGCTGCTGAAAAGCTCATAAATCTGACTGGCTTGGCTTGAATCTTCCTCTGCGGTCACTCATAATAGCTTTGGCTGCACTGTCAGTGTGTTTGGCAACATAGTCCAGTAGACTGATTAATATCTGGCCGATGGGATCGGAGTCTGCTCTCCTGAAATTGATGTGCTGTTGCAGTTTTGAATAAAGCCCGGGATTCTGGCAGGAGTGACATGTGACATTTTCATGTTTCACACGCTTGGCTTCCCGTCACTTTGGTAAACGTTAATTTTCGGCCTCATCTGGTTTTGTGGTTTGACGCATCAGAACATTTTGGGCCAGTCTTTGTGTTTCCTTTGGCAAATTTGACAGTAAATTGTGGATAGTGATATTTCCACACCTGTGCTCACCAGCCTGGCAACAATCCCACTGGCTGTTGTGATTGTGAGCTCATATTTCACAGCTCCAACTAGTTTTTGCTTTTCAGTCGCAGTGACCTGTCCAGAAGCCTTCCATTCTTTTTTTCTCTTCCTGTTGGTTCATGGTGAAAACTACAGTGTAAATCATAAAAAGGATGCATAAATGAATGCAGACACTGACGGTGAACAAATAACCCCTGAGCATCACTATGATCCTATCAGTGGTGGCACTCAACACTGGTCAACTCCTCTGATTATGAAATCGTACCAGCCCTCCCTAACATAAAACCAATTTGAAGTTAAAGGTCCCATATTGTTGAAGGACAGGTTGTTTTTTAATCATGAAGCAGATGTACAGTAGATAACGTACACAAAATAAGCACCTCTCCACAATTAGTCTTTACTAACATATATTTGAGAATTTGATATTCTTTATTCTTTATCTTCTTTATTATTTATTCAGTTTTTATTTCAAGGTAGATTACACCCCATTATGTGTACTGAGGTTATATTGCGCTATGATAACGCTGACAACTGTTAATTCTGTTAAATGCTATGTGGGTCCTCCAGCTGTGATTGTGATGTGAATTAAAATGGGATAAACCTTCGAAGTGTGTATAAATTATTGTGTATTTCTTTAGGCGTATGTCAAAACCTTTGGAGAGCATGTGGGCTTCAGAATCTTCATGGATGCCATCCTTCTGTCTCTCACCAGGAAGGTATGTTTCTATTTTGCTGCCTCTTCTTTTAACCAATTGAAGCATGTGGCTAAGTTACCAAAAAAATATATTTTTCTTGTTCACTGTGATGAATATTGTGCAAAATATTCCCAAATTTAATTTTCCAAAATATATGAATGACTTATTAGACATATTTGTTTTGATTTTTCCTTCTTGGGACCGTATGTCCAGGTGAAGCTCCCTGATCTGGAGTTCTTTGTAAATCTGGGCGACTGGCCTTTAGAGAAGAGGAAAGCCACGGAGAGACTTCACCCCATCTTCTCCTGGTGTGGCTCCAACAACACCAGAGATATTGTGATGCCAACTTATGACCTGACGGAGTCTGTCCTCGAAACCATGGGAAGGTACGTTTTCCCAGCCATAACACAGACTTGCAGGTGGCGGCAGCCAATTTCAGCTGAATGTCAAGGCAAGATATACAAATTAAAGGCCATCACACGGCAAACGGAGAGACAGTGGCTCACACTCTTTCATATTTACCGGTAATTACATAGTGTTCTCAATTTTAAAATTAATGAAATGAAAAAAGGTTTGTCTTAGACATAACTTCATAAATTCAATAACAGATTAAAGATAGGCAGTAAATTCACTAATATTCTGTAAAATGCCTAAAGTTGTTGGTCTCCTTCACTTTGTAATTTCTCTGATAAAAGTGAAAAAAACACTGAAACACAACTAATAAAATGAGAATGAACCACAATTATCCTCTTTTTTTTCCGTCTCACCTTTGCTTGGTATGAAGCCCCATTGACTGGATATTTTTATGGTATGGCACTGTCATTTGTGAGTCACAACGACTCTTTCTGGCAGCAAATACTTGTTTTGCATTTCTGTATAGAGTACAACTCGAGTACAGCAGTAACTTTGGCAGAAGTGTAGATTTTGCCAATTTAGAGCAAAAACATTAAAAAAAAAAAAAAAAACATACAGCATTGTCTCCTTCCACTGAACAGAGTCAGCCTGGATATGATGTCCGTTCAAGCCAACACAGGGCCGCCGTGGTCAGAGAAAAACGCCACGGCCTTCTGGAGGGGCCGTGACAGTCGTCAGGAGCGTCTGGAGCTGGTCAAGCTTTCGAGGGCTCACCCTGACGTCGTCGACGCTGCTTTCACCAACTTCTTCTTCTTCAAGCACGATGAGAGTCTGTACGGGCCGCTGGTCAAACACGTCTCCTTTTTTGACTTTTTTAAGGTGAAATTTTCATTATGTATTGGAAAAATACCAACTGAGTTACAGCAAAATGAAAAGCATTCCTCTTTTTTTTACATTTGGTGGCGTTGTGGTTATTTATGTGGAGTTAGTTCTTCCAGAGGAGAAGACTGAGATAGGAAGTCAAGCTCATTCCACCACATAGTGCTTGCTGTGTAAAGTTAGTGTATTCAGACTTTGATAAACATGATAAAAATGCCTTGCACAAGCACAAAAAGATAAGTGAGTTCAGTTTTTTTTTTTTTTTTTTAATAGTCTGGAACCTAGAATGTATGTGAGTAATTGAATAATTTTTGTCTGTCCACCATCAGTACAAGTACCAAATAAACATAGATGGCACAGTTGCGGCGTATCGCCTGCCTTACCTGTTGGCAGGAGACAGTGTGGTCTTCAAACAGGATTCCGGCTATTATGAACATTTCTACAAGGAGCTACAACCCTGGGAGCACTACATCCCTGTGAGGGCGGATCTGGGAGACCTGCTGGAGAAGATCCAGTGGGCCCGTGACCATGATGACGAGGTATGAATGAAACACTCCCATTCAACCCGATGCCTTCAATAAAACCGATCATGAATTCCTCTTGCATCTCATACTAAATTGTCTCCTGGTTCTGCGACACCTGCTGTCTTCCAGGCAAAGAAAATTGCACTTGCCGGTCAGCACTTTGCCCGCAGTCATCTCACGGGTGACAGCATATTTTGTTACTACTTCAAACTTTTCGAGGTAGCGTTTCTTCAGTCCAAGAGTTCTGGTGTCAGCTGTATCAAGAGTGGAACGCTTTCTCACAGTGCTTTTCTTCTTGTAGGCGTATGCCAAACTCCAGGTGACAGAGCCAAAGATTCGCAACGACATGGAGCTGGTGGAGCAGCCTGCTGATGACCTGTTTCAATGTTCCTGCCACAGGGAGATGGTAAAAGATACCAATAGGTTCACCTCATGAAGAAATTGATTCTGCTGTCAGCGCGGCAATATATTAGTCAGTTTTCACTGGTCACTTGAAGGTAGCAGTAATCTGTTAGTAAGCACATTTTAGCAGTTTCATTTGAATACTGTAATATTGCTTTAGCAATAAATGCAATTTATTTAATGAAACCCAATGTATTAATGGACACATCTGTTCCCTGCCAAACACAATGCACCAGTAGTCAACCTTGTAGATTATAGATGGAATAGTTAGTCAACACACACACTCGTCTGTTTCATGTTAAACAATAGCTGACAAAGCAAAGCATTTGTCTACAGTATGTTTGGATTGGGAACCTCTAGAAAGTAACTGGGTGTTATTAAGCACAAGGACATGCTGTGATTCATGACTGAAGTAGGTAGCTCAGTGAAAGGCTGATTAAAAATATCAGTAATATCCACATCAGGACTATTTGTTCAGAAATCATTAACATGACAAACATTAGTGGCTTCAAAGTGTGGCAGCTTGTTTTATTTATTTACTTTCATTTGTAATTCAAAAAAAAAAAAATGTTGGTTTTGAACAGACTCCTTAAATGTACAGCGTCCAGCTCTGTCTGGGGTGTGTGCAAAGCCACTGTGTGTGTGACGAAACATTGAAACTATATTATATTGTATAATGTGATATAATTATTTTCCTCTCTGATTTTACCATGTTTGTTTTTTTGTTTTTTTTTCAGGTGAAGGATGAGCTGTGATTACCTGTTGGCCACAGAGCCCATCATCATATTTGATATACAACCATTTTGTTCCCACAAATAATGACTTTATTGTATAACTTTGACATTCTCATCTTTAATAAAAAAAAATGTTTTTGTTTTGCTTTTGTATATTATAAGTTTTGTTTTGCTTTTGTTCTCTGTCCTAATCTAATTTGGCAACTCATGTCATTGCTGGAGGGAATTATCTGTTTTTTCAAGAACGATGCATCCAGACTCTCCTGCACAAAAAGTGAAAACCACAGAGGGAACACTATGTGGTTTTCACTTTTTGTTCAGTCTTTTGTATTGTTATTGGCCACGAGGACACATTATGTTTTTTTACAGCGAGATATAACCCAATCAAGTGCAACAAGGTCATTCAGTCTACAAACCAAACCAGCATATCACTAACAAATAAACAAATCCAACCAGTAAAAAGAAACAAAGCTGCTGGACCAGTCTCCCTACCAACCTTATACAATGTCACTTGTGACTTCATACACATGTCGAAAATATCATTTACATTGCGTCAATGTGATGGTAGTGTAATGACTCCTCCGGTACGCTGGGTGGCGCTCTTCACGCGCGTTAAAGCGGAAAAGTTGGTTTGGTGTGGAAATGATGGAGGAGGTAAGTTTACAACGAACTGCTTGCTACTTTATCGTCACTTTAAATCACAGTCCGCAGGCTCCATTCGTCAAGCTGTAGTTCAGTAATGTTAAAAAGTAAAAATTGGTGCAAGTGTGTTCTTAACTAAAAACAGGTTTACTTATATTCATATTTTGTTTGAGAATACACTCGATGGGAAGTCAATGTTTTCGACAGATTAGTTTCAGTCATGTTTTTACGGAAGAGGATTGGGGCCATCTGGAAAAGTAGGAATAAAAAGAATACCGAGAATAATGTCATAATCCTAACTCTATTCTCTGTCATACATGTGTGTGGACTGTGGACCGTTGATCTGCAGAAAACCAACATACAGAGGAAAAAAACATGCATAAGTTTTTCTTTCCAGAGTTGGATTAGAAGTTTAAACGTTAGAATCCCACTGCAGACAGATCACCCTGAGCATAACCTTTTTGACCCCCATGATATCCTGAGAGTCCCACAATGTGATAATAGAACCCTACAATTGGATGAGTAAATGCAGAAAAAGGAATTTCAACAAAGGGATTAATAAAGCATGATTAATTAGGTGTCTTTTATGTGGAGCTACATATTATAAACAATAAGTAATTCCATAATTGGTTATCTGCACATTGTTGCTGTTTTGTAAAGCTAAAGATGTCACTTTTACTATCATGTTTATGTACAACATAGTCTAATATTTTACTCATACATTACTGTGAAGTAATCCTCTTCTGTCATTTTTTTTTGTCAGGAGGCAGTGAACGTGCAGTTCGGGACAAAACATCTGAAGGGAGTTTTGAGTGTCCCAGCAGCTGTGAATACAGTGCATACAGCCGTGGTACTGACACACGGAGCAGGAGGAGACATGAACTTCAGGCATCTGCTGTCTCTGTCTCACTGTCTGGCATCATCAGGATTTATCTGTCTGCGCTTCACATGTAAAGCTTTAAACCTGGACTACAGAGTGAGGGCTTATCGCGCTATGTATGTAAGTATCAGCTGCCACCAACAACCATCTCTCTACTAATATCACAATATTATATTGTTGATATGAAGCTTCACAAGCTGCTGTTGTTTTTTCCCCCTAAGGACTACTTGAGATCTCTACAGAGGTTTGCCATTAACCATATCATTTTGGGAGGTAAGCAAAATCACAGGCTTTGGATGTATCAAATCCAGGGTCATGTTGAAGTAATCAAGATTATTATTAAACTTTTGGGAAGCTTTGAAATGTGAAAGTAGACATTTGTAATTTAGGTGGGTGTCGGACCCATACAGACAAACTGAAATGATTAAAACAAGCTGAGGTAGGAAATAGTAAATGTAACATGTCCCATGGTTGTAGGCCATGTAGAGAAACCTGTGCGGTTTTTCAAGGTCAAATCATTTGTTTTTCATTAATCAACCGTGAGCCGTCCACAGGCAGATCTATGGGATGTCGGGCAGCTGTGACTCTAGCTCGACAGCTTAGCGATGAATCGGAGGATAGAGTGCAGGGTATCCTCTGTCTGTCTTTCCCCCTGCACCCACCGGGACAGACGCACGCCCACCGCCAACGCAGCGAGGATCTCCGGCTGCTTCCTGACCACATGCGTGTGCTGTTTGTGTCGGGCACTAAAGACAACATGTGTGACAGGGTGAGGGAGGCTGCAAGAAGAGTCTGTTGCAGCTTTATTTCACATTTTCTCCATATTAACTGTGCTTGTTGCACCGTTTGTGATTTAAATGTGACTTTTCTTGCTTCTCTGAACTTGCTGTTTACTCCACATTCCTATGCTTCCTAACCTATGCCACAACATTAATGTTGCTCTCTGTCTTGACTCAGGAACTCTTCAATGGGACAATAAGGGAAATGAAAGCTCTGGTTGAGGTTTTATGGATACAAGGAGGCAGCCATGGACTGACAGTGAAAGCAAAAGCTGAGGAAGCTGTGATGGATGAAGTCAACTTAAAAGTTGTCACCTGGCTGAATCAAACAAGGAACAGAGATTAAATATTCTCATCACATTCTTTTATTTATTGGTTTGACTTTGACTTGTGAAATTAAAAGAAGTATTTTCTACATTGCATACTTGAGGTGGAAGATTCATTTATCTGCACTGAAAAATCAGTATGCAGTGTCTTTGCATGTATTTTGCATGGTGTTAGTCTATGATAGGCCTGCTGTGTATATAGGCTAGGTGTGAATGGGATTGAGTGCTGTGATTGATTGATGACAGAGAGAAGGAAGCAATTGTGATGTTGAAGAAAATCCACTTGAATGATAAAGCTGTCCTTCAGAGTCTGAGATAACCTTTTCTGCTGGAAAAACATAACTGGAGGAAAGAGTCCAATCAGCAACAACTGTGCACATTTTATTACCATAAAAGCCTTCAGTGCTGAGAAAGTGATTAAGCTTAGAACTCAGTCAGGGAAAGGGAGACATTCAGAATGCGAGAAAGAAGGCCGACATGATACAGAGCAACTCTTCAGTGAAAATGCAAATATCTCCACTCAAAACAGTCTGGTCAAAAAAGTTCACTTTGAACCAGCAGAAGTTTCATTTGGGCCTTCTAACAGCTTCATATTCTCACTTTCCTTTTTGAATTATTTTTGTTTGCTAATTGTAAGTTTTCAAAATCTGGGTGTACTTTTGTCTCCTTTGGTGTAAATCTGAGTATAAAATAACATGTAAATAATTGAATAATTTCTTATAATCTTCTGTTGTGATTTAGACAATACTATCACCTCAATTTTAAAAAGTATCACTGATTCGAATATGACAAATCAGGTTTATAGGTCGTAGAACAAAATGCTGAAATTGTACATTTTTAGGGGTGGGAGAACAGTCTGTTGAATACTTGTTTCTATGTTCCTGCCACAGGATGATGAAATTGCTTCCGTTGTCAGCGATACAGTATATTAGTCATTTGTCACTGGTTGCTTGAATATAGCAGTAAGCGAGGACATTAAGCAGTCCCTCTGTAAGACTGCAATACTGCTTTAGCAGAACAGCAAGTTGTATAAAAATTACTGAAACATTTAACAGTTGAATGTGAATTCTATAGTTAATAAAGTCACATTAAGATCACCTGCAAAGGTTATAGTGCATTTTTAGTTCATCCTGAAATTTTACCTGAATAGCCATACATTTTTGAGAATAGTGTATATCTAATTTGCTATCTTTAATATATTTTATTTCAGTCTTTTATTTGTATTTTGAAATGGTAAAATCACGTGTTGGCCGGTGGGGCTTTCATTGTGAAAACCTCAAAGCGGAAGAGGGGGTTCGTTGCACCGGAAGTTGTGGAAGACATAAGTTCCTGAGCGCTAAAAGTCGTCTGGGTTGGATCCCCGGTGAGTTACATTAACAACATGGAGAGCGTTTGCGTGGACAATTTGATCCTGAAGCTTCACGACGTGGACGCGGTGAAGTTTGGAGAGTACAAGCTGAAGAGCGGCATGCTGGCGCCCATTTACATCGACCTGAGGGTGCTGGTTTCCCATCCAGCACTCATGAACCAGGTAAACACGTGCTGACTACTGCCCCCCCCATCTCCCCCCACGAAGAGGAGGCAGACACACCGAAACAATAGCTTGTCATTATGTGAAATACATGACACCATAGCTTAGTAAATATCTTTCCTTTCCCCGTTTTGGAAGTGAAATTGATCTGCACGTGGGTATCTTATCACAGTGAAGGGCCAACACACATGCGCACACACAATCGTCCTGTACTTTTCAGTTATTTTAACTATCCTGAATCTGCTGAGCCATGACAAATTGATTTGTCTCTCTTCCACCAAGCACATGTCTTGAGTTTGAATTTATGCCATTTCTATTGATAAGGCGCTAATTACACGTATCTTTCAAAGTATTTAAAATAGTTCCTTTTCAACAAAACATGAAAAACAAAACAAAACAAACGCAAAGCACCATTGGGTATGCTGAGGTTCAGCAATCATACAGGTACGACCAAAGTTGGTCAACATAAAGTGAGATGACAGTGATAGTTATTGGAAAAAATAAATCATGAAAAAATTATATAATAATAATTATTTAATAATTATTATATATTGATATATTACATGATATGTCAAGTTTTCTATCAGCAATCACTGTTAGGCAAAGGGTCCAAAAGTGATAAACGTCACATGCTGGATGTCTTTACATTGAGTGAAAGTCACCTAAACTATGTGGTTTGAGATCTAAGTTTAGTGTAGCAGTCTGGAAGTACTCAACTAAACCCACTATTCTACATTAATGAAGCATAGCAGACAGTGAAAAGCAAAAACTCTTGTTTGAACAAATGCGCACAATCAGACTCTGAAGTGGTCAGATCAAAGGTCTGCAACCCTTCTTTTTACTCGTTGTGTTTTCTTGAAACTTCACATGAAACAGTTTAATACTGTTGCATAAATGTGATAAAAACCTGCTTCATTTCAGCTTTTATAAAATGTTCAGCTGTATTTCAAGTTATTACCTTTTTCTGCTTTGCAGGTTTCAAGTCTCATATACCAGAGGGTCCAAGAGGAGGAGCTGCAGTTTGATTCTGTATGTGGAGTTCCTTACACGGCCCTGCCTTTGGCCACAATCATCTGCTCGAGACATGAGCTTCCCATGCTCATCAGGCGCAAGGAGGCCAAGGACTATGGTGAGTTAGGCACAACGTTACCAAAACTGGGGCCCCGTCAGTAAACCCATAGCAACCAGCATTGTTACGAACTGTTACAGCAGACGTATGCGTTTTCATGCTTTTATTTATTATAATGTTTATATAAAACATGAGGCAATAGTGCTACTTGATCATTCAGCTGGACATTGTTTGTTATTTCCTAAAATACTGAGTGTTACTTGCACCTCACCCGAGGTTACTGCACAGCTCGCTGACCTTTGAAATGTCGGATTAACTCTCGGGTAGTACTGATGAAATGTATGTCGAAGTTTTCATCCAAATTGCCAGTTTGTGGACTGATAATTGTTCTCATGCCACCCTGCTGCAGGAACAAAGCGGATGGTGGAAGGGTTGTTTCGTGATGGGGATACATGTCTGATCATCGAGGATACTGTGACCAGCGGCAGCAGCATCCTGGAGACTGCAGAAGTGCTCTATAAAGAGGGTCTGAAGGTAAAGGAGCAGAAATATCAGATAAAATAATTCATTTGTTTTGTGGGTGGCATGACATGTTTTATTTTATTTTTTAATAATTATAATAATAATGTTTCTTGAAGGTGACCGACGCAATTGTACTAATGGATAGAGAGCAAGGTGGAGTGGAAATGTTGGCCTCTCAGGGAATCAAGCTCCATCCCATCATCTCCATGTTCAAGCTCCTCAACGTCCTGCTGGCAGCTGAACGCATCGATACAGAAATCGCTCAGAGTATCCGCAAGTTTATCCTGGACAACAACACATTCAGGTTGCACTTCTGTAGTCATTTCCCTGCTTTAGTGGCAAACACAATCTCTATCTTCAGTTCGAAATACTTGGACAGTAAATACAAAGTGGCATTCATTATTTATTTTTTCTCCATTTTTTACTCTTTTAGCTCCAAAGAGGCGAAAAATGGAAATGACACTCCTGCTGCCAAGAAGCTATGTGTGGAAGAAAACCAACAGCTCACCTATGTGGACAGAGCCAAGCTACGAAGTACATTATGTTTATGGCAGAGTTTTCTCCTGACTGACTTGGACTAAAGTAAAGGAACAAAAACTGTGCTGCAAATACATGCATATAAATACATACTGAAATTTCTAACATTTGTCACAACTTAACAGAACATGCTGGTCAGCTGTTGAGAGTGCCATTGTTCTCCATGACTTTCACAGTGATACTGTGCAAGTTGCAGCACAATGCATGTTTTTTTTTACTTTTTGTAAAATGGAGTCAAAAAGCAGCAGGGGCATTATGATAAACAAAGTAGGTCCAGGCAGACTCGGTTGTTTGGTGCATACTGTAGGGCAGAGGGCAGTGTTGTTGACACCATACTGGAATTTGGTGTGTGAGCACACCCTAAGTTGCAACTCCGTGAAATACCAGCTCAGCAACTAAAACTGCATTTTATCTGCAGACATTCACCCTCTGGCAGCAAAACTGCTGACGATCATGGAGGAGAAGCAGTCCAACCTTTGTGTCTCCGCTGACGTGACCTCCAGCGAGGAGCTGCTCCAGCTGGCCGAGTGTCTCGGCCCAAAGATCTGCTTGCTGAAGACCCACGTGGACATCCTCAAGGTACCAAGGCGACCAGTCTGCTTGTAACAATGCCAGTATTGTGACGGCACCAGTGGATTGATGTCATCATTTCACGCATTAACAGGACTACACGGCTGCCTTCAGTGAGAAACTGCAGACTGTGGCTGAGAAACACAACTTCCTCATCTTTGAGGATCGTAAGTTTGCCGATATTGGGAACACGGTCAAGCACCAGTATGAAGGTAACATAACTCAGTCACTTTGTGCAGTGTGTCCCTTATCGATATCTACATTGGTCTTACAAAGTTGATGTGTCGGCTCTACAGGTGGTGTGTACCAGATCTCCTCCTGGTCCCACATAGTGAATGCCCATGCGGTGCCGGGGCCCGGGGTGGTGAAGGGTCTGAGCGCTGTAGGAAAGCCTCTGGGCCGAGGCTGTTTGCTCATTGCACAGATGAGCTCCCAGGGCTCGCTGGCTACTGGTGAATACACAAAGGCTGTGGTAAGGACGCCTCTGCAGTTTTTCTTTTCAAACTATTTCTGAGTTGGATTAAATGTGTTTTTGCGTACATCTTCATTTATTATGTGTCTTTACAGCTGCAGATGGCAGAGGAGCACTCGGACTTTGTTATTGGATTCATCTGTGGCTCCAATATCACAAAGAGGCCAGAGTTCATCCACATGACCCCCGGTGTGCAAATGAAGACTGGAGGTAACTGGTGACCATTTCAAGAGATTCTTTTACCATCAGGTAGTGTCAGGGTTTCAGGGACCACGCAGCCCTTTATAATCTCAGTGAGGCTGCACCAGTGACACAATGGCATAAAAATCTTTGAATACCAACAACAACATTTTTCCTTCATTTTAACAAAAAAGAAAATACAAGGATAACTCAGTCTGATTGTCTGATTCTCAAGAAAGTAAACTGTGAGGGGGGGGAAATCACCTCGACCCGATGTTCATTCTTTTTTTACATGACAGGATCTGTCATTGTAAACAAAAAGTGGACAAATCTGTGGTAATGAGGTCCAGTGGGAATAAAGAGTCCATCTCTGTCATGCTGTATGTCTCTCTGACAACTAAACTTCCACTGTTTTTACATTTTTTGATGAACAGAATCTTTATTTAAATCTCCAATGATTTGGCCACCTTCACTTATAAGTAGTCACCTCATGCAAAGGGACACTGATTCCAAAATCTGCTGCACACCTCAGTGGTGCACAATTCGTTTTGACTCACTGTTTGAGTGTTACAAAAAAACACGAATTCATTGCAGGCATTTTTGACAATAACTGCAGTCTCTTTGTCGCGATTAAAATCTTTAATTACTGCACTCCAAAATCCAGCCAGCATATAAACTACTGTATTCTGGTGAATTTCCTGTACAACAGCCTGAGCCAATACATCATGTTTTCTATCAACAAAAACTAAAATAGCTTTCTTCATAATCAAACTCTCCAGTCAGTTTCTGTCTTTATGTCTTATCTTCAACACAAGGTGGTGCTGTAGGACCAGAAATGACTCCTGGCTCTGCTTTAAAGCCTTGAACAGCCTTCCTTCCATTTGCTTTATCTCCTTGTCTCCCCTAACAGGAGATCTGCTGGGCCAACAGTACTCCACCCCAGAGGACGTCATCATCAACAAAGGCTCTGACATCATCATTGTCGGACGGGGTATTTTGGAGGCCCCTGATAGGCTGAAAGCTGCCGAGTCATACAGAAAGTCGGGCTGGGATGCTTACACAAAGAGAGTGGGCCAGGGTGGCCAGTAGGAAGCTCAGGAACATTTAAGTCAGTCCATTAAAATGAAAGTTCTTCAGTCCGACCTGCAGAAGAACTGCAGTGATTCTCCAGGAAGTCCAGTTAGAACATGATTATATACATAGTGACCCTGCAGACATGTGCACTGTACATTACACAACCACACAGCTTGGAAGGGATTCCTGTCGTGTATTAAACCCATTCCTCAGGGCCAGTTAGTATCCTGCAAATGGGTAATGTGGGTAAGTTTTTTTTTTTTCTTTTAAAACTTATTTTGTGTTCCACCATAAATAATCCCCTTTTGAGGCAAATATTTGCTCTTTCTCAACAAAAGCAATAGTTTTAATCACTGTGCTTACAGCCTCATGTGTGTTTCACTGTTGAAACAAAAACAGTATTTTCACACATCCAAGATATTTTCTAGTATGGAAAGTTTAGTAGCATTCGTGTTCACGGATGTGTTGGTGACTTTTAGATTTTTAATTTCCTATGGCGTTAAATTTACTTGTTCCTTTTTACTTTGATCACTTTGGCTAGTATCCATGCCGTACATCCTTCCTGCAGCGATGAGGATTCAAACCCATGTTTGTTTACATATGTATGTCCCCATACATCAAGATCAGAACTCATTCCAATGCACAAGTAAAACAAAATCGGTTTAATTTTTGAACCACAGTTTTATTACAAAGCCAGCAAAATTACCCCCAGTTGCTTTGCTTTTGGAGGTTGGGGCTTCCTAATTTGATTGACATCTTCAGTGGCCATTGGTGTGTGTGTGTGTGTGTGTGTGTGTGTGTGTGTGTGTGTGTGTGTGTGTGTGTGTGTGTGTGTGTGTGTGTGTGTGTGTGTGTGTGTGTGTGTGTGTGCGTGTGCGTGTGTGTGTGTTGTCACAGTTGGAGATGTTTCAGTGTAGGATCAGTTTACAATCTTCTGCAGGTGGAGTCATCTGAAATCAGGCATGAGCAAGAGGAAAGGAAGGAAGGAACACATCAAGATAGAAATGAACAAGATAATAGATTCAAGTTAACATGGAACTGTAAATTTATTTCATAGGATTTTATATTGTCACACAAGTGGTTACTTTTGCTGTCTGCACTAATGGTCAAAATAATGTTTTCTGATTTCATTTGGGATTTCAATGTTTTAATTTTTTTTTTTAATCATTTGCTGTGACCTTGGATAAGCTGAACTGATTGCTTCTGATTGATGTGGTTGGTTACAATTCAGTAAAAAAGTTGAAATAAGGGACTGCCATGGGGTTTGTTGCAGTTTTGTCAGCCATGGCTATTTTTTTCATTATGTGTGAGTTTGAACTGGGTTTGATGCAACTATAATTTGTGAACCGTCCCTATGTTTTCAAGTTCTGATTCTGCAATCTTTGAAACAGGTTTTTTTTCCCCAAGACACATGTTGAACTCTGTGCCAAGTGTCCTCGATGGTTGTACTACAGTTCCTACTAGTTTACAATGTTTTATTCTCCCTCCAATTAACAAGTTAAAATTGTGTTTTTCTTTGAGACCACCTCTGTTCTTCTTTTGTTTGTTTATTCACAGTAAAAGAAAAAATGCTGTCTTTCTGTGAGGAAAACATCCAAATAAATATGATGAAAATGTGTCATGATTTATAGCTTCAAGGTTGGTATTGAATTAGAGATATTTTCTGTGCATGTAAAAGGAAAAATATCCTATAAACTTGTCTCAGTTGACACGCTTTAGGTTATATCAAAAGTGTACATTTAGATATAAGAAAAAAAATGTATAACCTTTATGTCTTGAATGGAAGCTCAACTAGTTTTATCTTAGTTTTACACAATAAAACTAATGTATCTCAATATGAGAATATTTGTATTTTATTATTTTCTAGAATAAGCTCCGTTATTGCAATTATTGGGGAAATGGCTGGTTTCACTAATGTAATAGTAACTCAAAATGAAATGCTGACTTACTGGTGTCATCATCCATGTGACATGGGAAAGTTTTGTGTCATTTATCTACTGACCATTTCAAGCCTTTTGTTATGTGAACACTTCCAACATTAAAGTGGGAATTTCACAGCTCTGTGACTACAATAACGTTGCTTTATGAAAATGGTATTGTCATGGACATCTACTGAATATGCAGAGCAGTTTCAATAACACCCACACTGCTTTTGGGCTGCATTTAGTTTTCAGCATAAATAAAACCGCATTCATGGTTTTAAGACATAATGTAAAAGTATCCTTTCAATAATTACCTTTATTGATACACATTTTGCTGACAATGTTATTTACCATCCACTCTGCGAAGAGCTTACCTGTATTAGCTGCTGGCCGCCTCTCCATTCAAAAAGACTCACTTCACTGGATTCTCTTTGACAAAACTCATTGGAAAAACTGAAAATCTATCTTTACATTTTTACTGTTTATATCACTGTGTTTTATTTTACCATGAGCCTTTTCACAGTTTGCCTTGTTTGAGCTTCAAGGAATATGTTTCAGTTATTTCAAGATGTATCAAACATTTTTTGCCCTGCACACGTGAGCATTTTTTTCCTCCAATGCTCTTCAACAAGGTGGCCCTAAAGCAGCAGAAGAAACTCATTTGCAAGTCAGACAATATGAAAATGACGCCCAAATTAGACAAATCAAGCAAAACGGCAGGTATCTTTTTTTATTTATTTTACAATGAGCCTTTTCACGGTTTGCCTGAGGCACAAAGGTCATGCAGGTTGCCTGGCATCATGGAGAGGGGGAGGGTGCAAATATGGAGGGAAGGGGATGGTAACAATAATTCATTTCGTGTGTGTGTGTGTGTGTGTGTGTGTGTGTGTGTGTGTGTGCGTGTGTGTGTGCGTGCGTGCGTGCGTGCGTGTGTGTGTGTGTGTGTGTGTGTCGCCCCCGCTCTCCACTCACGAGCACCCTTCCCCCATTATGTCAATATTGGATCAAGGCAACGCACCGTGCGACAGGTGTCTGTGCGCGCCCTGAGGATCCACCTCTGCCGGTGGAGGAACACAAAAGTAGTACGAGAGAGAGAGAGAGAGAGAGAGAGAGAGAGAGAGAGAGGGAGGTATAAAAGGTGTATACCTGTCACAACGGCCACACTGACTGCGCGTAAAAGATGAGGATCAAGATTGCGCACATTGCCAAAACTGTTCCTTCTAAAGGTAGGCCTAACCATCTTCCTTCCTCTCTCATTTAATTCAGTCTCAGATATTTTACTCCTGCAAGAATTGACTAATGCTCTAACTTTCTCCAACTCTTTCCTCCAAAGGTTGATTCAACGGCGAGGCCAGCTGTTACGACGCAGCGCGCTCACATCTGGACCACCGCCTCGGCGTGAGCCGTTTTGTGACTTTTTCCCGTTTGTCCGTATTTGCTTCACGTTGAGCCTCACGTACAATACCTGACGATGAAGTTTTGTTCGTTCGGCTCGCGTTATGCAGGTACGGGTTGACAACTGGAAAAGACGCAAAAAGCTTGTGAGGAGATCACATTGAAAATACCTCCAAGACCTCATCCAAATGCCCGAAAGTTGTGCTCATGGGAAGTGTTTCCCGAAATTTATTCACTCGTTTTCTTTTTGAATGATCAGTTAATCGAGGCCAGATGTTGCCATTTTACTGCAACACAAGTTTCTTGGGCCCTTGAAATGATGTAATTAAAGCATCAATTTGAGCAACTGAAATAGTCCACGAGTGTGTTGTGAATTCCCTGGATTTGCATACAGGTGGCAGTTGTCTGCATTGAGTATTGGAAGCTGGTAAACTTGCAGTCAGTGAGGTTTGTGGATAATAAGCTGCAGGATAAATCAAACAAGTTTTGTTTACTCTTCTAGGGGGGGAAATAAAGTTAAGCACACAAAACTATGAAGCCCAGCCTCAAGTCAATTCATGTGTGCATGCAAAACCACCTGCCTTGAAACAGACACACCTGTCTGATCTGCTCAGTAGTTATAGTAATAATGAAATGGCCACTTTGCAAAAGCATTAGCAAAAGCCTTTTAGAGACAAAGGGGAGAAGTCAAAGTGGAGGCCATTCACTGTTTATTTTTGATGGAGAGTGGTTATACTTGTCTTCCTTGCCCCGAGGGATACCTTACATTGTGGAAAAAGTCTACCTTTTCAAAGGCAGTGATCACAATCTCTCTGCAGTATTTCACTTTGGTGTTGCTTTTTTTTTGTGTTAATTATTTTCTGTTGGCACACTGGTGATGACAGCATGTATTTTCCACTGTGGAGCCTGATCATCATCTGCTACGTCACAAAGTGAGTCTGCAGGCAAGCTGAAAGATGGGCTTAATGGAAGGATATGTTAATCATTAACTAAACATCAACCACATGCACACCAGACATCTGATACCAGCCACCTGTCCTTTTGGATGCTCTGATGCAGTTATTCAACCAAGACAGCTTTACCATTCATTGTTTTCTTCCACTTTAGGTCATATTCATCTTTTAATTTCAAACATTTCCCAGTGTTTTTTTTCCCCCAAGCGGAAATCTTTGAATGGTTTGATAATTAAGGTTTTGATCACAATGCAGTTCTCCCCTTGAAAATAAACAGTTTTAATAAAATGTGTCCAACCCAGAAGTTGAATCAACTGTCCTCCATGAGAAACATGAGAAATAAAATACACAAAACATTTCCACATAAATAGATAATTCTATATGATAAAAAAAACAACAAATAAATAACAACTGAAAGTCACTTGTGAAATAAAATCAGTCATATTGCCATGCTTGTGACACAGCCAGACCCACCAGGGTTTAAAAATGGTCTCTCACCTGAGTGAAGCTAAAGTAACACTAATGCCTGCTATTGAATGCAGTTTCACTTGGTTCCTCTCTGCCATTGTGTTTGTGTCACCGAGCAAAAGTTTAACCTTGAATGAACTGTTGAACTGTTCCACCTTTTCAACTAAAACTCAAAACGGACACTTGGTTTTATGACTTTTGGACCTCCCAGTAAACTATTAGCATTTTTCTTTTGTCCTTTTACTGCATTTTTTTGTTCTTTTACTGCATTTTTTTCTTTCTGCTCAATCACCTACAGTCCCTCACTATGTTAAGATACGACAGAATGTATGTATCATCACCTATGGACCGACACTCATCTCAAAACCTGTACTACATGTCATTCTTTACCTGAGAGCCTATTTGCCTCTGCTTGAATCTCCAGTCAATATTTGTTTAAAGCCAGAGGAAGGGAAAGCTCACACTCCTCAGTATCCTGGTTACCTTGCGTCCTTTCAGAATGACTGTTCCAACTGCCCCTGCTGTTGTTACACCCTCCCCAGCAGCCCCAGGAGCTGCAGTAGCTCACAGATAATTTGCTTATAGGATTCAACATGTGGGCCGAGGCACCCGCTTTGAACCTGAATAGTAGATATGGTAAACATTTCACGATGACCATTGATTTCTACCTGGTGTTGTTTTACATTAAATTTCCTGAGTAAATAACTTGCTCTTAAAACACCAAATCAACACCAAATAACATTTTTCTCTTAGTTAAAATAAGGACAGATGAACCACAAACATAAATTATATATAGTTTGAGAAACATACAATAGGGAAGTAGTTTCACTAGTTTTCAGAGATCATTTGAGGAACCTGAAGTTTTACCTGCAATGAGGATGTCAAAATTACATTTTCTTTCATTTCTGAGGCGTCGTGCTTTTACATGTTGGTGACAGTTGGTGTGTCTTCCAGTGTTTGGCTTCACTCTAAAGCTTTGGGAAATTTGACATGGAAGAGGGTGAGTATTAGGGGTGACTTGGGGAACTTTAATATGGTCACTTGTTTTTTTTTTAGTAATATCATAAAACTGCAACATCTCTCTCCAGTCCATCCTCCATCACTTGTCTCACTTGTATTTTGACAAAGCAATGACAACAAAGAGTTTTTCATATTCAAAACTCTGTCTCATGGACTAAATGCAGTAAAATAGTGAAGTGTCCTATTTCAAAAATCCTGCTGCCTTGGTGGTGACTGACCCTTTAAACTCTGCTCTGCAGGGCTACTTTACATCAGCACCATTAGAACACACTTTGTAGCTGTACAGCAGCAACATGATTGCATTTTCTGCGTCTGCCAAACTGTTTAGTGCAATCTGTGAATGGTGGAGTGGAGCGAGTGCCCAGGGGCTGTGCATGTTCCTCTCGGTGTGTATGTACTGCCTGTCGGCTGTGTGCTGTTTTCTCTGACAGTTACTGATTATCAGGAGTCATGCAAATGCTCAAGGCCTGTTTCTGACTTCTCACTGGGCTTCTCTTTTACCTTTGTTACCTGACAGTCTGGTGGCAGACGCAGGACTACTGGCTGAATGTGAAAAGCTCAGAAATTGTGACAAAGACAACTAAGTCCCAGCTGCAGACTGTTTGCGTGTGTCAACACAGAACAATATTGACGAAATCACTGGGTTGTTGTTGATTTCAACAGTGATGGATCATGAACGGAGAAGTTTACGATGTGTATTTCACCATTGACTTCATTTCAGTTGATGATCCTGTGTATGTGAAGCCTGCTGCTTTGGCTGCCTAGCCACAGAGCAACGAGAACAAGTGGAGGCGGTGTGAGCAGATGTCCTGCTCACATCATCCTCACCTGGATTATTCTCCACGGTAACGTTCCACCTGAAAGGGGGCCGTTTCTTCGGTGCAATCTGCATGTGTGCCCGCGTCTGTGTATGTGTGTGCTTGCGTGCGTATGTGTGTGTCTGGGTACATTTGTTAAGTATTCAAATATTTCATACTCACACTTACTCAAAAACAGAAATTACCGAGCCAAATAGACATCACATTGAAACGGCTGCATATACCAGTACAGCACCATGCATGAAGAAGTTACATCTAAAATGTGATCGTGAAACAACGTCTTAGTCTTGAGACATTTCAAACCTGGAAATAGAGCACACCAAAGGTGAAAATACTTAGCCAATTAACCAAATATAAATCTTGCAAAAAGTTATAATGCAAAGTCTTTTGTAATGGTTTACCTACATCGAGAGGTTGAAAGTGGTTGAACATAAATGTGTGATTTCTGTATCTAAATTGAGTTTTCAGTTTCCTTCATGGAATTGGTTACACTAAAGGTAACAAGGCTGAAAATGTCCATAATATTTGAGATACAGTGGAAAAGATTCAGATGCATTCTCCACCTCTTGTTCAAGATAAATTCTTTGAACGTTTAGCTCTAAGATCCGAAATAGTTGGTGAAAGTTTTTTTTTCCAAAGGGTCACTTATTAGTTTTATGCTTTGAATACATTTTAGAGCGTTACCCTTTACCTTCACTTGAAGTGATAAAACTTAAATTGGCCATTTTATCTTCTATCTGTTATTGTTATTAAATATTGGACTTAGCTTACATAAAAATTTCAGATTTAGACATTCAAATCTATATATTGCCTCTTTTGTGCATTAGTTGGCATTAGTGGGGTTGTATATTTCCTTGTCTATGTTGGAAAAACATCATCTTTTAAAATAACCTGAAGCTGAAGGGTTTTCTTTTGTAATCACCACTGCTTGACTGTATTTGTCGAACTATTTTTAACATTTGGTTTTCTGACTCGAATGATGATGCAACCACTCAAGAGAAGGAGAACATAAGGGTAAACACATAAGAGGAAGAAAAGAGGAAGTATAATTTCCCAGTATGGGACAAGAATATATATGGCCTCAGTGAGTAGATCTGTCCTCTTCGTAACTGACACACAAAAGAAATGAAGACTCACAGTGACTGTTCTCGCCTCATGGTCATAAATTCTACCTGCCATCATGATAGATTGTCAATTTGTCTATTAGATGAGACTAGTAAAAAGATCATCCTAGTGGATTTATGAGCCATAGACTTCACAGTAACTGTGATAATAAAGTGTGCAGTTTTGCTTCTGCTGCTCAAACATCATTATAGACACATTGTCTCATCATTTTAACAAGAAAGTGCTTTTGATACATAAATCAAGCCTAAATGATCTTTTCCATAAATTATTTAAAGCTAAAATTAAAGCCATAGACACAGTTTGTGAATTCTAATCTCATGTTGCGCATAATGATAGAATGAGAGGGGAAAAGATTTTACATAAAGAACACATGTACTGGCTCTGTGCTGGAGGACACTGACCTCTCCATATGCAAATGCCTCCAGCTGTATTTACCAGTCAAATTAGTAGTGTGTGTGCATGTGTGTGTGTCTTTCTTCTTCCGGCATTGAGGTGATGTCAGCCTGCTTCTACTCTAACTCACAAGGACTCACGTCATGGTGAGGACAAAATTTGAAGCCCCCACAAGGGAATATGTTTGTGTGTGTTGAGTTTATATTTTGATAGGGGGGGTGTAGAAACATACACACACACACACACACACATGCACATACGCATGTACACACAAGTACAGGGTTGATTGACAATAGTACATTTATTTTATGCAGGCTTATTCTGAACTACCCCACGACTAATATTGGCCTAACCATAACCACAACACTACAGTTGAACCTTTTTTTCCCCAACCCAAGTATTTAAAAATGTGAAAGCACTTATATCTTTAAGCAGTAAACAATGTGTTGTCATAAAATAATGTATGCTTTCATCACCTATTGTCTTGAGAAAAGTCTCATCCAGAACCTCAGATTCTTTCTGCTGCTGAAGGTCTTTGTTGTCCACCAAATTCAGGTTGAGGCAGGCCCCTTAAACGTCACTGTGACAACATTTGTGTGTCTTCACAATATGAATAATATTTGTACTTTTTCCTTTATCCACACACACACACACACACACACACACACACACACACACACACACACACACACACACACACACACACACACACACACACACACACACACACAACATCTGTGTCTATACAAGCTTTTCCTTTCACCTGTTCATCACCTGCTCTTGGGGCGAGCAGGGTGACACACACTAATGCACACACGTGGGGAGACAGACAATGAATGGGTTAACGGAAGACAATGGGAAAGCTGTTCATACAGGTAAACATGCTGCACAGGTGGAGTACGCGCGCACACGCACGCACACACACACACACACTCACACACACACACACACACACACACACACACGCACGCACGCACGCACGCACGCACGCACACACACGCACACACACACACGCACACACACGGGACCCTTTTGCTGTATGTTTGTTGGGTGAAGACAGATTGCACAGACTCTGGAAGATTGTTATCTCTTTTATTTTTCTTCTGACAGTTCGAGCTGGGTTTATTGAAAACTATCTGACAGCCTTAATCTTCAAATGCAACTCATTGGTATAGTCAATCTTGTCCACATAGTTAAAATTATCCATCGGTCTGTATTGCGATCATTTTCGCAGCGCACTGTATGAATATAAAGTTTAATTTACATGGCTGTCCACTTCTATGTAATACACAAAAATGCCACTAGATGTCACCAATGGTGAAGGAAAACTACCCCACTGATCCATTTAAAGTACTACCATGATGATTTTGTTTCCTTTGTTAATTCAAAGCACATCTTCAAAAATAGTTTACAATACCAGTATGAATTTCTCCATTTTGCGTATTTATTTCAATATTTTTTGCTTGAATTTGTTTTTTTTAAAATAATTAATCTGGAAACTGCCTTTAGAGGCCATGCATCAGAACCAAAAAGGCTAGAACTCTGTATTCCAAAATGATAAAGAAACAATACCATTATGATAAAATCAGATTCAAATAAAAATAACAATAACATACTGTTGGATGGTTTGCATTCATGATGTTAAATCATCCCAGTGTGAACATCAGTTCATCTCCTATGCCACTTTGTGGTATGGGGGGCCGATTGAGCTGGCAATGAACGATTGGGAGGATACACCATCACAGATCAGACAAACAATCACGTCTACACACATTTACGTCTACATGCCACTATAAGTCACCAATTAACTCCCATTCCATGTTTATTGCACTGAGAGGAAAACAAGAACCGCAGAGAGAGAACATGCAAATGCCAAACAGAGCCCCTACATCCCCAGAATCAAAATCAGCGATCTTATCACTGTAAGCAAGTGTGTGGCAAAGCCAGAATGTACATATATGAGTGTGAAATCACAGTGTCACTTCATCACACCATTACATATCAAAATCACAACTCATCACAATTACCCCTACTGTATATGCCCACATAGTATGACCTGACAAAGGGAAAAGTCTGATTGGAATGTTGAATTAATCCTAAAAGCTTCCCTTTTCAAAAAAACAACACAAATTATAACTATTCAGAAACTTTATAAAATATGTTTTGTCTCTTTTGGTATATTAATTGTCAGTCAGCCTTCATTGTTGAATGCCACAAATGAATTAAATCCATCCATCCATCCATCCATCCATCCACCCATCCATTCATCCTGCTGTGGGCAAGGGCAGGGTCCACCCCAGACAGGAGGTCAATCTATTCCCCCCAAAGAAATCTAATTGTATTGCAAATATTATTCACAATTTTCCATTTGTTTTACCTGTGTAAACATATTAATAATTGATTATTCCTCAATTTCAAGTCAGAACTCAAAACACATCTGTTCAAAACAGCTTATTCCATCTGCTGCCAATTGTTCTGTCTTTTGTATTGTTTTTACTGTTTTTAATGTGTACCGTGTTTTTCATGGTGTCCTTGATTGCTGAAAAAAGTGCCGTCAAATAAGACTCATTATTAGAATTTATTATTAGAATTAATGAACTACACAGAAATTCTTATCAGTTGTTATTTGACTTAAAGATCATACCACTTATATTAGGGTTGTGACACTTCAATGCAGACTGTGCATTTATGAGAATTCAAACTTCATATCTCGTAGTTTTTGTGCAGAAAAGTACAGTTGAGATTTCTCTCTCACACCTCATCTAAAAACCCCTCTGCTGCTTTCCACCATCATCAAATTGATTTTCTCCAGATCTACTGTAAAAAAAAAAAAAAAAAAATGAAGATGCCCTCCCGATGAAGCCGACATATTTCCTTGTGTTGTCTAAAAGGGAAGCTCTGGACTCTTTCCTCCACCTCCAGTTAAGGATACAGTTTACCTACAGCAATAATTATGTGTATGTGTGTGCGAGAGAGAAAGAGGGAGAGGGGATCAGCTCCCAGAATGTGTCTTTTATCCTGCAACACCAATCAAACTGTTGTGTCAGTGCGTTACCATTGTATTGTCCTGGGTCAGGTTGCCAGTGGCCGTGGCTGCCATATTGATGACTAAGTCAGTTTGGGGCTCTGAGCACAATGGTGCTCTGGAGCCTCCACAAAGCGCCAGGCTAATGCCCCCCTTTCAGCCGGCCCGCTGAGCTGCTGAGTGTGCAAGGCTGCTGGGCAAATGGGGTGGCTCGGGTCCAGGGGGGCCTGGCCCTATAAAAACGCAGGCAAGGGTCTCTTCCCCGACATTGATTATACTGGATCTGTCCCACCTCAGTACTGTCTGTAAGTATACCAACACACTGCCTCAGTCGGGGGGAGGGAAGCACAGCTCTGTGTACTGGGGTCGACCTTGACTGCCACCGAGATGCTCTTGATGGTGTATGGTTGGTAAATCGGCTGTCTATGGATACTCTGGGATTTGGACTTTATTTGCCAACAGTCAAGAAAAAAAGAGGCCAGCACAATGCTCTGCCTTGGAGAACTTATTTTATATCAATTTGAAGGTAGAAATCTGGCAAGACGATGCCTTATTGGTGTGCTTGTGTTTAAGACGTAAACATTGCACAATCATTTTTCTTAAATCAGTGATTGATATTAATCTATATCAAACATATTGGAATATTGATAAATCAAAATGTTAAAAATGTCATTACGTAGCTCCACAGAGTAAGAAGAGTGTAGATTTTTTTGCCTTTATTTTGGATTTTTGTTGCTGTGTTGTTTATATTATAGTTACAATGTATTTCACAGTGCAGTTTATGGGTTGGCTGGTGGTTTTTGAAGTCAGTGTATGAAAACAGAGACAAATCTGCGGTGGAAATGGGGAAATGACAATTGAGTGGAAGTTTTCATGCTCTATGACTCCTTTAGGTGGTGAACTGACCTTACAATCCCAGTCTCTATAAGAAAATTTTTATTTTTTGGATGAAATACAAACGCGAGTTGTGAAATCATTTAGAGTACCACAAGTAGACTGCCTAATTTTACAAGTCTTGTGAAGGTTTATCCCTATAAAGCTGTCTTTCCTTTTTAAATCCATACCAAGGACACTAAAGGTTTGTTTTGTGCTTGATTTTGATTTTGATTTGATTCCTTGTTGGATGTAAACATCGTTCTCACATTCTTCAGAGAGTAACCCCACAAGGGAGAAGCAGCAGCCATGAACACTCAACAGATGGAGCAGATGGGCCAGTTCAAGATCACAGTCTGGGAGGAGGAGAACTTCCAGGGAAAGCGCTGTGAGTTCATGCTGGAGTGCCAGAACATCATGGAGAGGGGCTTCAACAAGATCCGCTCCATCAAGGTCGAGAATGGACCGTAAGTCAACGCCACTGTGGTTCCTCTGGGTCACCTGCTGCTGTTTTATTCATCAGAAGTTATTCCACTATGATTACCTTCAATTCTCGGACCCATAGATCTTTTCATCTATTTGGATTTTTTTTCTCAGATTGGTCCATCCCCATTGGAATTCTGATATCCTTAGAATAAATCCATTCAATATCAAAAACAGCTGAAATCGATCCAAATTGTATGATGAAGCCTGTTGGTTGGCTGTCGAGTGATATCTCCTGTATTCATTTAATACACTGTTTCCCAAAATGTTAATATAATCTTCTTGAAAAGGTCTGATCAGAGCAAACAAGCCTGACTCCAATCAACCGGTATAAAAGAGAGGATCACAAAAACTATAAATTACAACCTGCAATATTATTACATTGCTAAGTGACATGCATCATTTGCATGTGTGTGTGTGTGTTTCCGTGTGTGTATGATGTGCATGCAGCCAAGTGTGACCCTCTTATGATATGAGTTGGCTGTGTGCAGCTGGCGGCTGTGAGCCAGAATGGCTGACTGACTGGCGATCAGATAAGAAGGCCTGGGCGCAGCAGCCACAGCAGCATTAGTAATAGCAGCGATGGTGGAGGCAGGAGCAGACGTGTTTAATGTTTGCTTTGTACTCACAGTGACAAAAGAAGCTGCAGGCTGGTTTCACTTACAACTATTATTTCAGCATTGGATGCTTCTGTTGAACTGAAATGACAGTTTAAGTGTCAAATGTATCTAGTCTTTAGTTCAACATGTAGGCACATGTGTATATTCATTGCCATTGGATGTGGTTTTGAATGTCTTTCTCTGCACTTTCTGAATTAACAGCATTCCTCCCTCTGTTTGTCTTCCTCAGTTGGGTGGGTTATGAGTACCCCGAGTTCCAGGGCCAGCAGTTTATCCTGGAGAAGGGAGACTATCCTCGCTATGAGGCCTGGAGCGGAAACAGCAGCTATAGAACCGAGCACATGCTTTCCTTCAGACCCATCAAGTGCGCTGTGAGTTCACTCATCATTCATATAACCATTTTATCATTCTCCTGGTTCGGCATTGCTACTTGCTGTTTGGATCCTACCTGTTTTCCACTTTTACCTATGTATGTAATCTGTAAAATTGCCATTGCTACTGATCCTTTTTCCATTGCTATAGAAAATAATTTGGTCATAAACTATTCACGACTCTTTTCAAACTCTGCTAGCTGAACTTAATTTGTACTTAAAGATTTCATTGTTTAAGCTGTGTTTTGTGTCATGTCAGTTTCTGGGACCAAAGAAAACAATCGATTTGACAAGTGTTTTTTGAATTTGAAATTTGGTTTCACCATAATTCTTTTTTCAAAATTACAAGCAAACAATAATGTGGTGAAATTAGTCTCCCTGACTACTAGATTTTTACAACTGTTGCACCCCTCTGTGAAGCTCTCTGACTATATCTTGATTGTGATTCTGTAAATTCATATTAGGTAAAACCATGATTTCGTGCCTTTTGGAAGTCATTTGAATTGCTACACTGACAGCACCATCAAACCATGTGTATATCTTTCTCTGCAGAACCACAGTGACAGCAAGGTGACCCTGTACGAGTGTGAGGACTTCCAGGGCCGTAAGTTTGAGATGTGCGATGACTACCCCTCCCTACAGGCCATGGGCTGGTGCAGCAAGGAGGTGCCCTCAATCAAAGTCAACTCAGGAGCGTAAGTGCTACACCTTCTTCACTGTACTTCTGTCTACAATCCTTATCTTTGGTTGTACTTTTTTCAAAGCTCCAGTCTGTGCTTTTGCTTGTTGAGTCTTTGTAGGGTTATTCAAGTTTGTTTGTTTTTTTCCACCAGTGAGTTTCAGTAAATGTGCTGAAGAATGGCTATATGAAACGGCCAGTAAACAGCCTTTGAAACAGACATGCTGTCCTCAGGACAAATAAGCCGAATCCCTTGATCTGATTTGGACTCATGCCCCCCTCCTCCTCCTTTCTCTTCTCTGCAGCTGGGTGGCCTATCAGTTCCCTGGTTACCGTGGCTACCAGTATATCCTGGAGAGAGACAGACACCAAGGCGAGTACAGAAACTACAACGAGTTCAGCACCCAGGCTCACACCAACCAGGTGCAGTCCATCCGTAGGATCCAGCACTAAGCCTCCATTCTGCCTGCCTGACCTGACCTGAAATGGAAAAAAAAAGCAAATCAAAAAAACTAAACCAAACTCTCCTTCCGATTGCTTCCTTGGCCGAAACCCTGGACAGACCACTGTCACACAACAGTAGATGGGCAAACTCTTTCTCGCACTCTATGGCTCTGCATGTATGGATATCTAAGTACCTTCTACTACCATGCTAAAGCATGTTTTTGAAATAGGAAATAAAGGCTTTTCTTCAAAACTAGAGACTGTTTGTCGGTATTTTTTTTCTTCCATTTTTTACAAGGAGGTCAATCAAGTTATTTTAACAAATATCAAAAGCTTAGAGTTGATGGCTGATGGAAATCAATTTATACTCATGATTTTGATAATGGGTCATACTCCATGTGTACAAACGGTGCAAAATCAGAGCTCCCCGTTGCCGCTCAATACTGCTTTGTATTCATTTACAGAACATATTTAGCTTTTCAGTGAAGATTTGATTCTGTTAGGCTTTTAGGATGTGTAATATTGTTTTTTTGTCAGATTGTATTCTTATTTCAAATAAACCAGAGCACGAGATTGCTTTCGTTTCTATTATTTGTTTTACACCTGTTTCAGCTCCATGTCATCATATGGTCGAAAAAGAGAAGCTGTATAAAAAATCAAGACTGTGATATTTAGCAAGGCCTTTTCAGATTGGTAGATCTGAGAAAAACACATTTTCATCAGTCATCTTCTCTTCTTTGGTTCTTCCATTCAGTGTGCATGACATAGAAATAAATTAAACCCTCTCACCACTCAACAGCAGGTTCTCTTGCTTTTGTTCTTGACTATCAAATATTTTGTTTGGAATGCTTAAAATTTAAATACTGTTTTCATATTTATCTGCTGGATAAGAGAATATTTCCAGTACTCAAAGACAATCACAAGTCTGATTCTGATCTTGAAAGGTCCAATGAAAAACCGCTCTTCCAAACACAGTGCGTATAAGTGGTAAGCTGTACTTTCAAGTCTGCACAGTGGTGCAGTGGTTAGCAATCTCACCTCATAGCAAGAAGCCATGCTTTCAAACACTAGTCAGGCCTTTTAGTGTTGAGAGCCATACATGATTTCTCCTTTTGCTGGTGGGTTTTCTCTGGTTTCTTCCGACAGACCAAAAACATTATTTTACTGTAAGGCTAATAGGTGAATCTTCCATATCATCTCGATGATAAAGTTTTGAAAATGATCATTGTACACATGGAAAGGACAGCACCAATGTAGCTTCTATATAACAACACTCATGGGTGCTGGGTTTTTGTAGTACAACCGTGCATGCAGAGAAAAGCACAGCGTAAACATACATGTTTCTTTATTGTATACACTGTACAAAAGAGAAGTGTTTCCACATGTGATCCAGATGATGGTGGAGTAAATATACACTTTATTGAAGATGTACTGATCATTTCTGAATGTTGAATCTACCTGTTGCAGATCCTGAATGGCTCTTGCAGTATTTGTCTTATTCACGTGTCTCCTTCCAAAGTCACATGACATCAGCCCACAGATATTCATATGTTACCATCTTCTTTGTATTCCAGTTGAATGGAGATTAAACTGGGGCGTCATTATTTATTTGACCCAAAACCTTACGATTACTGTATTTTCATTCAATCACTTGTTATTTTTTATTGACAGATATTGACAATATTTGTATTGCTTTATATGCTGGTCCTATTAAAACTCTGTATATAGTAATCGCTGTGTAAAAACTCCATGAGATCATGACTACAAAAACGAATTTGTGGAATAAACCTTGGATTACTTATAAACGCAGGATTATAGTAACACTGACAGTTGATTTCCCTGCACAGTCATACACGTCAGTACTACAGTACATGTGACAGAAGATTGGCAATTGTTTGTTTATTCTAATATGACCACTGGTGTGTTTATCTTCCAGTCACACACTGGGATCCTGGAGTGTGTTTACCTCCACACACACACTCCTGTTGGTCCAGGACGTAGGATTCCGTGTAACACACCCAAAAGCCTGAACCTGCTCACGGTCCCACACCCAAAAACCAGGATCTTTTAATAAATGTGTAACCATACACACACACCTTTCTCAAACATACATTCCTCTGCAGACTGATTAAAACTGTTGCACTGAAGCAGTGACACTTGAGTAGTGTAGCAAGACACAGGAAGGGGTGCTACACAGAGCGACAAGGTAAGGTAAGTAGTTTGCACTTTGAGAACTTTGGGAAATTAGGTTTATAACATTGATTACTCTATAGATCAGAATATTAGTAGATCTTCATCTGGAAGGACTCTTTATATTATGATTAAAAATTACCACAGTGGATTTTTTTTTAACAGTTTGAAATGACTACAAGTTACGTAAGTTTGTGTGATAAAACAAGCATGGTTTGTGGATAGCTACAACAAGTTTTTTTTAAATATCCCTTTTTAGGATTTTTTATTATAAGACAATTTACATACGTTACTTTTTTTTTTTGTTTGTTTAGTCACTTGCTGGTTTCTGGCTTCACTGGATGAAGGTTTTCCTCTACCACGTCATCAATGGATACAGTCCAGCTTTCGAGGCTTGTTTTAAGTTGCCTGCGACTTTCACATGTACACAGGCAGCTAAAGCAAGCCTGGGACGCCAGAGACAAAGCTACAAGGACACCCCTCAGCTGCGGATGGAGGACAAACCATAATTCTAATCAACAATGAGCATTGCAATGATCACATAGCTCTGATCCTCTCCTGAGAAAGGAAGGAAAAGGCAGGAAGGAAAAGTCATTACAGTATATGTTCAAGTGCACATGTTTTGACAATGTGAATCTAATACGTTATAGAGATTATTAAGGCATGTACAAACTGATTTTGTAGGTTGGTGTGTTTAAAATGACTTTCATGCTCTGCCAGTATGTATGAGTCATTGGAGAAATGTTTAATAATTAGCAGATCATTCATTTTTAGTTAAGCCGACACATAGAACTAAACATTTGTTACATCTTTAAATGGGGAATATTTCACTTGAATGGTACAAAATGGTAGCCAAATGATAGAAATTAATGTGGACATGAGATGTATGAAATTAGTTTTACCATGTGCGTATGCCTGCTCTGAAGTTTTGACAAATATTCTGAATGTTATGAGAAGAAACAAATAAAGTTGCTCACCCTCAGAGATTTGTCAGTGTCATGGTCTTCATGGCATTTCATGAATCAAGCATCTTATTGTCTTTTTTTCTTATTTTGCATTTATTACACTTACTTAGATTTAGACAGAAATATTAAGAATATAGAAAAACATGTGTTGTGAAATATGGAAAAAAATAGGAAATAAACATAGGGTTTGAAGAAAGGACAACATACATGATATCATTTTTTAGGTCCCTGTATGATTATTGTATTGTTTTTATTGGTATTTTTCCTCATATGTTGAACATACCTGACAATAAAAAGACATTCTAATAATACCAATACAACGCATATCCTGAATTGAACCAACAGAATTTATATTTTGTAACTCAAAAATTACTTTGTTTAGTTTATTCAATAGATGTTTCACATCTATTGAATTCCTTGAATGCTAATTAGTAGGTGTGACAAGAAGATTTGAGAAAAAATGCATTTGTTGCTGATATATAACCTCTGGGATAAACCCTGTATGATCTTTGTTTTCGAGGACGTCCCAGTATTATTCAACCAAATGATAGTTGATATTATCATGGTATACAGAGACGCAGCACAAAAGCAACATGTTTTGCAACAACTTGCCACAAATACAAACAATAAAACATGGAATAAAGAGTGAAAGCATTAAATGTTACAGAATTAACTTCATTATATGGTATTGAATATAATTATACCATAGTGTCACTATTCTGCTATCTATAAGAAGAGCTACAATTTGTGTGCATAGGATACATGTTAATGATGATGACAGTATTAGGACTGAATGAAGGGACATAAGATAAACAAACATAGTGTATAATTTATTGACCTTAAAAGAGCTTTATAGCTTCATTCCAGCTTCATGTTGTAGTAAAGCTTTACTGAGTACATTCCATGATATTTTCTATCTGTTTCAAGTTTGTCTCTTGCAGTGACAAACGTGCTCGTCAGACATCCATTAACATATTAGCATCTGGACTGCTGTTGGCAAGCATATCTTTGATTTGGGAAAAGCAGAATATCCAGAATTCCAAATAAATATACAATTTGAGATGAGTGTTCATAGTTCATATCAGGGCTGTTGTCTTAGTTGATCAGAGTTACCCCAGTCCGCAATATACTTTATAAATAAGGGCACGGCCATTTCAATAATTCCTTTTAAAAAACTTAATATGAACAACAACAACATTTCTTTGGAAATTCTGAAATCCCATCTGCAACAGCAGCCTCTGTTTCATCAGAGTCTCATTTCTTTTCTTTATTACTGGAAGTTGTGCCATCTGCTGTTCTATTCTCAGTATTGTGTTCCTTAAAACCCTCTGGTGGAACCCTTTTGGTCATTGGTCCTTATGTTTGACACCGATTTTATGTGTTTAGTTAACTTTGCAGATGAAGCAGCTTTAATCATTCTCCATGTCATTCATCTATTCCCACGGGAATAATGGGGGTGGTGGTGGTGGTATAATCCCACTTTGCAAATAGCACAGTAACAATAAGATATTTGCACTTAAGTATAAATGTAGGGACATGTGACACAATAATTAACACAATAGTGGAAAAGTCCTCAATTTATTTTGGTATAGATCACAACACCACAAATAACTCTGCATGTTTCAAAACCACACTGAAACCTCCCGAGGTCTACCGTCTGTACTGCTGAACCCACCCCCCAAAAAAGAAAAATAAAGCATGATACGTTAGTGTGCATCAGAAGCCTTGGACTTAGCGTTACGACCTCGTTATCCTCAGATGGAGGCCATATAACCTCAAAGCCACACAGAGACGGTCATGGGGGGATGAAATGTTCTTGTTTTCTCGTGCGCAGTGGTGCGTGTTTGTGAAGGTAAATATTCTTTTTCCATCATGAAATAGGCCTTCGCTGTTTGCCGAGAGGTAAAGGGGCGGAAAAGTGAGGAGGATCTGAACTGGTTTCCATGTCAAACACTTCAATTCACCATAGAAACTCAGATCTTAACGCGGAAACTTTATTAAACTGTGATGGCGGATTGATAAGGGCCGAATTTCTATCGGCCTCTTTTTATTGTGGGCACCAGGCGGGCTGACAGAGGTAAATTGCTCTTTTAATTAAAGCAATGCACCAGGGGAAATTGCTGTCTGAATATTGTCTCAGAGATGGGGGCCACTGACAGTTGCCTGGAAACTTCAATCTGTCCACCCGCATTTATTCCAGATCACAGTTATGAGATAAAGTTTAATAAAAATCTTTTCCTCCGCCACCAACGAAATGAAATCCAACCCTTTCTGAACAAGTGAACACAATGAGACAGGACTGCGGAGGAAACCTCATGTTCAACATGTATCTCTCAGGTTCGTCGTTTTGCCCCGTTAAAGAATGATAGAAATAACCCATTATGATCTGATTTTTGAATTTTTCTGCTGGGTGTCGGACTCCTGCGGACGTTGATGCTCCATTTCCAGGGCACAGCATTGTTCAGCCTTTTCAATCTGAAAGCCCGTCTGCTCTTTTGTCGGAAATCGGAAATCCTTTTTCCTGGACGCGTTTCCTGGCTTCTCGCAGGGGGAGACCGCAAAGACGACACGCTTCACGCATTAGACTCCTGCTGGACCTGGATGCAATTAGGATTTTTATCTGTTTCACGTTTGTTTCAGATTTTCGGAGTTTTAAAATTTTTTTCAACTTGAAATGGCGGTTTGATCATCAATAGAGCAACAATTCGAGGCTTTTCCAGCAACTCCTCTTGACTAGATGATGAATTGTAGCTCCGATAAATAGAAATATAAAGAGAGACGCATGCTAAATTATATGTTTTATATATAAACTTCATTGAACAAGTAAAATATTTTCAATTTAGTTTGACCCCAGCAAATCAAGATTATAATGATAATTTGAAAGGCAGCCAATATAAAATAGATAAAAGACATGCAACTGCCCATCTTTCGATATGTATGATGGATTTTTACGCAGGATTGTTAATCATATTTCTGTTTTTATTTCAGATCCAACAGAAAATCTGTTGAAAGACAGCAAAGGAACATCTTGGGGTCCAATAAATACAGGCGTGCAAAAGGGTAAGAGAGAATCTTAATTAATTATATTATTATTACTGGCATTCTAGAAATATTGTGATACATCGCATTTCACAATGTTTAAAATAGAAACAAAACAATTAACAAAACAAAAAACAATATAATATCTGCCGATTTCATGGTAAAGTATTTTCAAAAATGACCATCCAGTGAAGATTTATTCTAAGAAAAACAAAAGTAACGCAAATTTCACAAAAAATAAGGTTCGTGCTATGGCCAATGAGTTGCTATATTATTTGAATTATAATAGGAATAAAGGATTTTAACTTCCGGGTTTCTATTTGAAGATAGTGCTTCTTTAAGGTAATAAAATAACAGTTATTTTTAATGAGATTCAAGATTGAATGACTTTGCTCATCTTCGAACGCAATTATTTTACATCCAGCAGTCATTAACAGAAAATAGAAATAAATTAATGAAAGCAATTAAAATCCGACACATTTAGAGACCAAAACGGATCACTTTTGGAAGGAAAAAATATCTAAAAAGAATTACATTTGCCTGGAAGTGAATATCAACGCGCCACAGGACTTGGTTATAGTATTTAAAAAAGAAAAACCTGCATAATTGTTATCTTATTTCGAACGATATGTTTTCGAAAAATACATCAAAACACACACATAAAAGAAAAAAAATTAGAAAAATGAAAAGAAGAAAATAGCTTCTAAACTATCCAATAATAGATTCAGCTTTGGTTCATTCTGGAAAAATTATCGTGCAAGCTCGTGCAAATGAAAATAAATTATTTACATTATTTACATTTCAATTAAAAGAAACAGCCCAAATTACATTGTAAACATATCACAACTTTGAATTTAACCTCTGAATCAATCGACCTATTTGATTTGATATATATTAAGATAATAATATAATAATGAGCTGGATAACATGAGAGGCTAATTGATGTTATAAAAAAAATGTGCAAGCTTTGAAGCGTGAAAAGGCTACTTATAAATCAATACCATAATGCAGGTTTTAATAAGGTTAACCATCTTTTATTATAATATTTTAATAGAATATATATCAACTTAAGTTACAAGTTCTATTTGATCTAAATGATGAACTTTAAATGACTATGGACATTATTTAGATTATGATTATTCACCCACATATTCTGAGGTTTTCTTATGAGATGTCTGAATTGTCTGCCCTGATTTTGCGCTTTGGGTTGCTCCTTTTGGATTAAAGCGCTAAATGTTGATGTTTTGCGCCTCCACCCGCAGGCAGCGGGCAGATCCAGCTGTGGCAGTTCCTGTTGGAACTCCTGTCCGACAGTACCAACATGTCCTGCATCGCCTGGGAGGGAACCAACGGGGAGTTCAAGCTCATCGACCCGGACGAGGTGGCCCGGCGCTGGGGAGAGCGCAAGAGCAAGCCCAACATGAACTACGATAAGCTGAGCCGGGCGCTGCGTTACTATTACGACAAGAACATCATGACCAAAGTGCACGGGAAGAGGTACGCATACAAGTTCGACTTCCACGGCCTGGCGCAGGTGTGCCAGCCGTCCACCACTGAGCAGGCCATCTACAAGTTCCAGGGGAACTTCTCTCCGATCCCCTTCTCCGGGATCTCCAAACTCAACCTGGTGGCTCCCGGCGTGGGGCCCTCGGGTTTCTCCTACTGGCCCGGTTCCCCCTCCGCGGCGCTGTACCACAGCCACAGTCTGCAGCCGCCGGGGCCGTTTGGCACCGTGTCTCCGTCCCACATCAGCTGCGTCAACAATATCAACAGCCTGAGCAACATCAATAACCACTACAACTGACTCTGAACTCTGCACAAGGAATGACAAAGAGCTCCGAGACATTGATTCTTAATTAGGGTAAAATTATAAAACATACAGAATTTTTTTTTAATCAAATTATAAGAATGATAAAAATTGCAATTACGACGCATACTTAAACTATTAGATTAAAAACAAACAAACCAACAAACAAAAATTCAAAAGAATAATAGGAACAATTCCCGAAAGTTTGAGCATGATATCTAATTTGATATATGATTTGTCCTGCAAGTTTGAACTGTAATTTAAAAAAAAAAAAATTTATGCAATAAAAAGATGAAAAATGTATTTTCATAATTTAGGCCAAATTTAAGGACATTTTAAATGGGTGATTTTAGTCAATCTAGAAAAAGAAAAAGAAAAAAAACCTTATAAAAGGTAAATAAGTGAAAAGCAACAGTTTCTCAATGATACGTTAACACAAGGGGAGCTCGGGAAGTTTCCCGTTTGAAAAAAATCCATTCGGGACGTGTTTACATGAAGACAGACAGTCAGCAATTCTGCCTCCCATAAAAAATCCACTTTCATTGTTTTGAGATGCATTTTCCCCCATTTAGAAGCCAAGATTATATAATTTCCCAGTCATCCATGAACGCAACATAACAGCTGCGGTCTCTGGTCCTGCAGGTACAGCAAATTGGATTTTAGAAAAGTGAGAAGAAAATTATTATTGGACCACCACTACCATCTAGTGGTTTTATTGTGTAACTGCATAATAATTTCATTGCTTTTGATTTGCAGTGAATTTAATAATAATACCAATATTACTACTACTACTACTACTACTACTACTACTACTACTAAAATACTAATATGTACAGTGCAGTCACTTTAAGTCCTGGTTTACTCACATTATCCAGCATATTGCATCATGTACACTGGACATCATACCTGATCCACATGCAATAATCATAGAGAAAAACGTGCAGTGCACAGAGTTGTATTTTGTGTGAAATAGGCTGCATAATAAACTGTGAATTCATCAACCTCTCTGTAAATACTGTAGAGTAGAAGCAGGCAGAATTAGCTGCCATTCAGTGATTTTAAAGTGAAATAGATTGTGTTCATTTACACAGCACCCTACTGTGATTAAACAATTGTACCAATGACAAATGAATCAAGTCAATAAAATCAGGCTGTTTTAGCAGGATATATTTGTTAGTATGTTTGGGTCCTTCTACGTTGTATTTTATTGCCAGTGTTACTGCGGTTCATCACAGTGTTAAAAATATTCATAACACATGGAGCGTCTTCTGGACGTGTGTGCGTGAAGCAACAGACACATTATTGTAACGCATCTTGTTGTCCCTCACAGAACAGGGAAGAGCAATTATCAGTCTGAATGGCACTTTTGAAATCAAATGTAGGGCTTGCTTTGATTAATATATGGGAATGGGTATCATTCCAAGAGACAGAGAGAGAGAGAGAGAGAGAAGAGAGAGAGAGCGGGACTTGGCAAAGGTGAAAGTACATGCTCAACATTAATGGAGTAAAAGCATATTCTTCATTGTTCTATAGTTTTTTAACCACCCTCAACACACACACACACACACACACACGCACACACACACACACACACACACACACACACACACACACACACACACACACACACACACACAATAAAAACTATTGTAATCTGCTTGCTTAATTAAAATTTTCAACTAGTATCATAGTTTTGGTTCAGAGTAAATCTTTTCGGAATTAATGAAATCTATTCTATTCTATTCTATTCTATTCTATTCTATTCTATTCTATTCTATTCTATTCTATTCTATTCTATTCTATTCTATTCTATTCTATTCTATGTAATAAAAAGGAAATAACCTGGTTAGACTTCATGTAAAAAAGTGTGATGTTATACATTGCAAACCTTTTTGTTTGTTTTTAAAGGAGTTTCACTTTTTGAAATAGAAACATGAAGTCTTGTCATTAAAATCTTTGTTGATGTGTATTGATCGCTCCTTAATTTGTCTAATTGTGCATCTTCGGTCTTCTGTGCTCTTTTTCCTGTGATTTCGAAACATCCTCCAAAACCGATTAAAAATAATGAGAGTTTAAAGAATATTAGAATTAGAGAGTACAGATATTTGTGAGTGAAATTAATAGGCTACTCAGGTAAAGTGCAGGTACATGAAAGATCTACTTAATTACTATAATGAAGATTAAATATTTTTTCCACTTCTGGAGAGTAAAAGTGGTGTGTTCGAAGAAAGAAGCCGTTTGGTTATTGTGTAAACATTGTGCTGTTTTTCAAGAACCCACGTTTACCTGTTTGCCATTTTATTTTGCTTTAAGAATACAGTTAGTAATATTATTTAAAAAAATTCAGCATATTACAGCAAAATGTTGTTGCATTAATCTAACAATCAGACAGGCTGTACCACATCATGGTGTGGGAAGCTACTTTGTTCCTTCAGTAGCGAAATAGAGAATGCAGAAGCAGCAATAATAAATATTACTTCATCAATTTTGAGCTATTTGCCTTATCTCTAAGGAATAGTGAGTCACTGCTGTCCATACTGCTCCAGCGCGAGTACAATGAGGTGGGCAACAATATTATATATCAACCGTGTGGTGGCGCCAAAGGTCTTCCAACGTCTGAGACACAGTTTACATAACTATGTGACAAGAGAGCTGGTCCAATACAGAATATAAAAGCGTTTGCTAATAGCAGCTTAACCCCAAATCTGGTTGTATGTCCGTGTAAGTCTACAAAGATCCCAATGTGTCTGCACTGTGTATCATCAGACAACAGAGAGAGGATAGCAGCTTAAAGCCCAGCTCACATGCAAGGGGGGAGAAAATAAATAGCAGTCTTTTTCGATCTTCACCTCAGGAGGGTGATTTAATGGTTTGTATTGTATGAGATGATCAATTTGTAAAGCTCGTGGAGACAAGCATTAATCCATGAGGATGGAGCAAACACTGAGAAAAGAGAGATGGGGAGGGTGTGTGTGTGTGTGTGTGGGGGGGGGGGGGGGGGGGGGGGGGGGGGTATTGAGAGAGGGTCAGTTATTCACTACAGCAGTGTTTGAGTGTTTGTGTGTGTGCCCTGAATAGCAATAGGGAAGCAGGTCGCTACTGACAACTGGGTCTCTTTCTGCTTTGGCCCTTTTACAAGGACAAACACACATGCATACACACACACACACACACACACACACACACACACACACACACACACACACACAGTGGGAAGATGTGTCTCCGTGGTGTTCACCCTCTGTGGATACGAGCTTGTTATCAGAGTGCTGGAAACTCCACAGGGGCTGAATCACTTCCACAACATCACCACCGTCACTGTCTTCACACTGCCATCCCCTTCGCCACTAATCTATCTGCTGTGCCCTATTGTTGCTGATCCTCATCCTCTCTCTTCTTGCATAACCAGCTAGGTGGGTGTTTTCCTGCAAGCCACAGGATTAACAGTGTGAATGCAGGAGACTGGTGAGCGAGAAGAAAAACACACGAAGGAGGTGAAGGAGGAGGAGGAGGAGGAGGGGGGTGGAGGAGGAGGAGGAGGAATAATACAAGACACATCTCATGACTCGTACAGTATGTTCTTTGGCGGCACATGTATTTGAAATTAAACTTCAGTGTGAGTAATAAAGAAGGAAATGAAAGATGTTCTGTCACTGATCAAATCCACAAGTCTGACACTTCAGAGGCCTTCATTTTGGACTTGCTTTTTTTTTTTTTTTTTTTTTACTGTGCCATTTAGATTGGGATGCTTGTTGAGATGTATTCATTTCAAAATAACACCTCATCTATTGGTATATACACTTATCAACAAGCCATATATGGTGATTTTCCTGTACGCATTTGCCTCAGCATGTTGTCATAGTGGGCTGACATGGTTGGAAGTAAGACAATGGTTATGTGGCTTATTGTTGTCAAAAAGTAAAACTACAAAATAAACATCAAATACGACTTATTTTTTAACACTTATCATCAACTGTATCATCAATGGCAAGCACTATGTATTCAATTTACAAATGAGAAATGAATTAGAATGAACCTGTCGAGCAACATTTTAAAAGGAAATTGTAATAGTGTTTTAATAGAGTGGTTTGTAATCAGTTACTCCCATAGCTGCTCACCTCAGACCAATATGTTCAATTTCTGCCTTTGGCTGTTCCAGCTGAGTTTGCATGTTCTCCATGTACCTTGGTGGAGTCACCTGCTACTCCAGCTTCTATCCTTATATGAAATGCCTCCTTCTTCGATTAATCAGTGACCCTGAATTTTCTTTGACGTTAATGTCTCTGTGTTTGAGGGAATATATCACAACAACAGTTTACATGAAAGGTTGCGTTTTTGTGTTACAACACTCTAACCACGATTATCTGTAAAATAAAAAAAAACAAAAAAACGATGATAAAATCACAAAACTGGTTATAAAAAAATAAAATACACTGTGTACAGTTATGATATCAATATATTTACATGATACCATAATGTTCTGCTTATATCTATGAGTCACATAAAAAAAGAGGTCTCTTTGTCCCAGCTTTGCCTTATTGGGACACAGCGAGGCAGCCTGTGAGCCTCGTGTTGCTTCATGTGAAGTGGTGCAGTCAGTGAGTCATTCTCCCCGCCAGAGAGAGTGGTAATGAAGGCTCATCTAATTTAGAACAGCACACCTACAGGGTGCTGAAATAGACTCACAATGAAAAGAGAGGGTGACAGAAAGTGATGTGAGATGTGAAAGACACTCAAAGGGGTACTGAAAAGAGAAAGAGCAGAAGTGAGAGAAAGCTGGGGAGAGAAACTTGGACACTTCTTCGTACCTCTTTTCTATCAGTCACCCACATGTCTGGACACACAAGGGGCTAAATTCAGAATCTGTATTAATACTGAGAATTACTACTTCAACATAGTTATCCGTTAATTCTAGGAAAATGCCCGAGTGGTGGGAAACAGCTCCTGCAGAGGACACACACAAAAAGCTCACTTGAATTTCATTTTCTCAATTTAGATAATGGCCCTGGACTGGAGCACCTCTACATATCTAAACCTGAGTCTGGGTGGTTGGCTGTTACATAAAACTAAATGGGTGAATAATCATGCAGATTCATGCAGTGTGAGATGATTCACCGGCAGAGAGGAGAAAATAACAATGAACACTTTACAGGTGCGTGATGAATGAAGGAATTAATATTACATCTTATGTAATCACTTAAAAACTAACAAATGTCTCAAACATGAAATTAATTCCTGCTATGTAATAGAAAATGTAGCAAATCACTAGAAAATAACCAGAACAGAAGTAATTTCAGTGAAGCTTCATTGTTTGTCCAGCCACTCTCCTGTATTGTAACGAAGACCAAAGGCCTCTCACTGCAACTGAGTGCTGGAGTAATCTAGTTAAAGAGATTAGCCTGGTGGTTATGTAGGCAGAGGACAGCAAAATAGACATAAGCCTCATTGGCTGTTGCCTCAATTGGTCCGTATTTGGCCTTTTTCCACACAGGTGAAGATGACAGTTGTCAGGTCAGAGAGAATCCCATTTCAAGAGAGAAGGAGAAAAAAACAGTAATTAAGATAAGGACTGCATATGCACATGGACAGAGACAAGTGTTTACTACTATTCAGGAGAAGGGAGGCTTTTTTTGATGTTTATGTTTACTGGCTTGTGAGTCTGCCATTGTCATGATTTCTTGTCTAATTCAGGTCCTTTAATTGAAAGTATTGAGAAGCACTAACAATTCTATTTTGCATCTCACAACCCCAAAACATGTTAAAGTCAAGACCTAACAGCAAAAGATACATGATTGTCATTTCACTGTTGCCCAAAAAGAGCATAAGAATGGTGTCCTTTCAACAGATGGAAACCTCCAATATAACCAGTCTCTGTGGTGGTGGCCATCTGCTTGACAGATTCAAGTCATTGGATAGCAAAGAAGAAAAAGGGACGTAAAACAACAAACAAATCTAACATGCTTCATGTTGACAGGACCAGGAACCTTTTGATCCATAGCTAGGAGCACGCACAAAGGTAGTTTGTAATCGGGACTGAAGATGAGCACAGGAGAAACACACAATCTTAATAACGTTCATTGATTTTCTGAGACACAAATGAAATATTGAGGAGAATCTCAGGGAAGGGAAAAAGGCAGGGTGCAGTAGGACGGTTTAAAGCCAGATGGTAGAACCAGCTTTGTACCAGTTCATCAGGATTGATTATGGTTATGAGACACAACACCTTTAGGGTGCCTGAATGGTGTGCACAACATTGTGTTAATTGGAGTGAGAAAGCTGAGGTGTCAGCTCGATGTGATTCAGTCTGATGTCTGAGTCACTCAGTAAGTTCAGTTAGTTTGAAGTCTAATGGTGGCAGGCACACATGTTATTTAGGTCCGTTTGAGTATATTCATTTGAAAACACTTCACTTCCACCATATCAAAGTAGGAAATCCTTCACACAAGTCACTTTATAACACAAAATTGACAATACTGCTCAAAGGTAGAGGATCTTAACTTCACATATAAAAATGAGAAGTGAGGAGTGAAGCTGACAGCGCGGTCGGCCATGTGACAAGATTGGTTGGATAGTACAGTACAGTCAGCTTTGTAACGCTTGGTCATTTACAGCTCTGGTAATTTTACATTGGTGAATAAAACCAGTATTGGAGATCAATTAATAAGTTTAAAGTGAAATCCCAGTTAATCCTAGTTTCAGAGGTGCGTTCACAAAAACCTTGAATATGTGTAAATTCAAACGCATACGATTACAGATCAATCGATCAGGTTTAGAATATGTCAGGTTAACAGTTCAGTGTCTTCCAAGTATGCAATGGAAATTAATACACTCCTGATGATACTGATGAAAGGATCTGACAGGGGAAGAACTGAACCCTATCTGAAAAGGTTATCTGAAGGTCATTGGCCCAAGTCATTAGTTAGTAACATTTCTTTTTTAAATCTATGTATGGAGTGCTACAATTGATTTGTACTGTAAAGCAATACCCCATAAAATAATTTGTTGACTATATACAATACAATTCTACCATGAGCTATGAGTGTGTTCAGTGAATTTCCCAGTTTGTCTATTTTCACAAATGCTTACTTTTCATCTTGGCTTTCCTCCTCCTAGTAGAAGGTGAATCTAAGTGACTCCATTTATCTAATGGGTCAAAACAAATATACTGCATCATGCAGGTATAGTGGAATAGATATTTTAAAAATGAAATGTAAAAGAAGTATGTTATGTTCATTAATCACTAGCTTCAACACTGGGAACAGAAGGAGATATTCAACTTGTTTTAGATCAGCTTGCAAATATCAAGATTAAGACCCTCCTAGTCCATTGAGATGAACTGAAGTCTGAAGTCTGAAGACAAGCCAAGCGTAGTGAAGTACAAGGCAGAACCACAGCAGAGGTAGCTGAGTGGCTGCATACGGAGGAGTCATAGACATGTCTGCACCAACAGACATCCACCCATACCCACTGTGTGCATGTCTTTTATTGATTACTGCGGTGTGTATGTGCTGTGCAGTGCCGGGCTCTCATTCACTTACCTTCCCGTTACTACAGAGACACATTGGAGAAGAACGCAGAACGCAGACAAGCAGACAGATATGCTGTGCTGAATCTTAACAACAACAACAACAATAAAAGGCTTGCAACACAGCACTGGGAGACTGTTATATAACTCTGCAGCAGAACTCTGCCATGTCAACCTGTCAACACTTTGGAAAACTAAGCAATTTATAAAAGTATGCTTTTGTCGATTGTAATATGTTGCTTTTCAATGATGTACTGAACAGTTGGATTTCAAAAGGCAATGCCTCACTAGTTGTGAAAGATTCAACTATGTGGTTGTCACACAAGAGACATTTTTCAGCATATAGCTGCATGTTACTCATTAGCCTGGTGTTTTGTACATACTATAGTTTTTGCCACAAAAGACCTGCCTGTTTAATTATGTTTGGCGATAATTCCTACACATTTTTGACTTCATAAGTGCTTGTTTTGATTGAAAAATCTATTGAATAAAAGGTGAGTGGTTATTTCCTTTAATTAGCCAGAGAGCTTAACAGAAGAAAGTAAATGAATGAAATGGAAACCTGTCTGATTCTAATCTCCTTATCACTGTGTGAGATTCATTGGGGAGGGGATGGAGGAAGCTCCATCCCCTCCCCAATGAATCTCTTTTCACTTGGTCTGCACCTAGCCTTCAAACCATTTCACTCCTGCTCCTGTTCTGTCATGATGTCTTTTCTCATTTTCTCCCTGCCTTTCTTAATTTCTGTTCCATAAATAGATGCTATATGCCCCTCTAAAAGAGGCGAAGAGAGGGAGATAAAAAGAGAGCGAGAAAGGAGAGAGAGTCACAGGCAGTTTTGAGACTGCAGCAGATTCTAACCAATCACATGGAGGAACCCTGCGGCCCACGTGGCTTATTCATAAATCCAAGAGGAAATCCTTATCATTTCGACTCCATTCTGTCATTTGGAAAAGGATCAGCGGACCCCCTCATTGAAACCTTATGAAATCTTTAAAGTGTCACAATCTGACATAATTCATGGAACTCCAACATGCAATATTAATGTGAATATAGCTGTGAAACCTCAAGTCAGTCAGTGCAAAACTAACTCCTTAAGGAGGTTTTAAAATTTACTTTCTATTTGGTTGTGTTCCCATTTCAGCATGTGGCCTCATTTGGAATATCCAGGACACACAGACGGGGTCCCCAAAATATCTCTTTTATGTGTCAGCAAGCGTGGCTGCTCCGGCTGTATGAAACAATGACAAGTTAAAGCAGCTGTACCATAGTTCTGAAATCTTTTCTGGACAAACTCGGATGCATTCGTGGGAAGAACTCTTGTTTCATGGCAACCAAATGACTTTCAGTCTCATAGCAACCTACGGTAACATCTCCAACACATCCCAGTAAGCATATTCGTCATGGACTTATTGCTATTGCATAATCATGTCTCAAGGGTTCCTTGCGAATCAAGGATTAGCGGTGTGTGTGTGTGTGTGGATAAGAGTATCTGAATTAATTAATGCTACAACAAACATCAAGGTTTGTATAGGGATCGGTTAAAAGGCGTATGTGCACGGCACACACAGATAAACATGAGAGGAAAATGTCACATGAATGAAGCAATGACAAAGACAAAGAATCCTACGTAAGTTAAATTTATTCAATTACAGTTTTCATAAACAATTACTAGTTGGACTTTTTATTAACATGTAAAGAGAGAGTGAATGCAACTGTGGTGCAACACCACAGAGGACAAACACACACCTAAATATCACTTTCCACTGATGATGTATAGGAAACATGACCTTTACAAAATATTTGATTCACATATGATCGTCCTACAGCAAGAACTGTAACAGTAACTGCAAACCTCATGGTAAACACCATTATGTCATACCACTGTGCAAAACATCGAGGGTTTGTTCACAGCTGTGCAAAATAGCAGCATTAAAATTCAATTTCCAAGCAATGGATTCACAACACCACATCACAATGACCACTCAGAAGGACCGTCGTACTGAAAAGTCACATTTCCCTTGTAAATTTTGGTTTCAAATATTGAAATCAGATCACCTTTAGCTTATAAAACTGCAATCTCAAATGTGCAAATGATAGTCTTCTGTTGTTTCATGATGAGATACTGTACAATACATATTCATATTTTGAAGGATCCTGAATGGACTGAACAGAAAGTGAGCCAAGGCTGAAAATCCAAGACCCACAGAACATTTACAGAACAGTGTGAAAACTAAGTTTGCCCATTAAGCCCTACTTAGTTTTTTAGTGCTCTAACTATTTATTATACAACATACAGCTACCTTTGAAACAGGCAGAAGAAAATATATTAAAGAGCAAATTTTACATGTGGAATATTTACATGTAAACCATAATACTTCAGGCCATTTCTTAGTTGGCACAGATGAGATTTACAAACAAAATCTCTTGGAAAAGCTGTACATTCCACTGAGTCTCTCATTGACCTCTACAATGTGCTGCAGAGCACTACATCACAATGGCCGAGAAAATAACAATACATAGAGGCCTTGGGTTGATAATCTGGCTGTATGAACATCTATAGGCCTTTTTAGTGCAATTCATCACATTCTCTGGGATTAAATACTCCCTTTATTAGATTCTTCCCCTTTCACCCTCATATTTAGCTTGAACCAACTGCCTTGTTACAGGTACATCACTGGAGAATCACACAAGTATGTGAGAGTTTTTGAAGAGAAACTGCATTAATAACTATCGACATATCTATGCATACAATGTAGTGTTTTCATGAAAGATGGAACTTTTTTTTCTTAACCAATCCACAAGGAAACTGTAGCTTTTGCACCTTCTGCGCCAAATGAAATATATCTATAGTTATTGTAGTGTCCATGGCATTTGTACCAAGCTCAATAGATTAGCTAAGGTTGAGATATATAAAAAGTACACACTACCTGCACTTAAAGAGTTAGGCTTTAATGTGCTGGAAGAGTTTTCCTTCTAAGCCGTGTTTGGCACTGTTGTGGGAAAAACAGTGTCTGCATTAGCGGGGGAGTGGATGAGAAATGGCTGCACAGGTCAGAACCTTGGACAGCTCCGCCTCTCGCGCCCAGACGCACGGATCTATTCTAGTCCTCAACACCACGTCCATCCACTTCCTGGGAATGTAGGCTAATCGTGAATGAAAGTGGGATTTAAGTCTCACTTAAGAATGTGATTTGTACCGTGAAGGTAACTCTTGCGTCATCCAAGGGACGACACAAAACGGGAACACTTATACCGTTGACATGCATGCATGAAATCTCCTACACTGTTGCCTAAACACCATTGTTTAAGTTTGTTGTAACATCACGAGCGATATATTCAGCCCAAGCCTTCAATAAAAGGGTTTTCACTCCAGACCACATGTCCGTGATTTACATTCATCAATGTTTTTTTTTGTTGGTATCGGTGTTAGCGGTCCAGGTTGGACTCGCTGACTTCGCGCTGGTTTTTGAGGTCCTGGAAGACCTCGGTGAAAAAGTGCGGGTCCGCATTCAGCTGGAGCATTTTGGCACTCATCCTGTTGATGATACGCAGCGACGTCTCCCAGAACACGTCCTTGTTGGCTTCGATCATGAACGGCTTGAGCGGGTAAGAGATCTCATTGCCCATGTAGGAGTAGGCGAGGTAGAGGCAAGTCTGAAAGGTGCCCTGCAGATCGGACGCGCTGTCCACGCTGTCCACGATCGCGTCTTGGCAAAGCAGGTACACGAACACCACGTTGGCCGGCGTGATGAAGCCCTGGTCCTGCCAGCCCTGGAGCAAAAGCGTCCGATCAATGTTGCGGAACCAGAGGATGACCTCCCCGCTGTTTAACTCTTTCAGTTTGAAACACCTGCGGCACATGAAGTCCCCCAAGCAGCGCAGAAGCTCCCCGGTGGACGCCTGGATGACTATCCGCCGAGGGGACACCAGAGACAGGCTGCTGGGCTGCTTCTGGACCGACGACAGCCTCCCGTTCTGGATGACGCTGTCTCCGCTCTGCGTGGGAACCGTGGGCACCGGTACCGGGATGGGGGCTTTGGGTTTCTTCTCCTCCGTTTGGTGCGTCTTCCTGGCGTTTTCGCTGTTGAGCTGAGCCACCTGGCTGGACGGGAGCTCCCGAGTGGGCAGCGGGTTCGGGGTCACTTTCTTTGCGCTTTTCTTGGCCGAATTGGACACCAGCTTCTTCCAGGACAGAGACACAAACATCGAGTGCCGCTTCAGACTCTTGTCGTTTTTCAGCGCATCTCCCGCCACCTCGGCGTCCATGATCGACGCCTTCTTGGTGGCGGGGGATATGGAGAGGACGGTTCCCATGTCTGCACAGAAGAGGAGAGCTGCGGCGCTGCGGATGCTGCTGCAACTTCAACGCACAGTCTTCTGCAGAGTGAGAGGCGGTCAACAACAGTCACGACAATAATTGAAGCTCCATCTACACGTTGATTTTTGCCCGTCTAATCGTTCCCCGACGGAAGAGAAGAAAAGTAGATCTGTTTTGTTGTTGTTGTTTGTTTTACCCCGGTTGAAGATGGACTGTAAATCCAACAAATGCTCCCTCTGTCAGCACACGGAGCGGCACGGGGACGCTGCGACACAATTCGATGTGGCTCAAACCTCAACGCAGATTAGTCGCTATGCGTAAATCCCAAGTTTGAACGAACCAGCAAAGTGTTGCGTCTGACTGACAGCTCTGCCAGCCAATGAGAAAGACAATCCATGATCCAATCGCCTGGGGTGTTGTTTTTAGGTCCAAGGTGCCATTCATCGCAATCCACACGAACTGGTCTTGGTGATCTGCTATTCTTTACACCTTGCCTGGGTACTTTAGAAAGTCAGTGCTATTTATAAGTCAGACCATTTATGTCTAATCTTGTTACTCCACCCCCACCTCCAACACTCCCCGCCCCGCCAAATAAACACTTCTAAGTAAAGGTTTGTGTCACCTTAAAGCCTGCATTCACTCCTAATTGTTGTTGTCAACTTATTCATTGTTCGAGCATCAGTGGCCAGACTACAGTGGAGTTAACTAAAGTGCTGTTTTTACATTCAGCTGACACTGACCAGACACACTGAAAATACAATTGGATGTCTGGACCTACAAACTGCTCCAACCCATGTACTCTGCTTTGGTACGATAACACAGTTGGGTCTAGCTTTCTTTACAAGCACACTCTGCTGCAATCTATTCTGCTGCAGTTTTGCATGCTCAAGTATACATTGAGTCTTTCAAATAAACGAAAGAAATCAACTAGAATGCAACAATTTACAGTTCCTTTTTTTTTTTTTGCACAATGGAACATAGATTTGATATCAAATGTGGAGAAAGGGTTAAAACAAAGCCCTTATAATTATGCGAGTACCATTAATTGAAAGAAACAACAACTGGAATCCAAAGACACATTAGGTCAATCAACAACTGAGGGATTAAATGACTAAGAAAATAAATTGACAAATTCTGAAACGTTTAAAGACCTTTAAAGGTTCCACCACGTCATATACACAGCAATATTTCAGGTAATCTAAAGAAATCAAGTTCAGGAAGCATTAACCCCACAAATGTAGAAAGTCACTGAACATCATTTGGAGGATTGGGCTACATCATCAACATTTGCACTGATTCAGACTTCATCTGTTTCATTAAAGATCTCTCACATTTCAGAAAGATGATGCTAAACCATAAATGTCAACATTGTGGCTTCACAATAATATCATTCTAAACTGACTCATCTTCACCCCATTCATTTATATTTTTTATTTTCATCATCAACATGTAACATTTAATGTATCTAAAAAAGAAAATGTAAACAAAATGGGACAACATTCCTCCTCCTTTTTGTTGATGTATTGCTGTTATCACATCCAGAAATGATATGCTCATAGCACAACATTTCCTGTAATCATTTAATGTTGTTTTTATGTTCTATTATGGATAAGACATACATTGATCAAATGTAAAGATCACTGTTTGCCATCCAAACTAATTCACACAACAACAACAACAACAACAACAACAACAACAACAACAACAACAACAACAACAACAACAACAACAACAACAACAACACACATAAAATAACAATACAGAGGAAAATAATACCCCCCCAACCTACATCAACCATTCAGGGTAAGCAATGTAATTTTTAAAGAGTAAATTTCATTTCAATATTTTTTTATGATCTTATTGTGGGCATGTTATATGCAATGTATTGGGCCAAGTTGAATACGTCTATACATGATATCTGTGCTGTGTACATGTATCACAATATGAATGCCCAATCCTATTTTTGTGTGTTCTTCTGACTGGCTCAGAAATTAAGTAAATTGTGTAAATTAATGATCCATGCAGATTTTCGCAAAGACCTCACAGGATGTGTTGATTTTTACCAAATCAAAAATGACTTGATATATTCAAAGACTTAGTGACATGTAATCATCGAGATTGATATAATCTAATCCGTAGAAAAAATGTTGTAGTAGTTCTAAAATTAAATATAGATACATTAATTCCTATATCATTTTGCATGAGCTGTTTTAGCATTTTGATAAAACCATCTCACTAAATGAGGTGGTGATTTGGACATTCATCTGTCCATTTGCAAAAGCTTCATTATTGTTTTCCTTTACGGTATTATTACTATTACATAGAAGATTTTTAATACATATTCTGTTTCATGGGCACTTGTTTGACCAGCTGCACCTGTAACACACACTGCATGTGCCTCCAAACCATAAGGTATGAAGGTTGTAGAGTAAAAAAAAGTGGCTACTTTACAGCATTTTTTAACTTGTTTCAAAATAATTTAAATGACTCAAATATCTATTCTTCCATCAATAATTCATACAAGAATGTTCCCGGAGGAGCTGTTCGAAAGATATCTGTGCAGAGCATTTGTGCAAGCACTGCTTAAAATCATCCCAAAATTGTTTGTTACTTTATCCTGGCATAAGCATAAAACACACAACTGGTTCTTAATATTATTACCATTTCAGCCTGCATACAGCTGTTTAGCACCAAACAGCTGTGTATTAAAGATAATCACTATTGGTAGTTGAGGCCATGGTGATGATGGTCTGATATCTGCTATTCCTGTTTAAACTGCCTGACAAAGCAGTTAAGGGGGATATGAATAGGTCAGAGAGTAATCTCAGCCAAACTTGGCAAATTGAGATGAAAGACTGCAATATCCTGAAACTCTAAAGTACTAACGATTCACATAAAGGCTTTTGATCACCGCAGCGTTTGATCCAACACATCGTAAATCAGATCCCCATCAAAAGAAATGCTTTCATCATAAATCAAACAAAATGCAGCAGGAAATAAAGTCGCCTCAATGTAATGGACATGAGGCCTTAAGCTTTTCAGGATGAGTTATACACCATGATGGAGATTTAAAGGGGAAAAACATCTGACATCTCTTTTGTGTGTGCGTGTGTCTTTTTTGGTACTTCAAGGCACTTTAGTTACATCACCAGTGTCTCAAATAATTCAAACGCAAAACCTTTAACATGTTAGTGAAGTTTACAGCCTGGGTTCTGAGATTTATGAAAGAACGCAATACGATGCAAAAAGCAGGTGAATAGACTATCTGTGTGGTGATACAATGATTGTGAGGTAGACCACTATGTAGCTGGCCAGTATTTAACACAGTAACAAAGGCAGAAATGTTTAATGATAATAAAAAAATGTTGCAGAGGTGGGATAATGTCCTCAAATGTTTAATCACAATTTTAAAACTGTTGAAACTGCATAAGGAGAGTGAGACTTGCATTAAGGGATTTCCATTTTTTATATCACTTTACAAACCGGAGGGCCACAGCGTGCTGGAGGATATCCCTTGATGACAAGTAAGAATGTTTAGCTACACCATGGACAGGTCATCAGTCCATCACAGGGCAAACACAGACAGACAGAGACATACACTCACAATCACACCCAGGGTCAATTTATTCACACCAATTAAACTTAAATACATATTTTTCTACTGTAGGAGGAAGTAGCCACAGAAAATCCACATACTGGGCAAACATGGTGCAGAAAGACTCCAACCAGGGACTTCAAGGATGTATTAGACCAAGATGTGTGAAATAAAAAACTAAAAAGTGAAAATGAGAGGAAAAAGCAAATATTTTGGTCCACAATATTGCCTTAGGGAGGTTGACACATCCAAGCAACAACAGCATACAAATCACTAAGAAAGAATAAAGATTAGGAAAATATATCAAAGTGAAATAAAATGTAAATTAATACTCATATACAACTAGTCTTTGTATAACTACTAGGTACCATCTGCAACTATCTACCATCTGCAATGGTGCAACATACAAAAGAGTGAAAAAAGATGAAAATCCACTAATGTCGGACTGTTTTTTGTTATTCCAGATGTTCACTCAGATTATTCATTTCATTCAAAAAGAGGGACATCTGATGTGTAAATCATCAGCACAGACAGTACATCCGGTGCTTCTGAATATAAAAAGATAATACTTTTAATTGCTGTATTTTTAGCAGAGTTAAGTCTCATACAATAGCAGGGATTTGGGTAATAAGCATGGTAGAAACAGTTGGTTCATCTTGCCCATTTTGAAATACTTCAATTGCAGTCCTTTCTTTATTCCATCCATGTACTGCACTATACTTTCCACTCCTCATGTATGAAATGTAAGACACATACTGCATAACACAGCAATATCAAAATGGTAAAATCCACAGACCTCTGCTTTATTCAAACGTTTTGCTGATTAAGTTGAAATAAAAATGAGAAGATATGGTGAGAAAAAAATCAGCTGCCGTGTGCATATTTTCAGTAATGTAATAAGATGTTTGAAGAGACGGCCAATCGTCTTGCTCATTCTTTGAGGTAAGTCTGCCCCCTGGAGGCGTTTAAGTACAACTACAGCTGCTCATGTAATCCCCATTCTTTCACTTGGTATAGCATTTAAAGCAATAAATTAATGAATTCTCAACTATAGAAAACTTTCATTCTGTGGGCAGCAAAATATATAATTTACTGACCCCCAGGATATAGCATGGCATTTTCATGATGGCAACCATGGATTAGAGTTACCAGTAAGACTCAAGTGCAAGTGTTTGGCATCTGGATGGAAAGAAGAATATCTGAGTTACAGTTAAGACACAAAACATTTTTTTTGGCTATTTGAGAAGGTTTTAAAACTTTGTATCTCCTTAAAGAGGGATGCCGTCTACAACACGCTGTGGCCATTTCGAACACTTGGGGGCACTCACACTCAGCTAACTCCAAATCAGCCCCCTGTCTGTGAGTGGAGTGGAAGTATTTATCAAGAAGGGAGGGCTCAGTGCTGATATGTCCTGTCAGCAGACATCTTCGCCACTTCATCCTAACATTTAATTACTTCTAGTGAAACTGTGGAGCGACATATCAGGCAGACTGACTGAGGGGAGGGGGAGTAAAGGTTTCTAGGACCTCTGAGTAATATTTGCTTTAGTGACAGAATTCTCCCATCAACCCGCTGAGAGTCTGCCAGGCCTGTGGGAGTGAGTGGAAAGCACCCACAGCACTGATGGGAAACAAACACTGTAGTGCTGCGAATTACTTTGAGTGTTACCGTCCTGCAAATGCTTGTGGTGTGTTGCACAGGCACGCAGATCCTGCAACATGCAAGTAGTAGGTCTGCACATCAAAGTTGTGGTTGGCAGAATTGTGTGTCTTTGAAAATGAGGAATTGATTGCACCTGATTGCCTGAGTTACTGTAAACTATAGTTATTTGTTATTGTGGTGTAACTGTGAACATGCGTGGGTCAGCTTACTGCAATAGGGTTTCATCCATTCAGCGGAAGCTATACCAATTATTTGGAGAAATCTTGAGAGAAATATGTAATGGGCAAAAGAAACACCAGCATTAAAATAGAGTTCAGTGAAATTGTAACAGCTAAGACAAATGCTTCAGCAGAGAGACAGCAGCTTTATAATGATATTCACATAGAACAAATTCAATCCCTAGGTACCTAATGGAGACTTCAACGATTGTAACTGTTATGAATATCATTACAGTCACAGTTGTGGCATTACAGGAACATGTTAACTGCATCATTGCTCCCCCCAACATTTGTTCGTTAGGTAGTGTTGATGTGTTTTTGACTACCTGCAAGAAAATGCTTACATTTCCCATAAGAAATGAAACATCACTGAAAAAAAGCAATTCATTTTGATCATAACAAGCAATTTTATTACCTGGTGATATTGCCAATCTATATTGACTAATTTCCACAAATAAACAATAAATCCTGTGTGTGTGTGTGCGTGCGTGTGTGTGTGCGTGTGTGTGTGTGTGTGTGTGTGTGTGTGTGTGTGTGTGTGTGTGTGTGTGTGTGTGTGTGTGTGTGTGTGTGTTAGGCAGATGAAACGGATCAGGTGTCATGTCTTATCGAAGATATGTCTGTCAAAGCTTGTGGGAGGGATTAGTACTGACATGGGCAGGTGTAGACAAAATACAATCTAGACAGAGAAGAGTAGGACAGGTGGGATCATACAAACAGTCACACACACACACACACACACACACACACACACACACACACACACACACACACACACACACACACACACACACACACACACACACACACACACACACACACACACACACACACACGCACACACACACACACGCACACACGGGTCACTGTGAGTGTCACAGAGTTGTGAAAGAGCAGTCTCTCCTCCTCCTCCTCCTCCTCCTCCTCCTCCTCCTCCTCCTCCTCCTCCTCCTCCTCTCATCTGCAGCTGCATGGCCATGGAGTTCCTGATAACACACATGCACACACACTCACACAGACACACACTTTCCTTCACATATTTTCCCATCCATGACAAAGCAGGATTGTTAATACCACTGAATAGGGCGGTTCATATATCATTGAGTCATCCTCTCATTGAGAAATGTACAAGTGCTCTGTGAAGCTCACGGAAAGAGGATTTTAAAGGGGAGTCTCATTCATTAACACAAACTTCGGGTCAATTTTGTTTTAATTTCACTATGTTGTCCCATTAAGTTTTGCGTTGTTTTATTTGTCCAATCCAGTGTGTGCAGACACATGCTTTTGCTAATGTCTTTTGAAAACCATTGTCACTCATTTTTAATCTTTATAATCTAAACAGCAAGAGACGGGGTTTTCCAAGTATGGTAGCTGTTGGGATCCACAGAAGGTCTACAACAATACATTTTCCTGTGCTCGCGAGATGCTTAAAAATTTAAGTCAAAGTAAGTCTTTAAATATAGTCGGCAACAGATACAATCATGCCTTTGGACTAAAGCTTACTTTATAATTATAATTCATCTCCATCACACAGCAAACAATAAGCTCTAAATATATTTTATTCACAGAAGTTTGAACCGGTATGTTTTAGTCATTTTGTCTGAGGTATCCCGATGGTCTTCTTCTCCTGCACCTGCCTCTGCCTCACACTTTGAAAACCACTGACTTTGAGTGAACATTACTGGTTTTTCTACATAAGAAAAAGCCTTTACTTCTTCTTAATTCAACATTTGAACTATTTAGGTGAACATGACATTCATGTTCTGCCTCATTTACACTAATCAGTGAAGCGCCATCAAACACATTCAATACCTCATTCTCACAGATCACCTTCTTTAACCCTTTAGTGGGACATAGACCATATTTAGTCACTTTGTGCCTCTTGTTCTGTTTTCTTCAGTGGTAAATTAGAGGGAATAGTAGAGTTTTTAAGCTTATTGTTTATGTGAGAGTTGTTATTGTAGTATGTATCACATTTGTATAAATCTAATAGTGTTTGGCTTTGTTTCTTTAGTAAATCATCTTCTATTACCAGTTACTTCATCTGACTGATTGTTTATGTGAAATAAATCTGAAAAAGGAACAAATTGTGCTGGAACATCATCACTGTACACATAAAACTATTGCAAGCGACAGTCACTGACTGTGAACATACATCCAACAAGTATAGGTTTTCTTTATTGTTCATTCTTGTAAAGAAAAGTAATACTCAACATATATGAATAATCTTGAACGTGGAACTGAAGCCTATTTATGGATTAAAACAATTTTTTGATTACATTTTTTTTATTGATATATTATTTCTTGTTATAACAACTATTTCAACATTATGCCCCAACATTTGATCGTATAATTGACATGCAATGTTGTGTCTTTGTATTGTCTTTAAAGTCTTCAAATATGAAAAAAATAAATAAATCTTCAACCACACACATCAGGGTTGACTTTAAAAAAATGTATGCATATTTCATAGAGTGTTATCTATTGTTATGTAACGTGCTTGCATTTTGGGTGTGTATTTGCAGTTAATTAAAAGTGTTTTCTTAAAGTTCTTCCTTGTGTGCAAATCTAATTTTGACAACCTCAGAGCAGACAAATGTTGGGAGCAATCATTCCACAACATTGGTGTGAGGCATCTCAGTTAACATTGGCAACAGTATCTTTGTGAGTGAGAACTTAATTGTTAAGATCCTCATTTGATTCACATTTGAGCACTTCTCTCCCTGTCATGGTGCTTACAGACACATCTCTTTATGATTCTCCTCAGTTCCCGACTATATTAGCTGATGATCCAGTTTGCTCCAAAAATGAGAATGGGATGTGGATTGGATTGCTTTGCGAGTGGTAACTCACAAAGCTGATCTGGTGCGACTACCCTGATCAAGTATAATATGTAACAACACAAAAGCCACATCTGGTGTTGAGCAGCCCCACCTGCTGCTTCCCATTGGATTATGTAACAAAGGACAACAAAAAGCACAATATGGAGGCAAGGCTTTAACATTGTGTCGTTTCAATCAAACACAGCCAGGTGATCAAAGACTAAGCGCTCTCTCACATCCTCACTCAGACTAACAGGCTGATGTCGGTCCTTCTTCTCATATGAAATCAACCGCTCGTCCTGTCCTGCGCTGTTGTGGCTCGCTGCTATATTTAGAACGACGGATGATAAGCATACCAACACTTTGATGTTCTTATCTAAAGCATCCAAAAGGCAGATGGGGACATGCAAACTGTCAACACACGCAGGCACGCAGGCACGCAGGCATGCATGCACGCACGCAAGCACTATAGAAACACATAAATCAACATAGAGACCCGAATTTTAGATCCCAAGTGAGTCAGGCCCCACAAAGAGTATAGATATGTCAACCCTACCATGAGTATCCACTAGGTTGTGCCCTTGTCATGTTGTTATAGTCTATATAATACTCTGTTGCAGGGTTTAAGTGCAATGATAGGAGCATGCATTTCTAAGCAGATTCCCTGTCATTCCCAGACAAAAGCCAGTATTTGCAAAAGTGGCAAAGGAGATAAAACCACAACAAGTGAAATGCACAGTCTCCTATTTCTACACACACACAAGCTCTGCCCTTGTCATCAGCCCTGGCCTTTGATGACATACCGTCTAGTCGTACCAGCTCCTCTTTGTTCTTCCAAAATAAACCCTTCTCTCCTCCCAGCCTGCATCACTTCACATTTTGTCTTCTTCTTTGGGGTGACCCCATTCCTACATGTCTAGTTTCATAAATGAAGGCAGATTAAAAATAAATCAATGCTCAGTGATAAAAGCGACAATCTGGATTTTCAAGTAGGGGATCCTCCAACTTGCAAGTGTGTTTACAGATCTTTCCTGTTTAGTTTATGCAAAACACAGTCTTATAAAGTTAAATACAAGCATGTGCTCTTTTGAGTCGTGGTTATAAGTTTCACCCCAAACAAGACACCCATCCTTCCACCCATGCCCTACTTATTCCTTTGGCTTTGTGATGCAGTATATAGATGTTCGGGTTCACACGCAGGTTCAAATCCAATCTGTTTCTCAGTTGGAAAGGACTGGAGTGATGTTTACACAGTAGGGAGATTCCAGCTCTGTAGGAGCAGGCTTTGATGCTCAATAGGAGCTACTGAAGAAGAGCAGGAGGAGGACGGCAAAAAAGTACAGTTGGACAGAAAGAGAAACGAGATGATGATTATGATGACCCTGTCAGATTAACCTTGTATTGTTCCTCTTGTAATCGGAAAGATTGCAAAATATCGGTAACAGATGTTTCATGTTTGTGTCTGTGGGCCTATCATGCCTTCAGGTCAGGATTTAAGTCAATGCTGGTTTTCTAGGATTGATTCTGGGTTTTGTGTACACATTTATAATAAAACACACTAAAACTGGAGACACTGTGGCATCCTTTTGTCAACAATTTTCACAGACAATGTTCCTATACCATTCATCTTCTATACCCCTTTATCTGACATAGAATTACAAGTCTCTGAATTCACCCACTAACCACAAATGCCTGTTTTTAGACTTTTAGGAAACAGGATTACCTGGAGAAACCCAAGGAATCCAATCACAGACTTGAACCAGGGAGAGTCTGAGGTCAGACTGCAAACCACTACACCTCCGTGTGACACCTGACGTCAGCGTTGTTCTTAAGGATGTTCTCATAGCCAAACCACAAATTCAGAGATGAAAGTCCCACTTCAAAACCAGCAAACCACTGGCACGTTTATTGTAAAGCGGTCAAACTGAGAGAAATGAAATGCTCAATGTTCACTGCAACGGACACCAAAGCCACACACATCACTTCCAGCGCCCCCACCACCACCACCCACCCCCAAGCCTCTGGGTGTTGTATTTTCTCTGAGCCAAAAATCAGGAAAGGCTCCCTGCCAGCTGGCTGATGTATTGAACTGGTGGCTATCTAACCCCACTCCCTCTCTACCATACATCCACATCCTCACATTCTTTTCCTTCAGACCATTACATCAGCAGAAATCTTGTATAAAGCTAAACATAGAAAATGCATATCCCAAATGACTATCAACATATATACTGTACTTCAGTCGCTTTATTATATTCCTTAGGTTGATCAACACTGGTATCTTATTAAAGGCCTGCTAGTGTTGTGAAATCAGATCAACCGGAGGGCATCTCTGGAAGACTTAAAGCCAGCTAATTTAATATTCTGCTAATTCAATGTTAATTTTGCATATTGAATTTGTTTTGATTAGAAGCAGATGAACTCATGACAACCTGTAAGACAGAGCCTCGTGAGTGAAGAAGATAAAAGGAAACAAAATGTGACTCAAGAGCCAATAAATTCTCTGTACGTCATCCACGACTGAGAGTGGAGGGAGATCCTGGGACAGGAGTCAGTGCATGCTTGATGGGCGACATGTCCCGGAGCAGCGGGGAGGCACTGTACATCTTGTGATATTCAAGAGAGAAGGGAAATGATTCTGAAGAAACTCATGGACATAATGAATGGCATAGAAATCCATAATGCATGAGGAATTCGATAAAAACATAAAAATGTAAATTAGTTTGATGGAAATTATCTAGGAAAGTAGAAAATAAGGCAAGCAATCTAGCCTAACGTAAAATAACACAAACATATTCAGAATACATAAATATTGTAATAAAGATGTTGCTATACTGATAATAAAATGACAAGTCTAAACCTGTACATAGATTCAGCTCTTTAAGCAGCACAAACCCCAAAAATGTCTGTGCAAATTGCAAATTTTTTATTTGTAATGATTAGACAAGTATGTATTTGGTCAAGCATTGGGATTTTATTTATGTATAACATCTTATTCCTCAGTTTGAGTGCTGTTTGATACTTTAAGATTGTTACTTGCATTACTTTAAATGAAGCCTGCATACATTTTGCTCTTTAGTCTCTTCACTGTGTGGCAGATTCTTCTTATCATGCCCTTTACGGACTGAATTCTGCACTAAGATCTTTGACTTTTATTCCAAGGTAAATTAAACACTTTTTCAACCAGATGTCGGGCCTACAATCTTTGGCTGCTCTCCCCAAACCTGAGCAAAGCTCACTGGCATTGGAGATTGGCATTTTGAATGAATGGTCGTATCTGACAATGATTCAATAAAAGAATTGTTGAAATGTTGTTAGCCACCTGAATGAAAAAAAGACTGGTTCTACAAAAAAACTGTTTTGCAATCTTGGAGTCATCTCTTTCCACCCTGGGTAAAAAGGTGGCTTGAAAATCGACCAGTCATCTTTACCGTTACCTCTCTAAAATATTATTCAGTCATGTTAGTAACATTTCACTGAGATATATGCATGATAGTGAATCCTCATACATTTCGGAATTGTAAAATAATATTACTTCAACCGATATCACATTACCTACGATCGATTTGAATAATTGATTTGTGAGGATTCAGAATCATTGCATCTATTTTGAACTGATGTAGGAAATAAATGTCAAAAAAACAGTACAACAAAGCAGCGAGAAGTTTGACTAATGCAGGCTTCATATTAGTATAACAATATTAATAAATTCTACTCCCAGCTTTGAGCAGCAAGATGTTATAGAGCATTAACCTGTAAAGTGATGACTATTGTAACAGATCCATTTAATGCAGTTTGTTTTACTGTTTGAAGAGAAGAAGAAAGAAGAAGAAAAAACCCTTAGTGCATAAACTCCCCCCCAAACTCCTGGGCTTCCTTTGTTGAAGTATGGTTCAGTGCTACAAAAGCATAATGCTCAGAGGAAATTAGTTCAAACACCTTGTAAGTGTAAAAGTGCATGTTTTTCTACCATTCACTCATTTTCTGTTTAGTTGTCTATGTGCTAAAACAGGTGTTACATCTCAATTCAAATCTTGCAAAACGCTTTTCTCCACCCAACGCTTGTAAGCATTCACATGACTCAACAACAGAGGGCAGCATTGCATCCTACTATAAGTTATTTGGTTTCTCGCGCCTGTCTTTCTCCTGCGAGTAAAGCTGGAACACATGACATCAACTCCTGCATTCTCCCATGTGAATTACCAGAGTCCTCACCCAGGGGTAAGGAGTCATCCAAGGAAAACAACCAAACCAACCAAAAGACTCTATTAATGGAATGTGGCAACGTTACAACCACAGTGAGCTGCCATCTCCTCAAACAGGTGCTGACACTATGTGTGAAGTTGAGTTTTAATTAGTTTAATTATATTCATAGGTCCTTGCAGATTTTTTTTTTTTTTTTTTTTTTTTTTTTTTACAATAACACTCTAAATGCAAATGTAAGAGAAAGTAAACTCTTAAATAGTTACAATAGACCTCTTGAAAGCTCTTGTGTGGTCTGATTATTTTGGTCTGATTGTGCCCTTTTCCGAGGCACTAAATGACTCATAACCCCTGATATACAGCTAAGTAGACAGCCTTGACTTCTGACCTTTCATGTGCCGAGGAGTCATCAAGACCAGCGTCAATTATAGTTTGAAAGTTTATTTATACACCAGATAAAAAAGCTTCATTCAGACAAACCACAGCTGAAAGTCCTCTGCTCCAATCATGCTTGATTGTCTGAATGTTTGAGTGCAGTAGCATCACGTATCTCACAGTCAGCAGCGACAGAGCCCAACACGGACAGATCACACAGCTGCTGCTAATGTGGATCTTGTTATGGCAAGGGCACCCAGAGGAGCATTTCAGCCCCACAGCGGGCCTCCCTAGCGAGGCTGCTATCGTCCCACATCAGCCCTGGGCTCCTTGATGTGGTTTGGGAGGACATGACGGGGCCGAGCGGGGCCCAAAGTGATCAGTCGTGCAGTAACATCTGAAACCCATTTCCCCACAATTAAAGAGAGAGAGAAACTATCAGGACCAAACATCGCCCGTTTCCACGGCATCGAGTCAAACATATGCATGTGTGTGTATGTGTGAGCTGTACCTCCCCACCACAATCGATCCCAGACTCACACACACACACACACACACACACACACACACACACACACACACACACACACACACACACACACACACACACACACACATACGGATGCACACAATCCTTTCCCATCCTAAACAGTGACGGAACAGTTCCAAATGTGTTTACTTACAAAGGAAACCACTTGCCACCAGAAACTGACATTTATGGAGACTGATACGAGCAGACATATCCACACAAACAGTCACACAAGAAGCCAGGAAAGAGTAGAAACACACAAACATGTCACAAAGAAAGATGCAAGCAGATGTTACGTGTCAGGTGAATGTTCCTTAAACACCTGTGCCACCAGTCTGACTGATAAGATATATATATGCTCCTGTTTGAGCATTACATGATGTATTCAATCCTTTTTAAGAGTCAAACACTTAAACCACATTTTTTTACGAGATTTGAGATGAGGATGCTGCGATTGATAGGGTATACATGTTTTATGATGTGGTTTTAGGGCCCGGAACAGTGTCAGGTTCACTGGTAACTGGAGTTACTTATATTGCTTTGTGTCTACCGTCTTAAGCCGTTTTAAAGCACTTTACACTGTTACTCAAATTTACCAATCACACACATACACCAACAGCAGCCGTACAAGCCCACATATAGAAGCAAGATGGGTTCAGTATATTTTTTCCCAAAGACACAAACTGACTTAGCTCCACAACATGATTAAAGTTACATTTAGGAATTTGATTATTTCATAGAATAGAGCCCACATGTGAAAATGTTATATTTGTGATATTAGCTCACTGGTGTCATATGAACTATGCGGTGCCAACTTGTGTGATGGGCTTTCAAATGCTGGGCCGCACCATGTTTGGTACATTTTTAAGCGTTAATATTTGGTTTGAGAGCTAAGTTATAATTAGGTTAATGTCAAGGGCAGAATTAGGCACTTGGCAATGATAGCTGTATGGTGAAGGCAACAGGTTAGGAAATGTGTGACATCAATAAATGGGCCCCACAAAGACAGAACCTTACATCAATGTGTGTGTTTGTGGATCTGTGCATGCATGTCTGTGTGTATACTAGCAAGTTACGCCTGTTGAGTTGCTTCGTCTGGATGCTCATCGAACATCAAACACAATAAAGCAACGAGTGGAATGGAGCTGATTGCTATCTCCAAATGTAATCAAAGCAATTCAGCCCTCTAAAACACAGGCACATGCTCCTCTCACCGCACGCGCGCATGCGCGCACACACACACACGCACACGCACACGCACGCACGCACGCACGCACACACACACACACACACACACACACACACACACACACACACACACACACACACACACACACACACACACACACACACACACACAGTCGTACAGCCATACACATGTCCACACACTGTGTCCCATTCCAAACCCAGAGTAAAGGCCATGCTCTTTTCTCAGTACCTCCTCCTTGGTTCAGATCATTGCTCGTGATGTGCTCACCATGTCCTTGGCTTGTGATGCGCGGAGCAGTCACAGAGTGCTTCCCTTTGCTGTGGGATCAGCGGTCGGCCATTTTACAAACATCCTCCACGAGAACCTGTCAGTGAAGTTCCTATTCAGTCGAGCCAAGAGCTGCAGCTTCCCATGACCCTCAGCTTTCGTGGGTTGGGTTGACCCACAGTAAACCCAAAAATGACCCTCAAGAGCAGCTAAAAGTGTTTGATCAGTTTGTCTGTTTTGAATGAGGAATGAATGCGATTACATGGATCCACATTCAAGGCCTAGGAGAGCTCAGCGGCTCCCCATAATGATCTTGCTCCCTATATATGGATTCAAAAGACTCACAAATGAAATGGCACAAGCTGAAGGAGCTTGAAAGTGTGAGAAATACTACTTGATAGTGAAAAGTAGATGATAGCTGACACCACATAAGCTGGACATGTTATTTTGTGGTCTGAGAAAATCTGCCAGAGGACATTTTTTTTAGATCAGAGATGTAAGTTTGGTTGACAGCTTGCTTTTTTTGGTCATTTGAGTGATCTCATTCTGAGAGAAAACCAGATCTGGTCACTTCTGTTACTTGTGCTGTGTGTCTCGACATATTTGTTCTGGCATAAGTTATGTTTCATTGGCTCCCGTGTGATAGCAGACTACTTCAGACAGAACAATCTGCAAAGTACGCCACAGGAACTTGCCTGACGAAATGTGAGGAGGATTGGGTGATGGCGGGGAAGACTGACAGAAAAAGTGGAGCGAAAGACACTGAGATAAAGCCAGAGGGAGACAGAGACAAAGCAGAGCTCGGAGTCAAGAGCAGATAGATAAAGCCCTTAAGAGAGAGAGCAACAGAGAGAGGGAGAAAGAGCAAGAGAGACTGAGTGGGACAGAGGGAGAGAGAGCAAGAGAGAGCAAGAGAGAGCAAGAGAGAGCGAGCAGAGCCAAAGAAACGAGAGGCAAACAGACACTGAGCCAAATCACCACTGTTTGATTCCTTGCTAAGACAAGCATGTTCTAAGTATCCAGGAGTGAGCGGTACTTTCACTGGACTTCTCTGAAAACAGCATCACAGGGAGAGGCATTCTTTAACCTTTCACCTTTTGTAACTTGGCAATAGCCGGCCATCAACTTCTATTGCCTTCCTCGGGAGACGGGAGGGGAGCTGACGAGCATGACATCAATTTGTGGCTCAGGGAAATCGAAGCTCTGAAAACAGCAATCCCAGGCTAATCTGTTATGTCTTTGGATTACCAGGTTTGCATAAAGCACTTTACATATACAGGCCTGGACATTTTGAGGATGATTAAGATATTCAACAACAAGAAATCCACTTTTCTGTCATAAAGTCTAGGATATATCAGATTTTACTTATTAATGGTGATGACTATGATATATGAACGATGGCTAGAGATTCATGATGACCATCCGGATGTGCACGAGCGAGGAAAAATAACAGTTTTTGTTTACATGCTGATGCTTCCAGAACTGTGAGCTTTTTGGTTCAGCTTTAATCAGATATAAATGAATCTGTAGAAGGCATAGAATCATTTCCTCCGGCCGTGATGTTCCATCTTTGGTGTTAACCTCTGCACAGGGCCCCTTTGGCAAAGTCATATGAAACAGATTTACCTGACTGGGGCAAGGGAATGAGGAGTAGCAGAGAAAGGAGGACAAAGAACAACATGAGGTAGAGTGGAGAGATAGAAAGAAAGAGTGAGAGAGACAGGGTGAGAGAAGATCCTCTGAGGGCAGCAGCTCTGGTTTCAGCCAGCCCCTGATGCTGACTGGCAGCCATGTCAAAAGCTAAGAAGTCAAACGATGCTGATTCTCAAGTTCATCTTTAGGGCATGACAAAGTAAAGCTTATTATTCATGATTTGGGAGGGTCAGGAATGTGCAAATGCAGTTTTTCCCTGTGCGCCCGCTTGTGCCCCAAGGCACACACAAACCTACAGGTGGGACTTAGAATGACAGAAAAAATAGATACATGCTATGGTATTTAGATCACGGTTTAGTGTTTGTTGACACACAGGCACTGTTCATCAACATAACTTGGCTGTCAGTAGTTAATGAGGAGCAAAAACTTTTTCAGGATTATTATCCGCTCATAGTAGAAAGTGGATTAAACATCATTACCGCTGAGAGATTATCCCTGTGATGTACAGTATGTCAGGAGCAGACCTTTGTGAAGACACAAGTTTCATAGATTAGCGATCATGACACGGGAAGGATAATCACATGACGTCTGTTTGGTGGAGCCGGCCCTTTACACGCTAAAGTCTGCCAGTGAGTGAGCAAAGTATCACTGCTGGTCTGCCAAAGGCCAAATAAGCAGTTGTGTGACCCTCTGTATTGTTTCAAATTGAAAGCCCACTTTTCAAATGACATACCTGGAAAATCATAGCCAACAATGTGTTGGTTGTTATTGTTTGGAGGCTAAAGTGCACCGCCCATCTTACAGCCAGAATTCAATGCAGGATCTGTGTGCAGAGGACCCAGCATGTATTAATGACAAATCATATTAAAAAGAGTGTTTTCCAAGATGCAATGGCAATGGAGTTCAGTATTCATCAGGTCAGTAAATATTAGCAATTAATTGGCTTGAGGTTGGTAATATTTGGATGGATAAAATGTAGTTTTTTTTTTGTTTTTTTTTTATTATCTGGTGTCAATATTTATTTATTTTGTCCACTTTACTTTGCTCTCATATTTGTTTTGTTGTGTTTTTGATTATTTTGCTGTTATTATTCCCACATGTCCAAAATAAACTTCTTCATTCATTCATTTTCACATTAGTACAGCAGAACAAAAGAAAAAAGGAAAATTGATTGTGTTCATTTATTGCAGAGACTCTCCTTAACATATTTTGGAGGTAAAGCTCTACTGTGTTTGTCATTCTTTAGTTCAGGTATGTTTAGAACATTACATACCTACTACACCTGCACTTTCCAACACAAGGTCATGTTCCAGCAAGTAGATATCCATACATTGACAAAGACAACTTAAACTGCACTTTAAGAACACCTGTGTTTTACAGGATGTTGGAAACTTATTTTGACATCATAATAAAGCTTACATAATATGATTTTGTCCTGCAATCATTATTTCTATATCTTGTCTTTTTCATGACGAAAGGTTTGCAGGTCTGACACTAAAAGATTTAGCATTTTATACATGGTGAAACTATCAACCAACCCTTTTTTCCCAGTTTTGTTTCAATGCAGTGCCTGTGGCATAATAAGGTCATCAATTATGTAAAGCTTTTTAAAATGTTTTATTATTATTATTATTTTTAACTTCTCCTTGGTTGGGGATTTAACGTCATCAGCTAAATTAATGCTGTGGCAAGTAACTATAAAGCAATTCAGGAAAACTGTTTTGCTCTGCACTAAGAAGTGAATATCCAGATTTAGTCAAACGGAAAACAAGAGGCTATCTGTGGGGTGTGTCTTGACCAAAACCACCATTGCAAAGTACTTATTCAATAGAATAATTGACGAAATGAATTTGACTTTGCTGTCTGGGAGCTGACACAAAGCCACAAATGAAGCAGTGTCACTGAACGTTTGAATGGGAAAGCTAAATTAAATAGTTGGTTGTTTTTTGTAACAAAAGTTTGAACTATAAAGTGACTGCCAATCAATGCTGAAAACATCCTTCTCACAGTTTCAGTTAAGGTGTAACTTCGCTTTTGGTTTTTGTGGAGATTGTCTTGTTCGTGGCATGTTGGTGGAAGACTAAACAATCAGTCCTGATATTTCCTAAAAAAAAAAAAGAAAACATTTATGTGCAGCCTCTTTAGTAAAGTGATCAAAAATATTTTTTTCATTGTCTTTCATTCATCTTTAGGTGTTTAAACTCTTCAGTTGCAACATGGAATTGGCAATTAACAGCAAAACCATATTAAGAAGTACAAAGGCTGTTTTCTATGTTTTGATCAGTTTTAATTCTTTACTTCTCTTGATATTTTTCAAGTGTCACTATTCTTTTAATATATCTTCGACATCATGCTTGTGGTTATTCTATAAGTAAATAAATATATATGAATGAGATGAGATATATGAATGAAATAATTTTCCTGGAATATTCTGTGTCAGATAGCTCCTCATGGCTGTTCCCTGATGAGTTTCACCTGAGTGTGTGATTGTCTTCACCTGATGGCTGTGGTATATATTTGGCTTTTTTTGTGTTGTGTTTGCTGGTCCATCTGTGTTTCAGTGTTGTGTTCCTGTGATTTTTACATTCCTTATGATACAGACTTTACTCTGTGTTTGGATTTTTGGCTCGGCGGCACGGCTTTGTTGGCGACTTCCGCCACTTCCCCTTTCCCCAGTGCTTCTTATAAAACAAAGAAAATCCTACCTAAAGAAATCCTACTATTTTACGAGGCAACTTGGGACAATTAACCACCCACCCCTGAGTTAAAGGCTGATGTTCAAGGGAGCAGCATGGCCCAATGCTCCAAAGGGAAAAAAAGATCATGTAACTTGATTTTCCAATGGTATTAAATTGACATTTACTAAATTCTTGAGTGGGGCAGAAAGACCACATGCTTGTAACATTTAGCTATTTTCATGAAGCTATAAAAAAGCTCCTATTGTGTTTTACAGTGTTGCATGCCATTTTATGTTCATTTCTTTTGTGGTACGATATAAAACACAAACATTACAAGAAGGGTGTTAGACTCCGCCAAGGCTGAGCATTGTCTCTATTGCTATGATTTTCATGGACGGGTTGTTGAGGCGCAGTTGAGGTCAGGAGGGTATTGTGTGGCGAAGCTTGAGGGTGGCGTCACTGCTTTTTACTGACGATGTTGTCTTTTTAGCTCAATACACAATGCCTCTGGCATGCACTGGAACAGTGCAGCTGAATGTGTAGTGGTTGGTATGCGGCTTCGCACCTCTCAGTCGTCTGTTCTGAAATGTATTGTGTAATTTACAGGTCGGGGAGAGGACTTACCACAGGAGGGGAAACTTAAATTATATTACATTGTGGTCATCCGCAGAATAGAATATGTATAGGTGATGTAATAGAAGATGACATTGGCATTTATGATAGCTACCAGCTTTGCTTCTGGTTGGAGGTATATCAGCAGCAGTCAATTGCCCCCCATAGAGAAGATGGAGGAGGCTATGAGGAAAAAGGTACAGTGATCTGCTTTCGTATTTGACTATGTGGGGATCATCTGTGTTCACCATGTGATGGACTGGCAATCTGGTGTAATCTGCCTATGCCCTTTGTTTGGTGGGGCTGGGTCCAATGCCCCAAAACACTGAACATGGAATGAACAGATGGAAACAGGTGGAAAACAGTATAGTTTAATGACCATACATAGAAGAAGATCCTTTTGGTCATCAACTGCATTGCAATCAAAAGTGTACAAACTGCAACTAAATTAAATATCTGCTGATGATGTTTCTCTTGTCATAATGCTTGAACTAAGCTAAAAAAAAAAAAAAGTAGTAGATAGTCACTTTGAAACACTCTTTCTTGGCTTATCTTGCATATATCAAGACATCATCTCTCACTGATCCTTGCCTGGGCATGTTTTGACCTATCCCTATCTGTGGCGATAGAGTGTAATACCATGCAGCGACCTGTAGACGGAGCACTTTCCTATACTCTCAGACCTACCTTCAACAGCTGGATCTAACACCTGCTCTCCAGATGTGTTCTGGGAGAAGGAGAAAATGAGCTTGACTTTCAAACTCTGTGGGGCTCTCTCTTGCTATACTAAATAAGTAGTCTCACAAATGCAACCTTCTCACCCTTCTGTTTGCACCTCTTAGTCTCCGACTCTGTCGAATCTTCCCTGCTCAGATTATTGACATAAATCCTTGTTACACCCAAACTGCAGCAACTGAAAGAACTGAAACATCACCTGGATCCACAATGCATGGATTGGGCACAGGGGGTCCTCTTCACATCAATCCCTCTTCCAGATGTCTTCTTCACCCTCAAAATAGCCCTTAAAATAACTCCTCCAACTGACAGTGATGAGGGATTTGTTTCAGTGGCACTTCAACACCAAGTGCCACTGACTTGGGTATAGACTGTGTTTTGTTTGGGTTACTACAAGCAATTGTTTTGAATCACATAATGGTTTGAAGGGAGACCTCGGCCTAACTTAAGATGGGTTTCTGTTGAGCTAAGTCTCTTAAAGTTCTAAACTGTTGAAGGTTAAATCCTTTGGCCTCCCTGTGATTATTTCCTGTGTGTCTGTAGTAAATCTGCATGCACACTGCCCTGCCTTTGAAGACAGAGCTACTTATCCCTGAAAGTTGTGAGAGAAGAGGGGGAGGGAAGACAGAGAGAGCCAGCCAGGCAAAAAGAGGGAAGGGACAGTCACAGTTGGTGATGGAAAACTCTTTTCAAAAACATGCATTTTTCATGCTTTAACAGTTGTTAAAGCGTCAAGGGGAGAAAATAGAGTGAGCAACAGTGTTGTGACAGATGGCATGCCTCATGTTGCTGTTTTGCTTTATTATTGGACTTTGCCATATTACAGATAATAAACAAATAAATGCCAGATTATATTGATCTGTTTTTCTTTTATTTATGCCACCACAAAATGGCGGGCAAATGAAGAGAAGTAGAAATGGCCAAAGGGGAAGGCCGTGTCTTTAATATTTGTCATGAGAGAGAAGCCACAGGGAGGGTGTTTCCCTCTGGCCCGAGGGCCGATGCTGTGGTGACCGCTGCCTGCCTGCCTGCCCGCCTGCCCGGGCTGCCTGTTAGCAACGATGTTTCATCCCGGGAGCCTCTCTGGAAAAGCTGAACTCCATTTGCCTGGGTTGGTTGACTCCTGGAAGAAGAACAGTCAAGTCAGCAACGGATTGGCCCTGATACCGTGCAGCTGTTCGGAGAGCAAAGCACCACGAGAACCGCTGAAGGAACCACTCGGGGAACCGCGTGGAGAACCTCGACATGTGTCATAACCACAATTTACAGAGTTGTGTGTTGCGAAACAGATATATGATACCATGACACTTAACAAAGTTATTTTTGAACTGGTATATAAGTCCTCCTGACTACAAGCTTGGATGCAGTGATGTGGAGTTTTTGTCAAAGCTTCCTGTATTCGTTCACATGCAGTTGCAGTAATTTCAATTTTTCAGCACATCACACTTTCATGTGTTAAGACTTTTTATAAAAACTGAGTTTTTGACACAAAGATTCTACTGTTCGCAATATAAGCCACATTGGTGAGAGATGATCATCAGTTTAAATCATATTTATTATTACCATGATGAACTATATATATATATATATATATATATATATTGACTGTGAATGCCTGTTATTGATCTGTAGTTTGCCAAAACATTACAGTGAAGCCAAACACAGGCAGACAAGAGCAAAAGCCTTCAAAACACAAGCAGTGGACTGTTTTCAAGGTTTGGTCTCGATTTAAGAAAAAGTCTTATGTTTTATGATAATTGTAAATCTAGTTTTGAAAAAAGTTTGACATTGGTTTCTTTGAGATTATATTTACAGAGTTACACACATATATATGTGTGCATGTATGACTCATAGTTCGGATATTTCAAATGTGTGTCCATATTTTTATTTGGTGTGTTGAATAATGTACAATGTAAAACAAAAGGGCGTGAGTGCACCAAATTCTTATTTTGCTTTTAGAGCATTAACAACATCCATACCATATCCATTCTGTACTTATTTTTACAAGAATGAATGTCATTCAACTAGAACATGTAAAATGTAATAATAAATTGCAGGACTTTAAAGTGCAATTTCAAATACATTATAGTGCAGGCTGACAAGCACACACAGTGTGATCTGAAAAAAAAGGTTAAATTTGCATTAGAACACATGACCATACAAAGAGAAACCCATATGCACACAGAAAAAAAGGAATACATTCCCAGAAAGATTGATAGTGATAGTGGTCTACCATTGGAGGTTAGCAGAGCAGCTGTTCCGTATATCTGAGGCAAATATTCCCAGGCCATCGTCATGACACACAAATACATAATGATTGGTATGGCGGCATCGACCCATTAAAAGTCATCCTGTATGCACTGGTACACATGTGCACACCCACGCGTGCATGCATGCACGCACGCACGCACGCACACACACACACACACACACACACACACACACACACACACACACACACACACACACACACACACACACACACACACACACACACACACACACACACACACACACACACACACATCCAGGAGCTTTCCAGACATTCTTAGTGATGCGTGGAGCCTCATGCCCCCATCACCATGTGTTGAAGTAGTGCACAGGCAACCACATCAGGGTCTTCAGCCCCACCCTGCTCAGCCACAGCATCAACACAAACACAAGCACTCACACACTTGCCTGGGTGAGCCTTTTGTTGCACACCCATGCAATGCAAACGAACACAAATATGCAAGCACAACACACACTGACATCTCTTTCATGCACCCATTGCCTGTATATATGCAGATATACTCATAGACCGCAGAAACACACACACACACACACACACACACACACACACACACACACACACACACACACACACACACACACACACACACACACACACACACACACACACACACACACACACACACACAGCAGAGGCATGCTCGGCCCAGCTGTAGACATATGGAACTGTGCAGGGGTTCAAACCAATGATGGTTTTCCAACTAAGAAATGTTTTCTGGCTGAATCTAGTTGATGTTACTGAGGTTTTGGTTGGTTTTAGAAATTTTGGGGAAACCAAATAATAGCAGTGGGAAAGTAATGCACCAGGAATTTGAGAAGTCATCAAAGGAAAGCATTTAATGCCATTTTTCAAATGTTTAATGAACAGTTTGTGTCTTCTGCAGCTTGAGGCTCTGTTTTCATATTTGTAGATGGAGCTCTGGAAGAGATGTCTTCACCAATATAATTTGCATGAATATATGATTTATTTATAACCAATGACCATATGTAAAATTCATTACAACTTCATGATGCATCTTATATTATTTAATGAGAAATTGTGTAAAGTTCTAACATATATTATTATCTTTCTAAGTTGCAAAATTCTTTTAACAACCTTTTTATTTCTGACAATTTCCTATAATTTACTGGATCATTTGGAGATCACAGGTATTAAATAATATAATGAGACTCCATGCACATTGGAAGCCTGAAAACTGAAACCACTTCAAACTTTCCAGGCCTTGAACTCTTTCTGTAAAGAGTTACGGTGACCCTTTGTGACCCTATAGAGGACCTGCAGGGGTCATACCTATTACAGTGGTTATAAACTCTTTCAGGTATTCTTTCTGTCTGTAATTAAAACAATAAATTACCCACTGATGTTGCCTGGGTGTTAATTGTGGCTTTGTGGGGCCCAATAATATACAGGTGCTGCTTTTGGGTGGATGTTGATCTTCCATTGACAATGTTCCCAGACTTTAAGAGGGTTTTTGTTGTTTGGTTTGCCATTACTAATGATCGGAGTGAATGATAGTGATTTTCTACCTTAAAATATTTATGACCTAGGTATGGAAACATATTGCATTCACACACAAATTGACTGCAAGGAATTTTTGTTTCATTAAGATTTTTTTGCAACTGTTTTATTTTGATTTAACAAAACTCCATACTCCCAGAATAGGCTTATTTTCCTGCTTGAACTCAGTTATTTATTTTCACTTTTCTCGTTTTTATTCATGTTTTAAATAATGGGAAATACTTGTGTTATCAAGTAATGGTTGTGGCTATTCTGTGTGGGAATCTCAGGATTTTGTGGTTGTCCACATGAGGAGCCTGCAATGATCTGAGTATTACAGTGTTTCTTCATGATGAAATGAACCACTGCAGTACGATCCATGGAAATAAGATGATATATCTGTAATACATTGAACATGGTCTGACACAAGAAAAACAAAAGTTCTGAAATTGCTGAAAATGCAGTTTTGAGTGATATCAATGATTTGGAAAAATATACTATGGAAAGCTGATTCATTTAGACAGTTTTTCTTTCCTTGCATTAATACAATGGACCTCAATACAAATGTGTATTATTTGTTTCATGGATAAATTCCTCACTGAAACAGCAAATTGCAAAAAGCTGAAGTTAAAAAATATATATATATATATATTGGATTAATATTGGATTCAAGTTCAGCATCAACTTACCAATGAGTTGCACTGAAATAAAAAAAAATAATCGTGTAAAATGAGCAGCCTCTGGTGAGTCAACAAGTCATTCAGGTCAAAAAAAATTAAAAAGCCTTGTTTCAAAAAAGAAAACTGAACTTGTCATTTAATAAAAGGGATTTCAAGGACATATTGAGAAATTATAATGGTACTGCATGATGGTGATGGCCATTTCTCCTTTCTCCTGTCATCTCCTGAGTTTGGGCTGTGTTTGGTTGACGTTCCTTAGGTACAGATATGAGTGCCTGTTAACTGGCACTGCTCCAGGAACAAAGCCACACTACACTGATGTGGATTCAAAATGTCAGGCCAGTGTGAAGTGAGGCAACCGCTGACTTAATGGAAATATTGACCAAGTTGTCAACGTCTCACCCCACAGTCTGGTCCTGTAGTACGCTCGATAAAACCTTCCCATGATACCATGTGTGCACACACGACCATGATCGTATTTTCATTTCTGTCTCTTTCTTGTGTCGTTGCTATGGCTATGAATGGCCTTGATTTCAACCGAAACCAACCCTGACTGAGATCCAAGATGAAAAAAAATCAACAGAAAAAAACATCATGATAACCATTGACTATACATTTCAGAGACAGTGTGCTTGTTTCTGGTATGATGATATGAAGTTCAAAATAATATGAGAAAAGTTGGAAATTATGGTAAAGACCTGGCTTGTGGCTGCATTGTTTGCTCTCGGGCAAAAAAAAAAAAAGGCGAAATTAATTGATGTGACTCTCGATCTCACTGTTGAAATAACCAGTGAAATGAACAGCTACATTGAAACTGATAATACCATAATTATGATCCCCATCCACAAAGGGATTATAGAATAAATTCAACCTTTCAAGGTATGAGGCAGGATTAGATTTAGATCATCAAAACAACTTTGGTTGTGGAAAAAAAATAATTATTACAGAAAGGAAACTCAGTTCCGTCAAATAATTTAATTATCTAAAACAGAAGCTTTCGTGAGCATGCTTGGACCTCACACTGCTACCCAACTCTCACACGTCACATGCTTTCTTTCACACCAAGTAGTATTTATTGGTTCAATGCCAGACCTCTGAAAGATTTTCACTGCCGATAATGCTTTTTTTTCTTTTGGGATCCATTCATCTGTGTTGATTTATTCAACTTAGGGTTGAGGTAGCTGGAGCCAATCACAGTTCACAGTGATCAGATGGAGGATACACCCTGGGCAGGTCACCAGAAAAAACCCAGATAACATGCAAACTTCACATAATATGGCTTCCAAGCTTGGACTCCTCAAACAAGGAATATTCCCACTGTAAATTGAAATCCTCACATCATGTCTTCTTATGGAATTTCCTCTGCAATGCCATTTTCTCAAAGACATGGAAAATCCATGTCTAAAGATATGTGTTTTAGAATGTATCATAGTCTCACTCTCCAGATAGATCTGTTATTATGATTTTGTTCTTCAAAAAGATTATAACAAAAAGTAAAGATATAAATCATGTCAAGATAGGACATACTACTGCCCCACAGTTTTATTCCTGCTGCTGTGATCCACCTGAAGCTCTTTGGTACACACACTTGGGATAGATAAAACTAAAAAGTTCATCTTTTGGGAAGTCGTGGGAGATCAAGGCAATTGGAAACAATAAGCTCTTCTCTGCATGTGTTTACCCTCCAATCACCAGCCCAGACTCCATTTAACAGCCAGGGAGGAAGTGAGCTAGAAGCCTCTTCAATTATTTATACAGATCAAGGAAATATAACACATTAAATCAAAGGGTAGCTATGTTTTCTCAGTGGACTATTATTCTACCTTCAGTTGCTTTGCAGCAGGATTTTGCACATTTGCCCTCGTCATTAGAAACACCACCTGTTATATTTTATTAATCACATTTTAAAAAAATCTGGTGAATAGGAAATCTGTATATCACAATGAAGTTGCCCAACTATGCATAGAGGTATTACCTTCATCAAATGTCACCGAAATCAATCCTTGCAGATACATATATACATATGTATATATGTAGCAGAGCATGTTACACATTTTTTGTACCAATGACCATTTCATAACATTGCTTTATTTTTCATGAAAAAATATGAACGTGTTGAAATTGGTCTGGGTCAAAGTGATTTATTGAAATTCAAGTAACAAAGTAATAACTTTAAGTTGTAACTTTATTAATACAAAATGAATTAGTTGATGGAATCTTGAACCTTATCTCATGGTGGTGGTGGTCATATGAATATGCACACATATGCAGACACATGCACACCCACACACACACACACACACACACACACACACACACACACACACACACACACACACACACACACACACACACACACACACACACACATGCACACACATGCACACGCACTATAACTCCTGTTATCGCTGAACTGTGTTTGCCAGCATGGATACACCAGCTTAACCATTAGTAATGACACCAATGATGATTCATGTTGTGTCATAGTTTGAGTCAGAAACTCTATTTCTTTAAAAAAATAGACTTGTAATAGCTTGTCTGGACTTTCTATAAAATGCCATGAATGATATTTCAAACCTTAATTACGCAATGGTATGGAAACAGTTGTCTAAACATTCAACATTCACAAGAAGAAAAAAATAAAAGATTTCTTTTCAATGATGCAAAAAAAAAAAACGTTCTCTTTATTGATCGCCCTTTGAGAAATGATCTCTTTGCATTTAACCCATCATATTCAAAATAAGCTGAAATTCATGTACGGAGAACAGTGGTTGGGGGGTGTCATGGGCTTTGTTCAGGAACCTCTAAACCGCATTGTGGACAAACATTGAGTAACATTGGCTCACTCACTGTGTTTGATGAAGTTACGGTTATCAGGTCATTGTGTGCATCTGGGAAAGGAGAAGATCATGTAAACAAGTCCCTATGAGAGAAAAAAAAAAGATCATCTGGAGACAATTGTGTCATTACAGCGGACTCCTGTCTGAATGTTAAACACCCCAACGATAAGTCTCTCTCTCTCTCTCTCTCTCTCTCCCTCTCTCTCTCTCTCTCTCTCTCCTCTCATGCCTAACTCCGTTCCCAGGAGACACACAAGAAGCCTGTAACTGCAGGAAACAATGGTGCTCCCACCAGTGCGAGCAGGACCTCATTTAACCTTTGACCTCACTTTCTGACTGGCCTTAACAAGAGTGACTCACCGCAAAAATGCAGGAACACTTACCGTAACCCATGCTTTCTAGTTCCCGTAACATTTTTCAAGTAAAGTGAGACAGCTGCTGGAAATGCTGGATGCTACCAAACTTCTGTGTGACTTTTATTGCTAAGATAATGAAACAGTTTCTGTTAAATCGTCTAGTTTTAAATATCAATATATAAAAAAACACATTTATGAGGGCCCAACTTTGAGTGGTTCTTCTGCAGTGCTGCAATGCAACATTCAAACAGTTTACACAAGCCTCTCATTGGAAAATGTCTATCATTTTCCCTGATAAGGATCAGATTCATGTCATTTGAACAAACTGGTAATCTCTGCAGAAATAGTTCAGTTAACCATGCTTTTCTAGTTTTGGTGTAAATGTGTATTATCTGTGTGTTTATGAATAGCATCTGCACAAGTTTTTAATGGTGGGTCATTTCATACATAATTCTATCTTCATCCTCAAGTTTGACACCCACTCATTCACCTGAGTGCCATGACTCCACTCTGTTATTGAGCTGCAGCAAAAAGCCTTCTGTTTTACACAGGTCAGTAATAACCTCACCATAGTTTGACTGACTATCGTCTCGATTCCACGTGGAGCAGCTTTTGACCAACCTTAATGTTTAGTGTAGCAACCAATCCAGATACATTATTTTATTTTATTAGTGAGGTACAGAGGGTACCAAGAGTTAAAGTGGGTGACCACCCAAAATCTTCATCAACATCTCATTGAAACATTTGAACAATTAATTGAGAATAAACTTAACTTTTCAGTCAGTGCATTTAATTCTTCATTGTATCTTTGAATATGTAGAAGCAGAAGTGGTTTCTCAAACCGCGAATGTCCTTTGTCGACATAGGCGAAATAAGATCTCGATGATATCTTCATTGAGGGGAATGTTGAGCTTGAGACAAAATTATGTTTTTTATTTACTATATCTCAAGAATTGTTTTTCACATTTACTGTTGATAGCTTGTTTTATTCTTACATCTGAAATTATGTTCATAAATATTTAGAAGATCAACAGAACAGACTGCAAAAATTAACAAAGCAGGTATATGAATATCTTTTCATAAAGCAACTAAGTTCCTGTGTAAAATGTATAATAAATCCTTCACGTGTTTTTTTTTTTTTTTTTTTTACGTTCTTTTGCAGTAGCTTGTGCTGCCACTGATGAACAACATCCTGACTCAGTATGTGTGGGATCATTTCTGAAGGTGAACGATAGGAAAGCGTCTTTGATGTCAACATCACCTCTTCTGAACACATACAGCTGGCCACAGTGTGTGTGTGTGCGTGCGTGCGTGCATGCGCGTGTATGTGTGTGTGTGTGTGTGTGTGTGTGAGTCATTTGCAGAAAGAAAGATTAAGGTTCAATAACAAATAGATAAATCCACAAATCTTTTATTTTGATTATTTTTGCCTGAAGCATTAATCCTTCACAGCATTAAAACTAATTGTACTCAAATCAGTTCATGTCAACAGTGAATCAACAGTAAAAACACAGTAATACAGAAAAGAAAAAAACTTTTTTTTCTGCTTCATTTGACCGCTGATCTGACTTATTATTTGTTTTCATAGTTCTACACGTTCAACTTGAAATCTACCCCTGTGATTCAGCACTTACTAATTTATACATTGTTCAAGCCTAACGCCTCTGCAGTCGCTTACAAAGGTTCCTTGAGCACTGCAAACACGGTCCTCAATGTAGCGTGATGCTACTGGAATGTGAAATCCTCACTGTGTGACAGAACACGGATATGCTGCTGCCTCATCACACGATCACTACACATGTGTTTTATGAGACCATCATTTCATAATGTTATCAAGTACATATATACAAAAAAATTATTTGTTCCGGCATAGATTAATCCTGAAGAGGCACTCTTTCCTCTTGTGTCTGAATTTTTGTAAAATCAAGAAAACAGCTTGAAGGCATTTGTCTCCATTCAAGGTGTCTCTACAGGGATCATGTCAGATATCGCACTGCCTTCAGCTTAGTTTTAGTCTGCTACATCCAAATCATGTTAGCTGTCTTCACTTTCAGACTTCACATTTGTGGCTGTTTTGAGTTTTTGTGCATTTTGTTATGAAGGCAGCACCTTTGTTAAATCCTGAAAGGTAACTGAAGAACATGATTTAAGTACCGTAAGTACATCAGTGAAGGGGTGTTGGTGGTCAGACGTATAAATGGATTGGTACTACATACAAATAATGTCCAGAACACAGATTTATTTTCTGCAAAACATTCCTTGGAGTATCACACTGCTTCTGCAGTTTGGCGTTCTTCCTATTCACCCTGCACCCTATCCTGCTATCTCCTCACAATCACATGGCCATGCAAAGGACGCAACATCAGATTAGACTTTCTACAATTCTTCCATGGTTCACTTCGAAAAACTTAAGTTCATCATGTTGTACAAATTGTCTATTGATTAACAATTTGACCAGGCTGCATCTTTACAGTTATTGAAAGTCTTGATGCATTGAGACGTTATGCCCTTCTGTCAAAAGTATTAGGGTTTTCCGCTGTAGGCAATATATTAGACTCTCAGGGATCAGACCCTGTGTGTATTTCCTTAATCTCTTAACCCTTGATATTCCAAGACCCTTTGCTGGTTCATCATTTAGTAGGTTGTACTTACCACTGTAGACCAACAGCTTACAAGTCTTTGCATCTTAGAGTTTTAGTCTCCAAGATATCACAGCTTGTCCTCGATAGGATTCCAAAGCTTGGGCATGTTTTTTTTCTAGTTTTTGTAGAGTTATGTATCCCACTCTTCACCCTTGTAATAGTAGAATTCCCTTCACTTGGTAGTGGTATGAAAGCTCTGCCCCATCATGGATACCGTATAGAGTGTGCACACAGATATACTAAACAAGACAGTGTGCAAGGAGATATGATGCTCTGGAGTAAAACCAGGAAGATATAATCTACTTCTTTCTCACAGTGAAGCTCCCTCAACAGCACAATGGACAAAACACTTACATTTTAAAGGGAATTGGAAACTCTCAAGCATCAATTATGAATATAAACTTGACATTCCGGAAAAGAAACTACTCCTACTACTTTACAACAATTGTCTGTATTGAACTGTTTATCTTTATTCAAACCTTGTTTGTTACTTTTTTCAAAAATCTCAAAGAGGGATACAATTTCAGAATGAAAGATGGAGAAATTTATAAGCAGTTAAAAAATGGATGAAATAAATGATTCTGAGAGACATATTTTAAAGATGTCGATAACTTAAAAAGAGGGGTCAGAAATGAGAGACAAGAGAGGGATGGACAAAGTGAATCTGGATCTGAGCTCTGGAAGGGAATAAACCACAGAGAAAACCACTGTGGCCAAAACATCCATCATCCTCATGTTACTGCGATGGGAAGAGATTGTTGACCTCACAAGCAGATGTGCAGTCTGTGAGCTGTGATGGTCCTGCCAGGGTTGGGCAGAGGAGAGTTGGACTGTTGTATTTGCATTTCTGCTCCCATCTAAATTCCTTGTCATTTTGCTTGTCTGTTTATTACATTCAAAATTGAGTAGTCATTTAAAATAAATTAGCATAACTTAAATGGTTAGCCAGAGCATTGGTGGTGGCTGTGAGTGTTTTCTTGGTTGAGCCAGCTTGGAGGTCAATGAAGCAAAACCAGAGTGAACATGATTAACTTGATAATTAAGAAAATGCAAAATGTAGTTTGTTTTTTGAACCGGGAAGTTAAAACATGAGAGGTCCTATCTAGTTTCTTAACTCCTTCCTGTTTCCTCCCAGTTCTGGTATCAATCACAATACTTCAGTGTATTTTTGTTCTTTTATCATTTTTTCCCTCTGCTTCTGGGCTTTTCTTTCAATCATCCTTGCCTTTCTTCTCACCTTGCAACCTTCCCACCCTTTTGGTCTGTTTTTTTTTTTTAGTCTTTGAAGGAAACCTTGCACTCTCACCTTCTAATGTCACCTCTGGACTGGAAATCCCCTGAGTTAAGCAGTAGCACCAGGAGCTCCAGCAGCACTGTTTAGGTCACGCTGGTGAGGGGAAGGCACGGCACTGGCAGCTGGCCTACCACATTAGAGAAGTCTGGTGTACGTGTGTGTGTGTGTGTGTGTGTGTGTGTGTGTGTGTGTGTGTGTGTGTGTGTGTGTGTGTGTGTGTGTGTGTGTGTGTGTGTGTGTGTGTGTGTGTGTGTGTGTGTGTGTGTGTGTGTGTGTGTGAGAGTACATGCGTCTGTGTACAATAATGAGAGCCCTGCCGTACGTCAGCCGCAAGGCAGCAGCTGCTCGGGCCCACAGATTAGAGGCTTGCGCTGCACTGGATGCCCTTAGTGAGTGGTTAGATGGATGGATGAATGAATGGATAAATGGATGGATGGATGGTGGCAAGAGGTTGGGAACTGAATCCCTTCCATTGAGATACAGCTGCTACACCTGCCAAGCCCTATATCCTTGTACTGCATGTATGCTGCATAGCCAAAATTGTACCCTGTTGTTATTGTGTTATTACTTCCATTTTGTCAGTCCCGCACTCAACTCACAGCTTTGCTCAAATGACTTGCTTTGTGACGAGAGAAAAAAATGTCAGAAAGTTGTGATATTGCCTCAAAAACGATTGTAATGAAACAACTGTTTGTATACAACATGAGTACAGGATGAAAACTCGGATGGTGATATGGTGTCCTCAAGACTTGCACACAATGATGGAAACAAAGGTTGTAACTTTAGTATATTGATTCCTCTCCTTGGCACCACCCTTTTCTTACAGTTGTGGCTCAGAGCAGCATTTTCATTTTGAGGGGATAGTTCTGAAGCTCGACATAAAGAATAACCAAAGGTTTATGATAATCAGTGTTCAGAATAATGGATTCAAAAGTAATGTCACAATTTTTGATAGCAGAGAGGTAGGGGGTTAATTCCTGTTAGGAAGTCAAAAGTTACACATGTTATACATAGTTACTGTTACCTTTTGTATCACATCAACACTATCATAATATCATAATTTAGCTTCGAAAAGTAATGCTATTACTTTCCCAGGGACTGGGACTGGGACTTAGGACACAATGCAAATCCAAGTTCTAAAACTAAAGGCAAAAAACAAGGGATGCCAAAAAGGTGAACAAAACCAAGAGTACAAGCCAATGAAACCAAGTGACCACAAACCATAGAAAACATGAAGAGGGCTCAAGGACGAATCCAGAGGAGGAACAACAGATCATCAAAACCGGGCAAGATAAACACACCACAGACGACTGAAAAGCATATTTATACTCACAGAAAAGAGAGAAACAATGGAGGGTAATCAAAGGAGGACATAAGGGAGTGAAACCAGACATTTACTAAAAACGAATAAATAATACCAAAGCAACATGAAATACAAGGGCATCAGTTAACATGAGGAAATACAAAGAATTAAAACTGACCAAAGCACAAAATGACCAGCACATTGTCAGTGATTAAAAATACAAAAACAAAAAACCAGTGAAATGAGTAACTAACAGTATAGATTATTTTTAAAAATGTGCATTAACTTGCACATTAATTCTGATGATGAGCTTGTTTTGTGGTGATTACGAATTAGATACCTTCAATGAGTAATATATTGAATTCACTCTGAAGCTAATGATGGGGCTTTCACATTACAACCACAGATTTCTCAACTCCACTTGACCTGGTTTTCTGAGATAATCTTCCAAATTGGCAAGCCAGAAGATCTCACCAATGAGAACTTTCAGAGATAACATTCAGTGACCACGTCTTTAGGAAAGTAAAAATCTTGCGACTTCCAAAATCTGATGGAGTCTTCCACTTGAAGCATCCGTCAGCCACAACAGCTTCAGATGAAAAATTCCCACAGAAATGTTGGAAAGGCTCCGTCTTTCCATCTGTGCCTTACCACATTGTGCATTTTCCCTATAAGCTCCAGACATGTGCGCCTCATGTGAAGAGGTGAGTCTGTGAGCGCTGTCAGTCTGTATCTGTAACAATAATATGAAATGAAGGTCGGAAACACACATTTTAGACCACTAATATCATTACTTCCAAATTCTGAAAGCTACTATAGGGGAAAGTGTAGATGAGAAAAGAAAAATTTTTACAATGACATGATTACGTATGATAGTGCTCATACTTGTATTTGTCTGAACAACTTTGCCGTGTCTCTTTTTATTGCAGATTTTGTGCCATATCCATGGTTCAAGCCTACCAATAAAAACATGGTGGGAATGTTTTCCTAACCATGTCTCCTAACCAAGAATCTCTAAAACTTCCAACGAATTGGGAAAAAATTCCGACATGAATTTATGTACTCTTATTTTGAACAGTTGACTGACTTTTTGGGGTCACGGTGGTAAATTTTATTAAACTCATTGTCATCGTATGAAAGCTTTTGACTTGGCTGAACTGTCAGCTTCTGAAATTTGAAGATACTTAGCTCTGAATGTACATTTTACAAAATTTTGATTTGTTAGGAAGAATCTGTCTGGTGAGTCTGATCCTGAATATGATCATTATATGAAAATTTCTGGTTGTTCCTATTTCTGATAATGTTTATCGTATTTCAATACCTTTCTTGATCTTTAGCTGAGTCTGGTTGTAATTTCTCTGGGTGCATGTTCAGTGTTGTGGCTGGTGTGTGTTTACTGTCTCTTCTCCAGTTCGAGGTCTTTCATCACTCCAGGCTCCATGTGTCAAAGCTGATACCTGACCTTGAAGGCGTCCTCCTGGTTTTTGTGAATTCTTCAATCCATCTTTGTATAAAGTGGTGTTTTCTGTAGTTTTGTTTGTTTTGGCACTTTTGGATAACTCGACTTGTGTGATTGACCTCAAGTGTACCAAAATGTGCCTGTCTGAGTGTTTCAGGCGCCGAAATTCAATGGAAATATGTCAGCATGGCCTCAACACGTTCCATTATGTCTACAGGATGTAATTTGGGCCTGTCTTTGATATTGACAGTTGGCAAATGATGGTGGAAAAAATGTAGTCATTAATGTCATTAATGCATTCAATGATAGACAATCTGGATCTTAGGTGCGACAGTAAGTCAATTAATTAAACCAAATTATATCATTGACACAAACTTGCATTTATAGTTTGCTACACACATGACTGTCGCGCAACAATTTATAGTACGTGTATTGACCAAACAAAAACAGTTTTACAAACTAAAACATGACCCTTCTTTCTTAGTGTGAATTGCAGATTAAAAAATAAATAAATCCATAAATGGAAATATCACACATTCTGATACACCTGCTTCAAACTCTCAGTTGCACTTATAATATTATGAGTCTATTTTTTTTTTTTTTTTTTTTTTTGGCATCTTGACAATTGCTCAAAGAACAAAGTGTCAAAGTCAAAGTGGATGGCGCATATAAAAAAAGAAATAAACCTGACAGCAGCAATTATCACATGATAGTGTCCTCTGGGCTGTTATCTGAACATTGGCTTGACAGAAAGACGCCTTCAACGCGGATTCCACAAAAATGCTTGAGGAGTTACTGCCAACCAGCCAACAGATGTTCAATCGAAGACTTATTTCATACATGCCAGCATAATTACATTGAAGATCAACGGATCCCGCAGGGTCACAGCAGTTCAGGTAAAATTCATCCTTGATCAGTCTAGGCAACTCCCTTTCATGGGAGTTGCCACAGCAAGCCATTGCAATTTGCACTGTAAATGAGCCTGGTTTTTACATGGGGTGCATCTTCCTTCCGCAAATTTAAATATGTTGACAAAAGTGATTCAGAGAAGGGTTCAATCTACTTTTGTTTCAGGACATATTTACCGGAATGGCAAATTATTACATTATCAGGGATCGGAAGTAGATTTTGTGGTCTCCTTGATGTTTGAGTTTTTTATGTGCAATGGAAATCTCCTTTTGATTTAGTGCTAAATTCCTAAATAATATGCACTTGTGCAAGAGAAGTTCTTACTACTGACTAAAATGTGATCCTTTAATGGCATCATAACCCAGCCTCATGTGTAATAAGATGGCTTTTTGTTATTTCTGTTGTATACAAAAAAAGCTGTTTTCCCTTATGCATTAGTCACAAACTGAACCCTATCTAAATATTTAGCCAAACACAAGGGCCACTATAAAAGATTATATGTGTGTTTACAACCCACCTGTGCATAAAATCAGTTTTAAGGTGGAATTCCCCTTTAGGCAAGAGTCATCAGTCATGTTCCAGTGGGGTAACCCCCCCCCCCCCCCCACACACACACACACACACACACACACACATACACACACACACACACACACACACACACACACACACACACACAAACACACACACACACAGCCTCTGTTGTGGTTTGTCTGGGTGAGATGAAGGCTATTGCTATGACACTGGGAGGTAAGCGTACTCATAAATGCTCCTTCTCAGTGTCTGATCTGTCTGATCTCTTTGTTTCCCCAACTGCACACATGAATGAAAATACACTCTGTGAGTTAGTGCAACACACACACACACACACACACACACACACACACACACACACACACACACACACACACACACACACACACACACACACACACACACACACACACACACACACACACACACACACACACACACTCATGCAGTTTGTTCATCCCTGTAAGACGATACTCTTAATGTCATAACCCCAATAAAAGCACAAACACTCCAGATGTCTACTGTGTGTGTCACGTACTGAACAGGTCACACGGAATGAATGCACTCAATCACACGTATGGGACACACGTGCACAGGTGCCCACTTGGCACGCCATTCATCCTGAAGGTGAGAGCATGTCAGTGGTTAAGAGGTGGTGACACACCAGCAGTGGCTGGCTCACACAAAGAGGAATGTTGTTCATAGGATGTTTGGTGCAGGTGAGGATGTTACCTGGTCAAATATTATGTCATCGTGTTTAGGTGATGGTGATGAAGGAGAGGAATGCTCTGTGCACCTTGTGTTTTTAACTTGATGCACAATGTTAATGTTCATTACCATTGTCAAAAACCAGCTGGTGCACTGAATGAATAATTCACTGTCATATAATTCCGGTGACACAAATTCAGTCCAACAGTTACAGAACAAGTGAATCCTTGGTGGATGCTACATGTATCACTTACAAGTAGAATTTACATGTCATTGAACGGACTGTGATCATCATTTTTTGGAAGAAAATATAGTGAAAAGCCATTTCATGGAGTTAAATAAACAGCCTAAGACTTCCATAGGTAGTAGACATGTTCAAAATGATGCTAGTTTAAATTATTCCCATATACCTATCATTGCATAATATGTTGTAAATTTGACAGCCTGTTCTGTGGTGTCGTGATTCACATTCTTGGCTTGGAGGCCTTTCATGTACATGCGTTAATAAGTAGTGCCTGACTTTGATTCCAATGGAACATATAAAAGCTTGTTTCATGTTATATATTTAGTTTATATTATAATGTCATACTTTATGAGTTTGCCTTTGTGTACTTGTGCAAAGCCACTATCTAACTAGCTAACAATACATGATTTTGTTTCGGAGACACATTTATATGTGACCGTAGCATCATTTACCTTTGTCAGTGTGATATGAACTCATTTTAGAAGCCATTGTCTTTAAGATTCGTCACCCTGAATCAGACCCTCCAGTATGACAAAAAATATCAGACATAACACCTGCTCTTACATGCAATGATACATACAAATGTAGCCTCAGATTACAATGAGCTATTAGCCAAATTCAGGTCTTAGGCTACATGTTTACATGCTTATTTCACTTTTTAGTGTAAATATTGCCTTTAATGGTTTGTCTGTAAAACAACACTGAACTCACACAGCTGTACATGACCTCAGCTCCATGGCTCTACTTGACCTCTCCAGTGATGTTAGAGCCAAGTACCCTGAGGTCATCTCTGGTTCAAGCTTATAAATAGTTTTCATTTACAAGCATGGTGGTTTGTCTGAAGCTTGAAGCTAAATGAATTCCATCATATCTGCGTCTTTACAGTGATCTGCCTGGTTGTAATGATATTCCAAGTAAGTGGAAGCTCCAAAAAAGTTGATTTGTTGCATGGAGGTTGGCGCAAGGTTGGTTTTCTTGCGAACTGTGCTGTTACATTTATCATCTTAATATGGGAACAATTCGATTGGAAAAAGATATTATTTGATTCAAATTCAATAAAAGAGAGTTTGAGGCTTGCAATGTGGATTAAGCTATGTAAAGGTGGTGGTGGGGGGGGGTCTCCTTTTATACTTTAAAAGTTTATTATTTATTATTCTGACCTACTTATGGCCTTAATGTCTTTCATTGGGAGGGCTTTGGTCTGCAAAAATACATATTTGGAATGTCATATACTAGGTGTGTGCATGCACATACATATGCAACCACACAGCCACACAGCCGCCTTCAGCATGGGGCAGGTTTGAACATTGTAGTAGCAGTGAAGCCTTGGCACTCCCCTTCTGACATGTTCAAATCTGTCCTCATCACTGATTCTCCACTTAATCTGTACCCGATCACCTTTACACTGTCACATTAAACGGAGGAGGGAGGAGTAGCACAGAGAGAAATTATGCCCTCTGAGTATTCCTCCAATATTTGCTTAAAAAAAAAAAAAAAGGATGTCAACGCTTCAGACCCAAATGGACAGCAGAGGACCATGCTAAGTGGCTTTAAGTGGTTTAAGTGGTGGTGGGGTGGGCTTTACATTAAAAAGGAGTTGCAAGCAGCAGTCACACCTGTATGAAACAGAAGGTGAAAGTTTTAGGTTACATTCCTTGCACTCTTCCCTTTAGTTAAACACATGGAATGCGTTGTATGTTACATATGTGTAAAAACACATTGAGAAGGCGTGTGTGCTCTGTAGAGAAGTAGCACTTTTAACCTGGTGTATGTGGCAGGTGACAACCTGTATGTCTGCAAATGTGAACTTTGTGAATTCTTTAAGCACAAAACAAGAAAGGAAGGAAGATTTATTCAGGAGAGCGATTACTGTCTATTTTACAGTCCCAAATGTGAAAATTGAGGTAGATAAAGGGTACATCTGCTGCTTGGGTGTAAAAGCCAAGGAGGACAAGCCACATGTCAAAGAGTGAGGCCAGGTGATCCAGCCTGTCGGCGGCAGAAACTGCCCACGCCGTGGCACAGTCTGCACGCAGGGCTGCCCTGCGGGATTGTGGGAGAGGGAAATGAGGGATGGACAGGAGAGAAAGGAGGAGGGAAGAATGTGAGGAATGAAGTGTGAGCTCAACCCGGCAGGTCTGTGCAGAGACAGCGTGCGCAGTGAACTCCAGGTAAGGTAGTAGAAATGGCCCAGGGACACATCTTTTTCTCTGCTTTTTACACAAAGAACTTGCTACTGATTAGCCTACATCTAATCACCTCTCACACCCAGTTTTAGACACTGTCCCTTCCCAGAGCTCTTTGATTTGAGCTGTAAACAAAATTCAGGTGAGGCATCCATATTTCGCAATAGTACTGCATTGATTTAACAAACCTTTTAAAAATATATTAAATAGTAGAGAGCCAACGATATGCATTTTAAAATCAGACCGTATGTGTCATCAGAACAGTCACAGGAAAATTAAAAAAAAACACAAAAACAAAATAGATAAAAAGATGCCGCTCTGAAAAATGACATGACTGACATTTGACATATTACATGTAGTCGCACAATATAGAATTTGATACCATGGAACTAAACATATTGGTGGAAGAAATCAAAATCCAAGAATATTATAAATGATATAAGTGTTACAGAACATAAATTAGAATTTGGAAAAAGGGAAAAGTTAACACAAGAAATGTGTTTGTAGGACAAAAACATGCGAGATATGTGAGTGTTATTCTATAGGAAGTGGCCACTTATATTTCTGCTTATAAGCACTTATTTACAATAAACTCTTGGGCGAATGATGAAAGCCATGATCTCTGTGGCACTGAACTCTTTTGATAAAAAAAAAAAAAAAAGTGTATACATCACTCTCCACCTTATCAAACCAATCAGCAAGTCATTGTTGTGGCTTAACAGATGCATCTTATTATCATTGTGTTTTCCCAATACCCAAAGACAAGACACATTACTGTACATCGTAAACATGCCAATGGGCCCATTCATTGTTTGTGACTGCAGAGGAAAATATGCAGCTGCAATGAAGAAAATGTTTCTTTTAAGTACACATCTAGTGGATGTGTACAGCTGAGAGCACTTTTAAGTAATTACCATGATTGAGGCCAAAGCAGTGAAGTTTATTCTGACCTTCTGAGTAATGATATCTCAAATTCCTCTGCGGCACTGAATCTTAAGTACACAAAGCCATCCTGAAACATTGTACTTCAAAAACAGCACTACTACAACTGCACAACAATGTCTTCTTTATTATATCAAGTGAAACTGATTACTTTTATAATCCTGCTGGGAAAAGGCATCACACTGACCCATAGATTTTTTTAGTTGCTGTGCCTCTTCTGGTGACTCCCAAGGAAGGCCAGCCCCACCTTGGAAACCACTGATCTATGGCCCGCGAGATGTTAAGCATTGTCGCAGTGGTGCCATGTGGACAAACGTCTTCCTAATTTAAGTCAAACAGCACAAAACATGCAATTTATGCTTGATTAGCCACTTCAGGACCACCATCCCCGCAGACACGGTTGTATTCATGCACTCCTCCACTAATCCTTACCATCCATCACAATGTTTGGATGCACTACAGGTTGCGAGAAAGCATAATAAGGGACTACAGAGCAACAAGTATGACCTTCCTGACAGTTGTTTGGCTCACTGCTTGTTTTCAGATGTGTCTCTTGAACCATACACACCCTGTCTCTGTGGTTTGGTTAAAGAAGGCTGTGGGTTGTACTCTATCATGGGTCAGCAGGAGTAAAGAAGGTAGGAAGTGGAGAGGAGAAAGGACATAAAACAACCCACTGAACAGCATAAGATTAAAAGGCACTGCGCTTGGCCCTTGTGTTATTAATGCTGCAATTACTAATTATGCAGTCTTAAACGTTTGAAGGACCCGTTGATGATGCAGCAATTTAACTTGTTTGGGGCAGATAAGTGATCAAAGCGGGACACATGCTAGGTCATAAAGGCAAACGCTGGTAGACGATACCACTGGAGAGAGATAGATAGATAGATAGACAGATTAATTAATTAATTAATTGATTAATTGATTAATTTAGTTGTACACTGGTCAGTATGCTTCAAGTGAAAACGAAGCAATTCATTTTTCACCTTGCTAACATGGCAGGTCAACTGGATGGATATTGTAAGACTCAACAGCTTATATCTTCTTTTTTTTCCTCCATCCTCCACTTTTTAACACAGTTTTACAAATGTGAGTCTTGACCACAGGAGTATAAAATATTTTATTGAGTGACGTTTTTCTTGACACATTCCTGTTTTAAATTATTGACAATTGCTGCTATCAAATTGCTTTCTTGAATGAATGATAATGATGATGACAATAATTATTTTTATTTCAGACATTCACTCATAACAGAGATATACACAATTATTAGACAAAAAGCCAAAAATCAAGCTTCTTACTCTTATTGCAGATATTAATGCTATTAGCAAGTGAGTTGTTCATATTGTTAAGCTGCTATCTTACCACTCTGCAACAAATTGTGAAAGGAATTATGGAGTTTCCAGAATATCTCAAAACTTTTTTACAGTTTCTCATATGACTTGAATGGCAAGCCTGTTGCATGAACTTTCCAAAGGTTTGACTACTTTTGGACAAACTAGTCCCCTGTCTTGAACCTTTTTCAATTTAGTTTTCATGAATTTGAAACAGCACCGGCCTAATCTTTAGGTTTTTGCCCATCCGGCCGCTTCTTCAGTTCTTTTGTGATATTGAAAATCTCAATTGTCCTGGATTTTTGTGCTTTCATTGCGAGGCACTTGCAAACCACAACATTTGGCCAGGAACTGTATTCAACATATTCATAATTCATAAATCTTCCCACATTTTTGTGTCCCCAACTACTTACATGTTGCCATAACCCAGTGAGAGCCAACAAGCTGGATGGAAGTTTTCCCATACATTCAATACGTTCATAATATTAAATTATCATTCAATTGTTGGGATGGACTGCATGGTGTTTTAGAGGTTAGCACTTTCACCGTGTAGCAGGATTGTTTGTTGTATGAATAGATTCCTTGGTTTGATTAGGCAGTCCTTTTAATGCATAGGTTACATGCCATCCCTGTGTATGTGTGCGTTTTCTCCAGGGACTCTGGTTTCTTTTCACAAGAAAAAAAACATGCACTTGAGGCAACGTGTCTCTGTCTGTCCTGTGATTGACTGGAGACCCACCCATAGAGGATACTGACTGCAGTTGAACTTAAACTGGATAAAGTAGAATGGAATATTGGTGGATGGGTTACTGAGTCTTTTAAAGCAATGGAATGCTGCTGAGAAATTTGATGGAATTGTCTCCTTGTCGAATGTAGAGATTAGAATGATGAATGGAAATGGTTTTCCAGAAGCTAAAGACAATGCATAACAGACGAGGAAGGAATGCAGAGATGAAAGACCTAACAGTGCCACATTAAGTTCATTACTTTGTTTGGGAGCAACAATCACGATATCAGCCATGCTTAGATGTATTTCTTGACCTAAAAAAACACTGGGACTTTAAGGTTAAAGCAGCACAACTATGTGTTGCCTCAACACTAATAGGAAAAAACTCTCTGTTTGCATTGATATATATATTTTTTTTAATTGCATCAACAAGTCAAGCCAGGAAAGGTTGGTAAACAACAGTAGCTGATGAGTAGTTATCATACTCACATTCAGAAAATACAAACAAGAAAACAATTCTTAAAGATTTTCAATTATAGTTGTCACTGCCCTCGATTATGTTTATTTACCAGTCTTGTTCATATGCACTTGTTACTTTCAACTCGAATTCCGTTATTCTTTCAGAACTGCTTTTTTTTCTGGGATTGTTCAGCTACTACTGATGTCTTTAACTGTATCTCAACATGCTGTGGACCACTAATATCTTGAATTGTTTCTTTCCTTATAATCATGTCTTTTCAATCGATGAACAATGGGGGCATTGGCTGGATTGCAAAGGTATTGTGCTGCATTTTTATGCTGAGATCTTGTGCAATTACAGTTATTCCTTAAACACTGTCCTGCTTTGTGGTCTGAACTCATTCAGTCTTGGCTCTCTTCTACTTTACTGAGCTCAAAGTGTAGTCTTGCAATCAGCTCGATGTGCATGAGCAAAGTTAGAGGATCATTCTTGGGAAAACTACTGGACCATGGAGGTTAGCCCTTCACCATATATAGCACTTCTTGGGAGGCAATCTTTGACCCTTTATGATCAATATTTCAGAAAATTGTCCCTCGTGTCACTCCCCATGTCCCAAGCTGACAAGAATGTGTATGTGTATGTGTAAGTGTGTGTGTGTGTGTGTGTGTGTGTGTGTGTGTGTGTGTGTGTCTATGTGCGTGCATGCATGCGTGTGTGTGCATGCGTGTAAGAAAGAGAGAGAGAGGAGCTTGAGTTAAAGTGAATTCGTCAGCAGCCCCATAGCATTCCTCCACACCATCTTGGTCCCTGTCAGGCTTCAGGAAAGTGGAACTCAAATCCAGTAGCGCAAGTGTCAGCTTAGGTCGAGCGGAACATGTTGCAAATGGTGTTAAAAGCATGTACTCTGTGGCCTCCGCTCTCAATAAGTAATAAGAAGAGGCACGCTAAAAATGATCCCTGTTTCCTCTTCGATCCTTCCCTGGTGGAAGGAACATGAATTAATAATACAGATCAAACTGCAGTGTTAGCGCAGATCAAGTATTTGTAAAGAAGCTGAAGGGACTATATACAAGAGAGGCCCTATGAGATAATGTGGATGTGCCTTGCATGTTCTCTCTTCTTGTCACATTGAATTTTAATTCGGCGCAGAATTCTACAAGGTACAAAAACAATGAATTAATCATATCAACACCAGGGCTATCTCAGGAAAGAAATGTCTTGAAAGAGCATTTTAAAACACACAAATGGAATATTTTGTAACCACCCAACAAAAAAAGAAATGCAACAACAGGAAAGTGAACACAGCTGACAATTGAGGAGACACTTTTCCTTTACACTACTACGCTGCTTTAGTAGGAAAAAAACACCCGACTTGTGTGGTCTTGTGTCATCTGGCTTCACCAAGGACATATATGATGTGATGTGTCTCAGAGTGACATCCAGGGACTGAATTGGCTCCAAAACGTACTGCAACACATATTTTAAGCAGTTCCCTCCGAATCTGGGGGGATTATTCATGAGCTATTAGGAGTGACCCACACAGCTGGAGCAGGAGTAACTCAAGTTACTTTAATATAAATCACCATCAAACTTTATAGTATCGAATTTGGACTATCACTAAACAAACCCTTCTGTTATATTCTCTGCATCTGTGTGTATTTTATTGAACGTGTGTGAATGTGTGTGTAAGGGTAATTAAGTTTTTCTTTGTGATACACTGGTGACCTGTGCAGGGCGCATCCATACCTTTCACCCAATGTCAGGTGGGATAGGCTCCAGCCCTGACAACCATAGTTTGTATAACACAGACATAAAAGCTGAATGGATAAATACAGCAATAATTACCATGATAATGTATCTCAGTTTGCAGTAAGTGACAGGCAGGGTACACCAAAACTTATTCAGATTCACCACTTAGTTTTACAGGTATGTGTTTTATTTATTTTTTTATTTTTTTAAGTCGAACTTGGAAAGACCTTGTAAAGACACAGGCACAACATACGAACGTACATGTGTGTGCGTGTGTGTGTGCGTGTGTGTGTGTGTGTGTGTGTGTGTGTGTGTGTGTGTGTGTGTGTGTGTGTGTGTGTGTGTGTGTGTGTGTGTGTGGGCGTGTGCGTGCGTGCGTGTGTGTGTGTGTGTGTACCATTAAAATGGACTGTATTAAGACAAGTTGTATTACTCTACTAAAACAATATATAAATGTTTTCAAAAGGCTACAAACAGTCGCATGAACTGACCAGTGATATTCTGACGATTGCCTGTGGCTCACACTGCCGTTCAATAACATCACCGCTGATACTATCCTTCTCTGCCTGTTTGTTGCATGTCGCGAGCACACACAGAGCATGTGGATTACTGTTATAATGCACCATTTAATGTTCTTGCCCCAGAGTGTACTTGTAGGGACTGGCCCCTTACATTTGTTCTTCTCAATCCACCCTTGAGGGAAAAAGCAAAGAGAAGATGTATTCCTCACCAAGCTTGCAACAGCTCGGTTCCTGTTAGTCTGCTTGTTTTTGAGGTTCTACCTTACTCTCTATATATATTAGTGTTGCCTTGGTCATGTTTCTGAACACTGCCCCACTGCATCATTGACTTTGTATCTTATCTATTTGAAGATGACTTCTTCCAAACAAAACTTTGCCATACTGTGTGGCAATAACACACCTCCCACGTGTTTTGATCAGTTCTGCAACTTAACCAAACTGGCTTAGGTGGTTGAGCCCTGAGGTCAACAGAAACCTAGAACCGGTGTTGTGCAATTGCCTGAAAATTAGTACATGAATGCAGCTACTAGTATGAGTCTGTTTGAATTGATCAATCAAAATTAATGTCCAGCATTTCCAATTGATTTTAATATTTTATGTGCATGAGCTCCAGTGAATGGCATGCATGGATTTACGCATGCATTAATGACAAAGAGAAGTTGCAGCAAAAAGTTGACTGAAATGAACTAACATGCAGAAAGAAACAAACAGCTCCTTTAACTGGAAGTAAAGATGGCAAAAAATACTGGATACATTCTTATGTTGATGTCACTGACAGTGAGACATCATTCATCATACATGAGAGAGGCATTCCCCCTCCAGACAACAGGAGTTCCAAAAATTAGAACTTCAGTGGATGCGTATGCTAACAGTATGACAAAGGGAGCAGGGCAGATGGGGACGGGGGACAGGAGACAGTTGTCTCATCCATGATGAAAATAGTAATCTTACGGAAACTTTAATTATTGAATTGCGTTATTAATTTTAGAGAAGTGATCGGTTGCATTCGCGAAATGTGACATGTCTGTGAGATGCAGTACACACCCACACTTTCATCATTGTCTTTGTGCATAGCATAAAAAATATTGCTTGTATGCAAATCTCTTGCCATGATGAAAGCTTTTCTTTGTCAACCTTTTCAGAAAACCTCAACATCAATCAAATAGAATTAAGCTTGGATGCATTTAATGAAAGGTAGGAACGCGTTATTGATAGGTTAAACATGTTAGCGTGTTGAAAGTGACTTTTGTTCCAAGAATGACTGCAATGCAATGGTGTACTTTCCCCACAAATGTAAATAGGTCAAGTATATTTCTGTTTGCAAATAGCTTCACAAGCAACATTATCCCGTAACATTATTGAGATACGTCACAAGGCCAAGGGCCACGTCACTTCCTGTTAATTACATGCATAGTTGAGTGTCCACATAGGCATCATTGCAAAACAGCCTGACCTTGTCCTTGGAAGCATTAACAAGACTATTTAACAAGTCAATCAGACGTGCCAGGTCACGTCAAGAGATCATAACATAATAAATCTCTTTCACCGGCATAATGTTGTTTCAGCTCAAATCTGCAGTCACTTTGGGACCTGTTCTCTATCAAAATAACAGCCACTGTTCAAATAAACTCAGCCCACAAGTTCAGGCCTGGTGTTTTCTGACTTTCACATTCAAGAGCTACTCTCATGAAGATTAATGTTTTTTTTCTTCTCCTTTCAATTGTCAAATATTAGGCAACCATTTTTCAAAGACTTTATTACATATTTATGGTCTGAAACATTATATGAACATTCACTATTTGTTTCTTTATTAGCAACATTAAGCCATTACACCAGCAAAAGTTATTTTGTACAATAGTTTTTCAAAAAGTTGATCAAAAGCATCAGTTAAACTGATCCAGCTGCCACTGAAGCCTGCTGGTGGGGGAAACCAGCAGCACTCGTGGTGAGTTACTCGACCTTGCTCTTAAGATCCTCGTGAGCACATAACACTAGCATGCATACACTCACCATATTACTTGAAAGCATGTGGCTGCAAAAAGAAACATACACCATTGCATAAACAAACATGAGCGTGCAATTCACATGGTGCGTTTCCGCAAGTACGCATTAGCACATAAACTATTTATGTATGTGGAGAGGGTGGTGAAGAGCATTTTCACTTAAATCGGTGCACTGAAAGATGCACTGTGCACATTAACTCAACATACAGATGGAGCAGCAGAGAGAGACGGAGTGGAGAGGTATGTTTGGATAAGAATAGCATCGCATGACTCTGAAGTAGCGCCTTTTTGCAGCACATCTGTTTACTCTGAAAGTGTATCTCTTGCATTCTTACACTTGAGTTGGTGACTTCATCGCTTTCCTCAGGGCGCAGAATATATAAATGAGTCAGGACACTCAACAGGATTTCTCTCTGCACGCAAGCAGCAACTAGTAAGGGAGGGACTGTACCTGACCACAAAGCTGAGGTCTTATCTGGTCTGGAGGTAGCTTTGGCTTCTAACAAAAGATTCAGTGAGCATACAGTCAACGATAATTATTGTAATAACTGTTATTACAATATCAAAGACAGCAATTACAATTATGGTACAATTTCGGTTGATATCTATAAATGTGGAATGAATAAACACACGCAAACATTTCCTCCCGGATTTGATTTGGTATTTATTAGCATGGCTCACTCTCATTATTACTAAAGAGAAATTGGCCCTTTTTCTTTTTGAATCAGTTTCACATCATACAAAAAACAGTTATACAATTGATCATTTCATGCCTGAATGGCATATTGAAAACTGAGGATACGCAGCAAACAGGAGTGTATAATCTATGTAACATGGAAAATTTTAACTTAAACTGCTCTCATCATTGAGATTTTTGCAGTTTTTGATTTCTTACACACTCTATGCTGGATGCTCATCCTGATGTAACCTGAGCAGTTGGACATTGAAGACCTTGCTCAGAGGTTTCGCTGTAGTGACCCATCAGCAGCCGGATTCAATCCAACAAACGAGCTGGTTTCCTCTCCCCATTAAAAAATGTGATTGATTACTATTATCAAATGTAGTTACAGTTATTAATGTTTCAGAGGCAATGGCATGTGTTACTCTTACCACATGTTCAAACAGCTGGAGAGCGGCCGTCTTTCTATCCTGAGCTTCAGCATTAACCATGGTTCTGGTGAAGAGCAGCTCTGTTTTATGGAGTGGCAACTTATTAATGCTGAACTAACCCAGTCCTCAATGTGCCTGATATATTAACATGAACATAAATCTGTAACCACATTAGCTGTGATGCATTAGCTATTAAATAAACATAGTTTCCCTTTCTTAGACTTATCTGCTGCTCCGTGCATAGTTCATTTCAGCAGTTTTGTTCACTGTGATTTTAGCTGGATTTAATGAGTGAATCAGTTATCAGACTGACCCACATAGTGCTAATACAGCCTAATTGAAGTTGATCATTGTGTAGACACCTGCAGTTTTTCCTCAACAAAATAAACCAAAATGCTTGAATTACCGCATCCACTGTTCATACATTTTTTATTCATCACATTAAAGACTTTTTTATTATTATGGTCTGTCTTTATTGCCTTACAAATATTAAGTTATCCACAAAAATAAAATAACTTAGATAATAACCATATTAAAACATAAAAATACTTACATACATTACATTTATGACAAAAAAAATGCATATTACTGATATCGCCCCAGAGTTTTTCTGGACACAGTTCCGTATGTGCAAACTACTTATCAGGACCATATTCATCTTTTACACTGGAACCACAAACCCAGATTCCACCTCCCCCCCCCACCCCCCTCTCTGCTTTTTAACACAGAAATATATTTGCTTACAATAAATTACACTGTCTGATAGGAAGTCTGACTCATACAAGTTTCTTGAGATCAAATATGATCTTATATGTACATAAGCAATCATCCACATCAGTGTTCATTTATATATACTACATATACTTTACGCTGATATCAGAAGATCCCTGTTGTACACATTAAAGGAGTGTAAGGAAGGTGAGTGTAGATATTTTACAAGAAGCTTACAGTGTTGCACACAGTACATTGCATCACAAAACAGGAAACACTTTGATTGATGACAGTTCGGGATGTTTATAGTGTGAGGAACTGGAGCCTGTTGGTGTGCACTCAGTCTCCCGAGGCACTTTGAAATTAATGATGGCATTTGTGCAGCATTATTCATTTTTATTTACAGTGCTGTTCGAATGGGGTTGAAAACTGCACTTGTTAAATGAAGGTTTACTGTGCGCTCTTGACAGTCTTCTGTTACATTACGTACCACACGCAACACGGACCACACATGGTACGTTTTAGAATACATCATTTAGGACCACGTGCTCTATTATTGGAGGGAAACAGTGGTGCAAGGCAGTGTTTTAATATGATTTTGACAATATCAATCCTGTTATGTGGATTAGGAGTGAAACTGGCTCTAAAACAGTTTGAAGCTCATTTGTGTTAATCTTATCTCAACATCCTCCATTAGAGGAAAGGAAACGCTCTCGGCTACTGATATGAGGATTCCCAGGAAGCAGCAATCAGGGCTTCAGATCAGTCTTTTGATTGACTTTAACTTGAGCCACTTTCTTAGTTCTTAGTTGCTGTTGTCTTCAAACACAACAAAAGTCTAATGCAATTCATGTCCTCTGTGTCATGGAACTAAACTCCATCTTCCTTTTTAAAGTGTGCAAATGTACTTTACAAATAATTTCTGGCAGCGTTAAACTCCCATTATTATAATGACTGTTACATCTAGTGTCCGTTGAGCCCGATGTGTCCTAAATACAACTCGATAGCTGCAATAAATAAATATAAAAAGCTCTGGATTATTGTTGACCAAGGTAAATACCATTAAGTGCTTCAGATATGGTGTCCTGTGTTAACCCCTGTGCCGTATGAGTTCTGACATGAAAGGTCTGCATGGCTGGATTCATGTCGCACTGTACTATCAAAGCATTTATTGTTATTGTATGATCTGCATGTGTGTCTTTTCTTTTTTTCAAAGTTTCATGCATATTTATGTTACTATTTCACTTTTTCCTGGTTTGTAACTTATTGTTTACAACCTCTCCCTCTATGCTTGCTTGAATGTCCTGCAGCCATCTGTCACTCCATTTTTTCTTTTCCTTTTTTTTTTTCAGACACTCATCCAATATAGCTGTGGTCTCAACAGGGAGTCCCGGAGTCGTGGCGACTTTCCGACATATGCTGCATATGCAAATTCGTTACCAACATACATACTGTATTTCTCTTTCTGCTGGCTACACTGCTGCCAAGCATTACTCTTGCTCTTGTTTCTGCAAAGAAAAAAAACTGCAGTCCTTAGCAAAAAACAAAGGAATTGGGGCATGTGGATTACAGTCCCCCTTTTGGAGCTAATAGTCTGTATTTTAAAACATCTCTTTTCTTGGCTTTTTGTATTCAGTCTTTCATTGTGCATTTCTTCATTTACAAACACTGACCCACTCTGTTATCCTGCACTCTTCACAGACCACATAGCAGCACCAGTGAAACTTGCAGTTACAACGTTCACTTCGCGTCTGCTGTAAGATGTTGTGACCCCTCCCACAGCACAGGCTCTCACAGTTGTCCATGCCAGGACTGGTCTTGTTGCAGATCCGGCCCTGTGTGCCTGCCGAGTCTGACCCCAGATCCCGCTCACAGAAATCTGGCGATTTTTCAAAATAGACGAGCTCGTTGATGCTAGGCCGCCGCCGGTGCGAGTGATGGTGGTGATGGTGGTGATTGTGGTCCCTGTGATGGTTGTGCTGATGATGGTGGTTGTGGTGGTGATGGTTGTGGTCCCTGTGATGGTTGTGGTGGGAGTGGTCCAGCTGTCCAGTGTTTCGGTTGTGAGCCTTGATGAGTGTGGCGATGTGGAAGCGCTCTTTGAGGATGGAGCCCACCACCCGGAACTCTGGAGTGACCTGCCAGCAGGTCTTCAGCTGGCAGCTCCCCGACGTCCCGTGGCACTTGCATTTCCTCCTCATGTGGTCGAGCACCACCTGGGAGACGGACAAAAGGACAGAGTGGGATGGAGCAAGGAAGTGAGCAGAGATGAGGGGGTGAGCAGGGGGAGAGGAGACAGAAAATGAGAAGGGTTGGTGATTTTCTAGATTGCTGCTTTAATTTGAAACTCAATCTACAGCAAGATTCAGATTGCCTTTCATATTTCACACTGTTCTGGCTTCAGTTCAATGTTTTTCATTTGTTCTTGCAAGCAAGCCACTGTTCCAGTATAAACTGACAAGTAAAGCCCTGAAGAAATATTGGTGCACATTGAAAAAAGCCAGGTGGTCTGACTCTGAGTATGTTGTTAAACATGCTGATATCAAATAACACAGATGGATGCAGGCATTACCCAAACAGACAGTAGGGTCATTATTCATCTTTTGGCATCAGCTCCAAGCTTGACCCACATGTAGCAACACATTAGGCATCAGAGCATTACATTATTTACATATTTTCACTTTAATGGTTTTAAGTCAGCCATTGGAACAAAATAGAAACGGACAGTCAGCTTGTCCATCGAACAAACTACAATATAAAAAAAACACCACACATAATGTTTTATTCCTAATATAAGATACAGGTGCATGGAATGCAATAGAGCATTACTTACTTTTGATAACACACAAACAAAAACCTAAATGCATGGACTAAGTTACGTCCGTCTCACTGATCTGCATGCATGTGTGTGACCTTGTGTTGGTGTGTATGTTTATCAGACATCACAATTCCTAAACTTTAAGATCCAATTACCAACAGGAAAACTGGGCCACCCAGAGGACTGACAGATGCTGCTACAGCCCCTATCAACACACAAACTCCCTCACACACATGTATGCACACCCACAAAGACTAAACATGTGTGCAGTTAAACTCATTTAACACGTGTTCAAAAAGACAGATTATAATAAGTCAGACACTAAAAATCAACTTCAGACAAAAACATTTTCTTTCCCTTCCTTCTGCCTAGAATTAGTATTTGTGTGCATGCTTATGAATCAAAATGTTTATATTTCGTGCTCGTGTGAACCTGAGGCAGTGGGATGTCATTTATTTTAGTTGAATTGTGTTCATTTTATCGTTCTAAATACATATGGCATGGATTCTTTATTAAGAATTAAAAAAAGACACAGCAGAACAAGTAAATGCAAAATCAGCCATCACCGGCCACTGCAAAAGAAACAGCCACATCATGAACTGGAATAAGGGAAGGGTCATTACATTGGAGGAAAACAAGCTCAAACAGTGGATAAAGGAGGCCATTGAGTTTAGGAAGTGGGAGACCATGGCCTGTGATGAAGGGGAATCAGAATCTGAGAGATCTGTCAGGCCGGTCACCTGATAAAGACCAACACATTATCACACGTCAATTGACACTCTGAGGAAGGCTGCAGATGCAGCCGAAATGTATTTCATTTATTTTAGTTCCCATCCAAGAATCACATCTTCATTTAAAGATATTAATGAAAGGAAACATACTATTAAAAATATTTTTTTTCATATTGAGGCTGTAAATGTGTTCAGCTTGGCCTGATTTAGTAGGATTTTGTATAAAGTCAACAAGATTGCACACTCATGCACATCGATTGTGCTATCAGTTTGCATTAGTTTTGTGGATGACAAGAAAATGATATGATTCAGATATATGCTAATTATGATTTTTTTTTTGTATGTTTTAGACCCTGTTTATATGCCAATGATGATTTTCATCTGTTTGCATCTACCACGGAGAGCTGAATGGAGCGCTGAGCACCCACAAGCAAAAAACTGTGATACCATGCAGTCGGACGTGTTGTGGAGGAAGCTTTGAAACATGTTGGACCGTTCTGGCAAATGCGAAGAGATAAGTCAGTCAAAAAGGCTAAATGTGACTTTAAAATAGAAAATATTGTTGGCAGACGAAAGTCATGGCAAAGCCAGCTGAGGAATTTACTCTTGTTACGCTCTTAAGTTAGTGTTTTAATTTGTAATTTTTTTTTAAACTTCAAAATCCAGATGTACTGCCTTGGTCACCGCTAGAAATCTAGGAGCACCCTTTAGAGTACGTGTAAAGAGATCTCTGACTTATTTAGATAAATGCAGTCAGTCTTTGTTAAAATCATTTAAAGTTTAAACCCACATTTAACCCATCACTCATCAAACCTGCCAGTAACGTTGCAAATTTCAGAAAATTAAATGTTAGAAACCTGGATGGTGCAGTTTGAATTTACTCACATGGTTTATTATAGCAATTCTGCAAAAGAATGCAAAATATTTTCAGCCTTTGCATCATTTCATGTTTTGCTCATAATGTGTCAGGGCAAACAGAAAGTGCACTTTTCTGGATAAACACAGTTCCACTGTTATTGAGAGTGTTGAAAGGAAGGTTTAAAGAGGCTGTGATCAGTGGTGAAGAGATACTAGAGGCTGAGACTTTATAGTAAACAACTCCATAATAGCCCAAACAGCACTTGCACTGGATTCAGATTGCAGCTCCTGGTTTCTTCTCTCTCTCTCTCGCTCTCTCTCTCTCTCTCTCTCTCTCTCTCTCTCTCTCTCTCTCTCTCTCTCTCTTTTTGTTATATTGGGGCAAAGGCAACCCCAGAATCACAAACGTGCTGGCCTTAAACACACAGCACAGTCTGTAATCATGAAACGCTCAAACCCACTTAAACCTTAAAGAGACAAACTGACCCAGGAGTCATAATTGCATCCACATTGCTACTGTTTGATGGTGCAGTCACAGCAGGATGGGGGTTTCAAAGAACAGCAGAGAAGGGAAAAAAAACTCTGCCAAAAAGTGCTATTTGTAATCATAAACAGAGAAAATGTGACTGGGTAAAAAAGGAAAGCACTCTAAGGGATCATTAACTAGAGAACTATGTAAAAAATGGCTTATGTGAATTTCTTTACTCTCAAAAATGTACAATTTCTTTGACATCTTAACTAAAACTGTGAAGCCCATGAGTTGAACAGTGTCTGAATTTCAGACTGCAGAACCGTCAATCCTGCAGGACTGTAGTTGTACTGTGAAGTAACTTGTTTACTGTAGCTAAACCACTTTACTACTACTTTTGTTGGTCACATGCCGCACAATCCTGAAGAGTCTTACTTAAAAAATGATGCTCTTCCACAATTGACTATTTTAATGGATCAGAACTGATCAATATAATGTGTGTTCAGATCCAACATAGATTTAACCAACATACAGGTCTCAGACTGACCCAAACCCTCCACAGAGAAAGGACATTTTCAAGGAAGCTTGTGGCATGAGTCAAATGTGCAGTTTTTAAAAGAATGGATATACTTTTTGCTGAATTTGAATATTGTTTGAGAGACAATGATTTATTGACTGATCATTAAGATAAAATGATATAATATAATAAAATGAAATGATCTGTTCATAACTGAAAATGTGCCACTAATAGAAAAGAGCTCTATGTTAAACCTCAAACTTACTGGGATGCAACAAGACACGACTAGTTGAAGACAGAAATATACATGGAAAGATATAATTATGTTTGGATTTACAATCCAACTAAATGTATACACTGTGTATGCCATGTACATTTTGCAAGACTCTAAAACACACTCCAGGTGAATTTTGCACGCATGTCACACAATACTCACTTGACATTTGCCCAGATATAATTAGCGATGTTGGAGTTTTGTGAATTTCTTGCAACAGACACATGAACGTTGAGCAGCAGTCAGGAGACAAGTGAGGATTGCTGACCTCATAAAAACAGGGTCTCTCCCATGTGCAACAATCATTTTTTCCATCAGACCTCAAGCAAAATGAAGCTCATAAACTGTCACACGCTTATCTATCTTATCTTCAGAGACATCACTTAAAAGAGTCAAAGACAACTTTGATGACTTGGACACACTATTTTGGGGGGGAAAAAAATTATAATATATGATTGTGATTCTTTGCAAGGATCCTTCCCTGGTACTCTTGAAACTCCTTAGAGAATTCCAGTCCCAATATATCACAGCTCAGTGAGAGACGTTCTTTACTTTGTTCCGTCAGACAGTCAGTTATTTTTACAACCTAATTTCCTTCTGAGTAAAGATCCAAACTTTTAAAGACTGGACTTGATTTATATGGAAAAAGCAGCAGATTAAAATAATTAACTCAACTCCAGACTAATGTAGAATCAAGGAAATAACATCTGCAGTGTCTATTCATTACATGTCACAAAGCCTGTTGCACATCCCACACTCAGCAGAGCTTGTTTTCATGCCCCTAAAACCTCAACAAAAGACATGACTTTGGGTGAAACATACTTCACGTGTGAGGGAAATGTCAGGGACGCTTTGGGCGGGGAGATGAAAGGCAAACACCTACAATGCAGACGCTCAACAAGTTTATAGGAAGTAGGGAAGCTGTCTCTTCTTGCTCTATTAAACGTGGTCTGTCACTATGACATGTGGTGTGCCAAATCATCTGACAAAGGTGTATTAGTCTGAAACATTTTGTCCAAGCAGTGGAGATAAATTAAGAGTTAAACCTGAGTTTAAAACAATACAATGAAAATCTGGTATTGCATTTCAATGATTTCTTCAGAAGATTTTCAAGGTTGATTGTTTTTTCTTCCCCATAGTGACCTTTCTTATCCAAGGTTAACTGCTCAAAGTCTATAATTACACTTGGGTCAGAAGGATTTCTTTTTTCTTTTATGGCTGTAAAATTGTCGAGAAGCATACAATGAGTGAGGGCTTCTGGCACTTACCAAGATGACATACATTTTCTATTCAGCTCTTCCTTATTTACAGGTGTCACCACAGTGAGTCAATGCAACTTGCAGGTTTTTGATGGTACATGATACAAATATGTGGCTGTGAAGTCTGTAATTGGTTCATTATTCTGCAGAGGCCCTGGTGCTTCTTTCTGGTACGTTTTGAGTTTTGTAGGCATCATAAATGTTCTAAGAATTATGATTATGTGAAGTACGCATGCAAAATCCTGTCAACACTGTCATTGCAAAAGGAAGAAATTATAAAGCCAAAGACCATCCAGTGGCTAATATGACCAATTTCTCTGAAGATCAAAGTAAAGAAATAAGTTTTGAAGCGATGATTGATTTAGTATAATAAACTTCCAGTCTCTCTTAAATACACCTTAACAGTGTTTTTCCAAATCTCAACAACTTTAGGAGTCAGACTTGCTGATTGATGATCAGATGAAAGGTTGTGATTTCCCGACATCATTCTGTTCCATCTCACCTACACCTTGCTGTATGCAAGAAAGAAGAGATAGAAAGGAAACAGAACAACAAAAAAGGCTACGTGTCTGCAGATTTAGTGTTTTTGATTCTCTTCTTGTGAAAACTAGAAGACAAACTGATGTAATGATTTGTTGTGGAACATGAGAATCGATCCTAAAGACAATTTGGGTCTTGCAGAAGAAGGAGGGGAAAAGTATTGGACGACTGAATGAAGTTGTACTGTGAATTCAGAAGTGAGTGGAAAGAAGAGTAAATGGAGATGAGATGAGGAGATAATGCTATGATGATCTCTTTCTTTGTGTGTGTGTGTGTGTGTGTGTGTGTGTGTGTGTGTGTGTATGTGTGTGTGTGTGTGTGTGTGTGTGTGTGTGTGTGTGTGTGTGTGTGTGTGTGTGTGTGTGTGTGTATACGCGTCTTATCGCAAAAACAGGCCCATCCATCAAACTGATAATGTATCCAGGCTCAGTTCTCATGGTCCGCTGCTGTGATCCGCATGGATTTCATTGCAGTCAGCAGTCCAATTGCGCCTGTGTCAGTTATTGTTTCGACAGCGTGAGATGAAATAACTCCTATTTCAATTTGTTTTATCCCTGGTGCACCTTCAACACTGTCACTTTATTGTAGAATTGATCAATCTATTATCACTGTGATCTCAACTCACATGTCAACTGGGCTCGTGGCATTATGAAGTAACAAGTCCTATAAAGAGTAACAACTCCAAGTGTCGAGTTCTTTTTAAAGGAAGATTACCTTCTGAACATATGATAAACTGGATAGAACAATGAAAACCATGTCTTTTCATGATAAACTCATCGCACAAACACGACAGAAATGTAGTTCCTTCAAAGGTGGTGGTGGACCATAGTTAGAAACAAACATCTGGCAAGTTTTAATGGGCTTAGAGTGTAGACAGAGGCATCTATAAAACAACCCCAGACAGAGATCAAATACGACATGTTGGTGGCAGACTACAACTGGAGGCTACATAATACAGTAGACCAGGGAAAAGTACAAGCAGACTACTGTGTAAGTTGGATTAGTGGATGAAGTAAACTGAAGATCAGAACCTTGTGACCACATTTTGAGCCCCCCCCCCGTTTGGTTTAGAGGAGATTATTTTGTTAAAAAAAAAAAAAAATTGACGCTTTGGTTGAAAGCAAAAGAAACCAAAGGGGATAAACAAAAGGTGGTAACATCTGGCCCACGTCTCCAGCTAAAAGCCTGAGAGGACAAATGTACTCAATACGCTGGACAAAATTCTACATCGCTGTCTGTACCCAGAGAGGGTACAGTAGTGTTCAACAAGAATGTACTTGGAGCGTGGGATTGACACCAGAAAAGCTGGCGGTAACTCCTATGCAAACTCCACAGAGAAGAGCCCAAAAGCTGTACCTGGGCTTGAACTGAGATTGATTTTGTAATGAGATGAGAGTATCAACCACTACACCACTGACCTTTTTGTGTGTTTAAAATGGCTTGAAATGGATGTCAATATATTTGATTGTATTTATCACATCCTCAAAATCTTTATTATATTATGTTCAGTTCGAAAACAGTATGCTTCATATAATAACAGCCACTCTGTTTTTTATATTTGTGTTTGAATATAAAATAATTACAAATGCACTTATTTGTTACCTGCATGCACCTGAACTCATACTGTGCTCCACGTCTCCAGCCCACCATAGATGCAAATGTTAGCACAGTTTTTGTGTCTGATATAACGCTGATTTGGAATCTTTAACCACATATGAAGATGTAGCTGAATCAGAGGTGACTCAGTTGTAATGACACAGTTGGTAATGACTTGCACCAGCAGGAGGATCCTGTGGTGTGGCATGACAACCGCCACAATATCAAAACGCGTAGGCAAATATACAACGTGGAGGAGTTGATAATAATGAACTGTTTGTGTGCCAAATGCCTCTTCTATGGAAAGGAGTTGTGTGATCATGATGCCAAATGTGTGCTTTGTTAACTAGTCTTCAAACAGTAGTTGAGTAACCTCAGTGCCAGTCCGCATCATCACCTAAATTGCACTGGAAAAAGGTATTTCCATTTTTGCTGGTCTCACTTATTTTCCCCTGTGTCATCAAAAGTTTGGGAAAACCCTTACCCACCTCTGTATGTCCCATGATCGACCCTTCTCACAAATAAACAGCAGACTAGTCTGCGCGCTGCTCCACGTTTGTCAGTTCAAAGAAAATCCACTAAAGGACCTTTAAAGCCAAGCAGAAAGCCGAGGCGATATCAAAGCACACAAACAAATCCCACAGCAACACATTAAACCCAGACATCACTTTAAACAAATCAAACGCCTCGCTTCAAAAGATCGGTTTAGCGCAAGCAGACAAATACACACAAACACATGCAAACAAAATGACATGCAATTAGTTAGCAAATACATTACCATCGTATACAGTAAGATCTATACTACATTAGAGTGTGTGTGTGTGTGTGTGTGTGTGTGTGTGTGTGTGTGTGTGTGTGTGTGTGTGTGTGTGTTAATTACACACAGTGTACAGCTCTAATTTAGAGACTAATAAAATGTTATTACCAACATAAGCACTTCCACCTGCTTTGTGCTCTTGCGATGAAACCTTAAGTCTTAAGTGTATACTTACGTGTATGTGTGTGTTTGTTTAAAAAAGGAGAGTTGTGAGGACAGAGTGTGTGTGTGTTTGGTCAGATCAAATGCATTTCCCCTGCACTGTCAGGACTCAGGAATGTTCCACACACCGCTGATGATACAAAACAGAGCACAGAACAAACCCTACACTAATGCTCCTATTTTTGATCAAACACACTTGCCCTTTTTTGTGGGTTCTGAGTCAAGGATTTAATGTGGATGGTCTCTCAAGAGCAGTTTATCATGGCTGTAGTTTTAAATTAGCCATAAAATGGTCTGAGGAGCCTGGCTATTGCTGGTTTGGATGGATCTGGAAGGAGTACTACTCAAATTCATTATGACTTCAATAAATCTTTTAGTGTGTTCCATGCTCGGGTATAGCAAGGCTCGGCCATGACATAAACAACACTGAGTTTTTACTTGCTCGAAAACATCAGCGTCACAAAAATATACCGGATTTTTATGTGGTATCAGTATAAAGGGGAATTCCATCATCTGCACTTTAGTTTCCCACCAATTGATCTGTCTTGTGGAAATGCAATGTTAGGGCATACAATGAAGTTCCACTATACCCTAAAAACCATACAAATGAAATATAAATCAAGAAATTTTGATAAAAGAATAATTTTTTTAATGATTAAAAAAAAAAAAAAGGAAAATATATATATATATATTCAAAAAAATGAATTCATTGAAATGTAAAAAGTTAGTTTAGGTTAGGACATTCACACATTTTCCTTTGATATACATCATGTCACACACACTTCTTTCAGAATGCCTTGCATCCCACCACACACTGCTTCTTCCACATACCAGTGTAGGTCCTGCTGAATATCAGTAAACAAAATACCAAAGATACAAGTGCAATCGTGAATTAAACCGCTTACAATCTTTTGTGAAATTTGAGATTAAATGTCTCTGCTGTGTTCCAGTATTGGAAAGTGAGTTGCCAAAAATAAATATAAAAAAAAAGCAGTTGAAATCTATAGTTTCCTTCCTGAAGCGTCATGCACAATCTCACCTTCCACCCCTGAAGCTGAACTTGGGCACTGATGGTAAATTGTAATTACCAGAGGACATTTGTCAATAAAACAGCATACTGCTGCACACCCAGCACTGTTGCCACCTGCCAAACGAACAGGCAGGATTCAACAGAACCTCGACATGGCTCTGAGCTCTGCAACACCAACGCCAGGAAGCGTGCCAAACATTTGTTTTGAGGTGTGCGCTCTAAACGATGGATTAGTGCGCTCAGAAGATGTATCCAAGACATTTGCCGCCCACCGGTTTGTTTTCATGTGCATGAGCAGCAGTCACCCAATACACATGGTCAGTCTCTTGAAACTGCTCTTACCATTTCCTTGCAGTATTTATTGGGCCTCTGAAAATTTGCTTCCTGTGCAATAAAAGTGAGAAATTGTGAACTAAACAACAAATGTTGTACATTACTGTTTATCAGACATTCAGAGTAAAATGTTATTTTTCTGTGCTATAAGAATATAAAATGCAGCAGCTAATGCTTGTACTCAACATTATAACAAAGTTCTCAATATGGTGACATAATTTATCCATACGTTTTTATTGGCTCCCCCTTTGCAGCTTCTGCAGGAGAGAAGTAGGAGGAGGCAGAACGCAGCAAGAGGTGGGGGGGAGGGCGGGGGGGGGGGGGGGGGGGGGGGGAGGAAGGGCGAATCTCTTTCTACTTTCCGCCTCTGTGTTTGAAGTCTAAAATCTTTTGCAGGGTTTTAAACATCTGTTTCCAAACTGCCAGCAGCCACTAATTAGGGCTAAAAACAAGACGGGACGTCGTGAGAACCCTGGGGTGGGCATGAGGCGACATGTACACCCCGCTAAAAAACCACCGCATTCCTCTGCTTAAAGACTGCTACTCTGGAGGGGGTGGGGAGGGGTGGCGAAGCAAGGAAGGGGAGGCGGAGAAGGTGGAATGGTGGTAGAGGTGGGTAGGTGGGAGGAAAGGACACATGGGAAGGGGAAGCATTATTTTGAGGCCCCACCTGACGGGTGTTTGATCCTGATTTGAGACCATGTGTCCACTCGCTTTAGTGTGTGTGTGTGTGTGTGTGTGTGTGTGTGTGTGTGTGTGTGCATGCATGGGCACGTGTGATAACTTAATGGGGTTTTGTTGCTGTTCTCTATAACACTTGAAGTAAATCACATGTACAGTAACAGCTCATAAATTTGTTTATTGTCTCTTCCTACTTTTTTCTCTAGCTTGCTCTACAGTAACCATTTTACACACCCCTCCAGCATAGTTTCTATTTCTTTCATTGCCTTTTGCTCACCAATTACCAGGTGCAAATTGCATCTGTTTGTTAAACAGATAAAATAAATAATCTTCAGACTGTGGTAGTCCACGAATCCCAGATTTATTAGTTGATAAAGATCCAGCAAACTCTATGTAGCTCTCAGCAACACGGTTTCTGCTTTGTAACCTTTGCCGTGTTTAGCGGCAAGCAATCATTGCATTGAGATGTTTTAGTTAACTGTCAGTAGTAGAATTGCTCCCCTACTCCACCTTCTTATACTGAAGTAAAAAAAGCCAGTATGACTATTGTCAAAATCAACAATGTCACAAAATAAAGCAGTCCGGCACAATACCTGTCACACTTAAGTGGAGTACAGGTGTGTTTCAGAGATGACAGAACTCACAAAGGTCAATGGAGGAATGAAAAAGCCTGCGAGACAGATCACCAGCTCTACAGTTGCTCATAGATGGGGAGCAATGCTTGGATCAGGCAGGTGGATGTCTGTGTGTGTAAAACACACCACAGCATGAGTAGAGTTTCAAAAAACACAAATCCTGAAGAAATTATTCTTTCTCCTCGTACTATGTGACTTCTAGTGAAGTGTGCAATAACAAACCATGACAATGGTAGATTGTCTGTGTTCATCCTCACACTCTAAGTGGCTCTGGCCAGGGGAACTACTATGCCCAAGCCCACTCAAAAGTCAACAAATCATGGCACTGTTTAAGTGCGTATCTGAGATTAGTAGGAATAATTTCCTTATGCTGTCTGTGTCTGGGCATAGTTCACAAGAGTTTGCATGTTCTTGCTATACTTGTATGGGATTTCCCTAGGTATTTCAGTTGCCCTAATTAACCCTAAGTTAATTGATAGTCATGATTTGTTCTATTACGAATTGTCACGTTTGTTGTGATAATCGATTGAGATGGCCCTGTCATCCACTGAGTGTTCAGTGAGACAGGCCCCAGCTCATTACGAACCTAACTATAATAGAAGTTTGATGAACATAATCGTCAACTGACATGGTTTTGGTGTACTCTGCATTTCTTCGGGCTTTACTAAACTAAATTGACAAGCAAAGGCTTCACAGGATTTGTGTATGTAAGGTGTTCGTAATGAAACAATGCATGTCTGACATTACCCACTTCATTGGAACACAATGAGAATGACTAAATAGATCAATTGTTCTCTTTCAGTTGTTCACTAGTTCACTACTCTCCACGTCATGTCAGTCATGCTCACCTGTGTTTACACCACATGTCCACAGCTTTAATTGGAGTTTATGTCACCAGATCCACTCCTATGACAAAGGGCATCCATGTAGCTATTGCACAGAGACCAGCTGTTGTTGAGTTAGGCTGACGCACTCCACATTTGTGTTTTGTCTGCATAATCAAGGAAACCAGAAGTAAACTGATGAAAAGATACAGCACAAATTACGCAGGAGGAAACAGGGAACAATGAAGCAATTTATGGTTGCTTCTTGTCTCTGCACCACGACAGTGCTGGACCTTGGGGCTTTTCACTCTCAGTTACATCTTTTTCTTTGGAAACAAGTTAAAAGTGTTGACAAGTAGCATACACCATGCATGTTTCCTAAGTGGCTAACCAACCCAGCACATGACGGGGCATTTGTTTGTTTGTTTATTTGTTTATTTATTTAATTCAGCGCATTCAACTGTAAAAAAAAAAAAAAAAAAAAAAAAGACAAGACAAGGTAAGGAAAACAATTCTATCCAGTAGAAACAGTCCAAATATGCACAACACAGATGGAATCCTCTTTTTGGACTCATGTCTTGGCCTTATTCTGTATGCAATCTGTTAATACCTCCAAAGAGTATTTGATTAGTTAGTGTTCACTATAGCATCATAGCTAGGACATCATCTGAGTTTGCCATTTTATATTTTTTAAAGTACTTTGAAAGACAGAATAAGTTGAAAAACATCCTTGAGCTGATCTGAAAATCTACTGATGAACAAAATTAGTTATTGTTCCAGACAATAATACATATATTTACTACACTCAATAGCCTCAACCACCATGGCCTGTTTTTTTGCAGACATAAAACCAAAGTAGTCCACACAATGGGCCTAATCTACTGATGAAAATAGATGAATCACATCCGACAGATGTAAAAAAGAAATAACACATTCCATTTTTCTCCTCCAGGAATATCAGGCATGCATTACAGAATGTATACATTCCTGGAAGGACTTTATATCGATAGATTAATGTGCAACATGATGAAAACAATTGTAACGTTTAAGACATTAAATTCCCCATGCTTGAAAAGGAAGTGCAAATTAGCTCTGGTCCTCCACAACTTTTATTCATATTATTTCTCATTTGTCACAATCATTTCTGAATCTTTTTCTGGTAATTTTGACCAATCTCTCATATATCGCCCATCTCTTATCTCTCATAATATATTTATATTTAATAGCAGTACACATTTCTACATATTTGACAAATGCCTCCACCAACACGTCCAAATTCATTTTGTAACATTTCACTTTGTGCTTATATTCGCTCAGCACTCCATTCAATCACTGCATGGTGAATGCAAACAGAGAAACAGATCCACTGGGAAACCCTCATTTGAATACTCCTTTTTTTCCGTGATGTCTCTCATTGTGCTACTCTTAAATAATTATCAACAAATAACACAAACAGTTGAATGAAACAACACTGACTAATCTTCAACTGGCAAGATGGCTGACACTGAATTCCCAGGCTGTTGTGGATATTCAGCATAGACACATGCCAGACACAAACTTACATATATCACAAATGTACATTGATAGGCTATGTTTTTATGACCTTAACAAAAAAGCAAGTCAGCAATATGCTTGGCTTTGCCATTATTTACAGTAGAATACTGTGCATGCAGGTAGCATCAGTGGTGACATGAGAGCCAAGTGTTATCAAGTGACAGTGACGTTTGCCTGCCGTTCAGGAAAGATGCGTGATTATTTTGCAATGTTGTCAGTTTCAGTGAACATGTTCAAATCAGTAATATTATCACAGCATGCTTTGAATCTGAGTTTGAACTGAGTTGAGACTTCATACTCCAGACAAACAGTATGAGTTGAAAGTAATCCCCACTGCTGTGCACGAAGACATAAAAGAAGAATCCTGCAGGGAATTCCCACTGTGGTCAATTAGCAAATGCCTCAGTTTGCACTGCACTGGAAGATACTTAAGAGGCACTCTCTCAAATGATGACAACACAGTACAAAGCTTATTTAAAGCATGAATTATTATGAATAAAATTATTTAATATACATATACTATTGGTTTTGAAATCATATCCATTTTTCTCATCGAAATAAATATATAATTTAAAAAACACAAATAATATCAGTGAGTTGTATTAATTACCACAGTTTCTAAATTTGTGTCTATGATAACATGATAACAACGCTTTTAGAATAAAATCTAGTAGATTTATATTATATTCAGACTCTGACAACCTTGCAGTGGGAAGATTTAAGGCGAACACTTTCACAGAGTCACTGTATGTCAGCCAGTGAAAGATTGCTTCAGAGAATCATCTAAGATCTGTTTGAAGGAGGTTTCAACTAACAATCTGCAAGGTAGAGATATTTTAATGATAATTCTACAAAATTAACATTAGCTCTCCATTATCATTATCAAAGAAGCAATTTAGTAAATATGATGTTATGTGTAAAGTTATAGGGTTTAGGTTAAAATTGTAAACATGATGGTAACACCACTGTGCAATCCTACATTGCTCCTGTTCTCTGGTACCCTGGATGTAATAAAATCATTGCTTACAAAGGCAAAACATACTGTATGTGTACTTCAAATAAAACAATTTATGAAATGTTTAGAAATTGATGTTTGGCTGTACGATATGAGCTTATCATAATTGCTTCATTAGAAGTTTTCCACAATGCAACCGTCCTACACTGCCATTAGACAGTCCTGTCTTGGAAACCAACTAACGTTATATAACATATAATGTTGGTATTTTTGGCATAAGCAAATGTTTCAGGGCAACAGAGCTAAATGTGTGAATTTTAACACACACACACACACACACACACACGCACACACACACACACACGCACACGCACACGCACACGCTCACGCTCACGCTCACGCTCACGTTGCACTCACCTGTCTTCCCACTCTGTTGTTATGCAGCCTCATTCGAGCGTGGATGTCTTTATAGGTCTCACGGGCATCTAAGAAATCTCGCGAGAACTTCTCTCCGAATTCCACATCGGGGCTGCAGCCGCCCCATTCCCAGGAGTCCTGGGGCCCCGGCAAGTCAGCGGGGAAGTGCTCCATGACGCCGTGCACCATGCCCTTCCCTCTGTGGATGGCCTCCAGTTGCAGGCGGTGCAGTTTGATACGAAAGGCCTCTTCGTCCCCGCGGCGCTTTTCGTCACAGCTGCATGCCTTCAGCTTGCCCATGGAGCAGGCGTTAGCCACAGCGTGCACCACGCCTGCTGCTGCGATGGCATATGCAAAAGCGCTTTCTCGAAACCCTGAGAGTGCAAAGAGAGCATAATTATGTTGTTGTTGTTGTCGGGGCTCAACTGGGAGTAAAGGACTGTAAAAAGTGTCACAATAAGGGTGGAAAGGAATGGTATGTGTTTCATAAAAAAAAACCATCATGACAGTCTTTCAGGTTAATCCACAACTTTTTCAATGAAAGTGGCAGTTGTCAAGCAGACGATGGAATTCATGTTCTTTAAACTGACAGTGTTTTACTGCAACGTCCAAAATGTCAAGAGCATCTCACGCAAACCTCCCAGCATTTGTCAGAGGCTTTGAAAAGGTGTTGTAGAGGCATTGCAAGTGATATACTGAAGGATTTTCAATAACCTGCAGGCAGAACATACCAGTGTACAACTGTCATGGACATGCCAGGTGAAATATTAGGCATAGGAAGTAGCAAATTTAAGTATCCAGTATAATCTGACTCAATTATTGCAAGCTTGGTTTTGTTCTTGTTTCCTATATTTAATCTATAGACCATCACCAAGAGCAACAAAGTTATTTCACCCTTCTCACAAAACCTGTAAAACATTTGGCAACCACTTAAAGACATGAGGACTTCATCACCTCAAAGCTAAATTCAATACAAATTGTTAACTTGTCAGATAAGTAGCACGTACCATGAAACCTATTGTGTTTGTTCCTGATTGTGAAGTTACAGCGCTTTGTTTTCTACCAGGTAACTTATAGCTGAACATTTTATATGCATTGTCAAAACTGACATGCAGGGACTCATAAAACAAGAGGAAACATCTGGGACAATCATAAATGAAGTGTTCCAAACACTTCCAAACACTTGCATAGGTCATCTCTCTGGAGCAGCAGAATAGACCCTCACTATTCCCACCACAGAGCTTGTGAGGGAACTAAGGTATAATTTAGTCTGTCCTGCTGCAGTTGTACAAGATAGACTCACTGCAGCCTGCTTGGAGAAAGTCTACTGTCTATAACTAAGTAGAATGGTTGTCAGATAGTAGCTCATTGGATATTTATTACTAGGTGTGCCTCTCTGTCTTTTTCTGCCTGGGTAATTGAGTTGCCCGTCAGCTGAATGCGGCTTCCATTTCAATTCAGTGCGTGTGTGAGTCATTTTACGAAAATCCATTGATTTTTGACAGTTGAAAGGGAACAGTATATCACTTCATTCACATTTGAAACAGATAGCTGTGGCAATGACTCTGTAAAGATTGCAATTCTGAATGTATGTCAACATAAATTTCAAAGTGATCATCCCTGTGAATTACCCTGCTTATCCTGGCACCTGTTACTAGTGGGTAGGATATATTAGAGAGCAAGAAGCAAAATGTGATGACTAGACCAGTAGGCGCATCTCCAAAACTGTAACTCCTGTGGGACCTTTCATGTCTACAGTGGCCTGTATCTAAAGCGTTACATGAAAAGAAAAGAGGGAAGCATTGTGCATTTGATCTTGTGGAGGTCGGATTTTGTCACTCGCAAGAGCTGCTGCAAGGATCTTGGTGCCAAATACCACAGAACCCATTTTGAGGTATACTATAATCTATACCTGGTTGGGTCAGGGCTGTTTTGGCCAGAAAAGCAGAACTTGCATGTGATTATGTGATTGGTATATGTTGATGTAAAAAAGTTTGTTTGTAGCCTTATGGGAAGTTCTTTTCTTAAGGTGGCCTGTACTTTTATCCCTTATTGTTTTGTTTTTGTATTTCACAGCTTGGTATAAAATCCTACCATCAATTGTACTGTACATGTATTTAACTTGGAGGGCTTGATTAGCCATACCACAGCTTTTGCCTTGGAGTCACTTTTAATTGGCCCAAGCTGACGTCTGGTGGTAGAAGAAGTTAAATGTCTGTGTCCGTATAATCTGTACACAAAATGTGTGGCTGCTACAGCTAAACACATTCCCTCTTCTCCTTGATTGCAGGCAACACATGTAATGGGTGCAACTCCGCCATGACTGATCTGTAATTAATTTGAGTAACAGTAGTTCTTTCGCACTTGCTGGAAATCCAAACATGCATGCATTCACCGTGTCCCTGTTTATAGGTTATTTTGACAAAAAGAAAAAAGATTCCATGTCCAATCGTGGAATCTGTGGACAGGAAAGGTGACATGCAACAAGAACAGCTTGCACTTGTAGCCTCCACGCTGTTTGTTGTCACAGATTTCAGCTTACTGAAGGTGCCCACAGGTTCTATAAAAACTGCACCACTCGCAGCCACTCGCTGGTTTAGAAAACAGTGAGGATTATAATGGAAACTTGTAAAGAAAACATGAAAAGAAACCACTTAGGAGTTTATAGCACAGTACTTGGAAGAGGGAAATGATTCAGGCTGCTTGTTGGAGTCAAATAAAATGTTCCAAACTGGAACAGTCCCTTTTAGTAACGTTTGATGTTATTTCTTTATTTATACATTCAAATGACCTTAATGCTATTTTGTTTTGTAGACTTAACGTATGATGCAACATGTAACGCCTTTGATGGATTTTTCACTTTTGTCATGTCACAAAGTCATGTTTATGTTCTGTCTCCATAAACTTCTGATGGAAAAAAAAAGCTATCACATCCATTAATATGATGAATTCCATCATTGTATCTGACCTATTTTTCCTTCACAGGGAAGAAATACATAAAATCAAGTGTAATAACCCAAATGCCTGGTTGGGTGCCTCTATTCTATTGCATGAGTGTCTAATCTGGGTCTTGGTGGGCAACCGCCGTGCATATTTTAGAATATTCCCTGCTTGAGCACATTTGAATCTAATGATGGTGTCATCATCGAGCTTGTAAAAAAGTCCAGTTGTGACCAGTAGTTGCGAAAAACATAAGCCATGCAGGACAGTGGCAATCCAGGACATGGACGCCCCTGCTCTGTTGTGTTGTTGTGCAGTGTGTTAGACCCACTGGTGTTGCAGGTCCCTGGTTAGCTATCAATAAACGACCACTGCAGCTGACCAATGCCTTCAAGCCCAATAAGATCTCCCTATTGCGTTTTGTGGATACACATTTGTTAAGGAAAAAGAAACCTGAAAAGAAAATTTAATTGAATCTTGAAAAAACGAAGTCAGAACTATTAAAACAGATTACATAAGAGCTTACTTTGGGATTTGACTCACTAAATCACAACCTGCCCCTTTTGCCTGCATCATACCACCTTGACCCACACAAGGTGGCAGAGGGATGTCACTTAGGCACATCCTCACACGCAGAAAGCCTGTTTTAGCTCTGAGTTAGGCTCCGCGACGTGTCTCCCCGGAAGACTGGGAACAAATCAATCTAACAAATAATTCACTGGCTGTGGTACGCCCGGCTGAACTGATGGCAGAGGAAGTGGCAAAATGAATTAAAGATTCAAAGGAAACTGTCACTTTGTGTTACAGAAACCGACTAAACAGGTTTATGCTTTTGCCGCCGAGAGTTGGGAAAGTGCTGAGAGAAAATTCACAAGCACTTGCACTGGCAAGGAAAGTAAAAGCATTAGGAGCTACCGGCGAGGGAGGACACAGAAACAGTGACGGAGAGAGAAAGACACAGAGAGCGAGGGACCGATTCTCCCATTTCTGTCCATCCATGTCTTGCATGGCATCCTCTTTAGCCTAGTTTTTAATGCAAGCTAAACACGAATGAACATTGGCCCATAAAAGTTATCAGACCATCAGCAGAGAAATCCGTGACTGAGCCGAAGAAGATCCAACATCTGACACAGTAGGATCAGATGCTAAAACAAGTAGCGTCTCCCATAAAACTAAGTAGGATAAAGCGAAATAGAAAAGGGATGGATGGAACTTTTTAAAAGATCTTACGAAGGAATGGAGAAATCTTTTCCATTGACAGATGGCACGAGAGAGGGTTTTCAACTACATCTGTTTTATTAAAATTTTCCTCTGCAAAAGTTCCTTAAAGCCAGAGATAAACTTGTTACAGTGTAAAACAAAAATACCGGTTTGGTATACATAAGCCTTCCGTGCAACGGTCGGTTAATTTTCCATGGCTTGTTGCACTGACATCTTGTGCTAATCTCCACAATGTAATATAATCCATGTCAGTAAGTGTGTCTCATTGAAAGAACACCCTCCCCCTTTTGCAGAGCTGCATGCAACAAATGGCTGTAGCACATTAAGTTGTATCCATTTTTTAGCTACTGTAGACTGTCGTATCAACATGTAACAGATGAATCATCTGATTTAAAGAGGTTGTTTATGTCAGTGGTTTGGAGTTTCTGCACCCGAGGCAAACGAGGGATGCCAGACATCCAGCAACTGCCTCTATTAGTAATGACAAACAGAACCTCAATGAGTCAGTGAGCAGTGAAAGTAACACCAGAGATGAATAACCACAAGTTGTCATTCACTGGATTGTTTTGTTGTTGTTGTTGTTGTTGTTGTTGTTGTTTTCACAATAGAGCTAGGCTATAATCTTCTGTGATTAAAAGTTATAAAACTGAAGTTTCATAAAGGTGGAGAAAATCATGTGCTATTTTTTTTTAAATCTCTCAGGCTCATAAAATGTATTTCAACATTCTTCTTCTTCTTGTTATTATTATTATTATTATTATTATTATTATTATTATTATTGTTATTATTATAAACACATGTATCACAGTCAGGTCTCATGGGTAATTTTCCAGAACTCCCTCTAAGATGTTGCACATGCTGTTTGTGCAGAAACCTCATCTTCTGAGACTTCCTTCCCTCCTTGCTCGCGAAAAAATTAAAAGCCAACTCGACTTGAAGCTCAAACTACCAATGACATTGTTGTGCGGTCCATCCAGGTGCTGAGAAACTGATGTCTTTTCCAGTCAATAACCTGGGATGAAACCATCTGAGGGCTTCTCAACTCGGAAGATCCTCTTTCATCCTTTGTGGCCAACTTGCAAAGCTTGAAGCACTACAAAAGCATCCATGAAAAATGATCTGCACAAGCTCTAGTAATCTGAAGGTGACTAACCGCTCCTGAAGCAACTCACTCTTTTGTATGGCTGACAAACGCAAGGGTTTGCTGTTTAGAAAGTGGAAACCTATGCTCCTGAGTGATTAGAGTAAACCTGAGTATTGGGAGGACCTCTTGTAGGATCGAGTTGTAAACATGGGGAAGAAGAATCTCTTCATCAAAGTGTTGTTTGAAGAAATATATTATATTATATTATATTATATTGATGTTTGTATTGAATCTTATTACTTTTTATTACTCTTTCTGAGCTGATCCCTTTTAAAATATACTTATGGAAGTGTGTTCGAGGAGGAAATCACAGTCTGTTTGAAGACTAAACTTTTACTGGTTCAAAATCCTCTTGATCAAATCTTTCAAAATGCAAAGCGCTCAAAAATCCTTTGAGCGCTTTGCACTTCAACTAGTCATACGCCAGGATCCATTTTTAGACATTTGCCATCAAACTGACCTCTTTTAAAGACTATGCTGTCGTAGGGTATTTTGTTTCTGGTCTCCAGACTCGAGCAGTTCCAGCGGTGCCCTCTGAATTGGTGCTGGCACTCGTGGATGGCAATCTGGATTCCCTGGATCGCTGAAGCTGTCACGTCTGGGTTGCGCATGCACACCTCCAGCTGGCGCCGTGTCAAACCTGGCAGTGTCAGACACACCGTGTTGGCATTCAGGATCGGCTCGATGTTGGGAAGCTTCAGGCCCAAGATTTCATTGGAGTCTACCCTGCAAGGAGCATACAATTTCCAGTAATTGACAAGGCAGAAAGCACACTTTAAGTCTCTCCTATCTGTTAGTTTCATTTCCGTTAGTCACAAAAGTCTAGTTAGGACTCGTAAGGTTTACTTTAATGTTCCTTGGGTGTCACGCAAATGCTCAGTTCCCACAGTACCAAAAAAAACAAAAACGCCCGGACTTGATAGTCCCCAGCATAGTTGATTCCCATAAAACCTAGAAAATACACACTGTGTTCACTTGTGAAACCATCTCCAGATGCTGGCAATTTGATGAGAAAGTGCACCCTTGAATCTATTGTTATGTCTTTGCTTCTCAGATCGATCCAATCTCTGATTATGCAAAGTTACAGCCAAATTCAAGCAAAGAATGTTAATTTTGAGACTTTGAAGGGACAAAAAGTAGGAATGTGTGTCCTCAGGGTCGTATGAGTTTACAATAATAGTGTCTGTACTAAAACCTGCATCTTTTTTCTTTTTTTCTCTATAATTTTGACCAAGTTCAGCCTCTCTTGACCTATTCATCTGAAAGCGTGACTACTTAAACTACACATCTGAAGAAAAGTACAAATAAAATTAAAACACTTGTTTCTGAATCCATAGTATGAATAAAAGAAAAACACTATCGCCATCACATAATTTCTCGCTGTAAGGTGTGTCTCTCACTCAACAGTCTGATGTTCCCGCTGCAGATCAATCATGTGAACAATAGTAATTCAGCTGACAGCAGACTGAGCTCTTTTCAACTTCACAGAGAAACAGTAACAGCAGTAACAAGAAAAACACAGCCTGTGCTGATAATGGTCTGAGAGCAGAGAAGGGGTCCAGCTTTTTCTTTTCATTATCATTATCCCTACAAGCAAAAATCACAGGTTGTCTGTCTCAGTGTTCATAGGATCGAAACACACAACTGCACATGCAGTTGTGAGCAAGCATACTTCCAGGCAGACACACACACATCAATCTGCACTCACACACTTTTGAGCACACCCTGACATGCACACACACATTCCCATGTGTAGGGAAGTCGCTATACTTTGCAAACGACTTCTTTCTACAATTTTGTTGTGGATCTTGTGTCTGTAATTTTTTTTTTTTTAATTAAGGACTTGCAATATTTAAGACTCCCTTCTATTTCTGACAAAGCACCCAGCAGTTTAGGATAATAATTGAAATATTAAAACACAACTTGGTACACTACCAGGGGTAGTTATTTTACATGTGCCATGCCTGTCATGATAACTGTTTGTCTGCAGGCGATTCCAGTTTCCCTTCAGTTTCTATCTGTTGTTTCCTGTTTGGACTGTTGATCCAGATCAACAGCAATCGGTTTTTATGGAGCTGTATTTGACTGATTGGCAACTTTGTTCAACAAGAATATGGTGCACATTATGTGTGACAGATACTAAAGTTGTTAGATTGAAAACTAAATTTGACAAAATTATATGCAAAGTTTTTTGGGGGTTTTTTCTGAACTGTTTTCGTTTTATAAACAGATCAGCCTGTATACTGTGGGTTATTAAATAAGATGGATTGAGTTTTTAGGTATTTACTTAGATTTTTTTGTAACAACAATTCTGTAATTCAGGATGTGATCAAACTCAATTCATAAACTTTTTCAAACAGGCTTGAGAAGGGTACTTTAAAACTGTCTGAAATCAAAGCTTAACTTTATTCAAATAATAATTCAACTCACCTTTTATCCAAGAAGCAGATAACCACCAGGATGCATGTCAATCTGAGCAGCAAGTGATCCATTATTGCGCCTATATAATAATAACGTTTAAAAAAAAAAAAAAAAAAAAAAACAACAACAACAACTTGCAAATATTTGGCGTGCAGCGTTTAAATCAAACACATTCCAATAGTCCGTCTCAAACTTGATGAAAAATCAGAGGACAGGAGATCAGATCAGGTCTTGACAGCTCCTGCGTCTGTGGGTCCAGATGTGCCAGCCAGCGGCGCAGTTCTCATTCAAGAAAAGTTTCATCAGCCTCCAAACTTACTGAATGAAGGAGGGCGCTACTAGTTGGAGGGACAGTCAATGCTTTTCTCCTCCAAAACATCCGGACGCACGCCGGTCACTCCGCTCGGCCAAAGAGTTCTTTGCGTCGGTGTAACATCCAAAGAGGAGACGCTTATAGGCGCACTAAATGAAGTCTACTTGAGCAGTGATGTTTCAGTGCGCACCGATAGTCTTCTAAACTGCTGCACTTAGCGCTTCGCCAGCCCACTTTTTTTTGCGTCACTCGGGGAGCCGGAGTGCGCTGAGGGAGGTCAAGTGCCTCGTTAAAGCAGGATAGAGATCCCTCTAGATAAGGAAACCAGAAAACACTTAGCCCTGGCCCTCCGAGAGGAAAATCAGATCTATACTTGCAGGAGAAGATGCTGAGGATGAGGATGAAGAGACCAAGTGGTGCGAAGGGAGAGTAAACTTTTTTTTTTTTTTTTTTTTTACTTTAAGGATTTTAAGTTATAATGATTAATGGATCGGAGAAAAAAAAGTGAGGAAAGTTGATGGTGTTGAGGCAGGATCACAATTAATGAAAGACTTGAATCAATCAGATCATTGTTCAATCAAATCAAGCGATACTTATATCTCAACACATTACCGATCAAAGTGCTGAAAGATGAACGATAAAGTAAATAGACAATACATTAGATAGAATTAAGTTATTGGGAGAAATTATACAGTTATAAATGTTGGTTTTTGTTTTTTTCCCTTGCACACAGGTCGCTGCAGTAATTGTAATTTACTGTTAATAATTAACACTTACCGAAACACATCTCCCTGAATATCACAATAAACCAGCAAATAATTGTATATAGAATACCAACAAATACAATTAATTAAATGACAAAAGACATATTTTCTAATATTTTTATTTGAATGTAAAGTTAACATGTTACCAAAATGCGATGATAGCTGTGCTTCCCAACATCCATTGAGGTATATGAAGTATGATAGTTTGTACGATGAAGTAAGAACTATGGGATTTCATAATTTTATGAAGGAACAGTTCACCCTTGACTCACATTTAAACTTTATGAATTAGTTTCAATCCGTGGTAAAAATGGTTTTTGGACAGAAAATGACCCACTGGTCACATAATAACTTTGCAAAGAGGACAAGATATATATATATTTATATATATTTTTTGTTTGTGAAATGTCACCTGAAGGTTCCAAAATGTTGCAATTGAAATACATGGATTGGGGCATTTTACTGTATCTTGCACCAGCGAGCTTAAAACTAGCTTTATATTGACATTGCTTCCATTTTCTTTAAAATTATTAACTTTTGCAAGCTTTTAAAAAAAAAGTTTGTATCCCTTTTGCACTAAAAATCTGAGAAGGCTTGGGGTTGTTCAAGAATTGTATTGAGGAGCTTTTATGCAAGCATTGTGGCTCTATAAATTGTCCATCCATCCATCCACCCATCCATCCATCCATCCATCCATCCATCCATCTTCTACACCGTTTCATCCCATCCCAAGGGTCAATTCCACTTGAATATGTCCAAAATGTCACAGAGCAAATCCAGACAGTTACACCACGTGTATCTGCACCTTGTTGAGCTCTCATTTATTCTCAAACCCATGTCTTTTGCACACATAGGGAGAACATGCAAACTGTGCACGGACGGGCTCAAAACAATGGATTAACTTCTCACCACTGTGTGGCCAGGATAAAGTTTCTACAGAAAGACATTTGTCTTTTTTTCCCCCATGAAGTGAAGGAAACATCAACACAACAATATTCATATCAAGGCAAAATGGTAATGATATTCTGTCTTATACTTTACATCCTCAAAGCTCCAGCAACAAGTTCAGGAAGCACCTTAAACAGACGTAATTTGTTTTATATTTAGAACAGCTCTATCTAATCATTATTACCAGTGGTAGAAACATGTTTCTTGGAGAAAAAACTGTAATATTCTGTAACATCTTCCATAAAACATTTAGCATTCCCAGTGCAAAGCTCCCGATTTTTCATTCAGAAGACTGGACCTTTCCCATCTCCCATTTACTCATAGGCACAATGGACAGTCCAAATTTCTGGTGAACTGTTGGGTTCACGAAAGTAAGCTTGTTTAGTCAGACTCCATAAATGTTCTCCGGAGCAAATCAAGCATCTTTTTTCCATAGGCTAACTCAAGCAAAATGAAGTGAACATCATGTCTAAAAAATGGGTAGCATCAATTCGGAAACAATACGAGATACTAGCACATGATAGGAAAGTCTGAAAAGAGAAAATGTGAGGAGCCTCAGACTTTGTAAGTAGAACAAACATTTGAAGAAAAATGAGTTGTTAAACTTGTTGGTTCCCATTGCTGGCGAACCATGACTGTGTGTCATGGTCTTTAATCTTTCCATTTAAATGGCTATAAAATATAACAAAAAGCTCCCTTGTTGATGAAGACCACATGATATCACTCATCTCAGTACTTTATGAGCAGCTCAGAATAAAGCTTGAGAAACCACAAATAAAGACCCCCCCGCAAGTGCCGGGACGTGAGCATTCTGCCAGTGTAGAGTCACCAAGGTTGTAAAATGCCACACCAGTTCAGCGATCAGATGCAATTAAGCCGCTGTACGCAAATTTAAAAGATCAGGGAAACAATCGCAATCAAAATTTTTTCTCCCAGAGGGATTCATCAATTTGGAAGGGGGGGGGGGGTAACATTGTGCGTGCTTAATTGTTTCGAGGCATGTAAAGAAGGCTGCTTATAGTGGTTTTGTGAGTTTGACTGCAGCTCGACAACAGGATGTGTTGCATACTGTCATCTGGATCCTTCTCGCTCTCATCATGACTGATAATAACATTACTCAGTTTTTTTTGTGGTTTTTTTTATAAGCATTGCTGATACACCCTCACTGCCACATATCTGTTCACTTAGAGCATTAAAAACAGCTGAAGGGAGGACATTGATGGTGACACAGGGAGGCGGTCTAACAAAACAAACTATGAAAAGGTGTCAAAGTGAAGCTCGTTACAATGAAATAAAACATATAAATGAATAAAATAAATCTGAGAAGAGGACAGAAAATGTGTTGATGAAGTCAGAATGTTCAGCCTCCTGACATGCTGCTGCTCTGTGTACAGATAGTAGCTGTCACAGATGAAGATGAGGATAATGCCATTATTATAGCACACATCCTTAACAAGACATGGTCAGCTGTAGTATAAAAGACCCACCCACCTAGGATATCATGTCTTCTCCCTGCTTCCTTCTGGAATTAGGTACAGATCATAATAATAATAATAATTATTATTATTATTGTTATTATTATTGTGGTTGTTGTTGTTGTTGTTGTCGTTGTTGTTGTTAGTGATAATGTATCACTCAACTGCTTATTTGAGTTTGCCAACAACATTCTCAAACAATGATAGTATATTGTTGTCAGATTGTTTTCCTCTCACAGTATGAGTCATCGAATACATAGTCAATATATAGGGCTTAAGACAAAGTATTTATTGAGGCTGAACTCAGAAGAAAAAACCCCCACAAAATCTTAACTTACCAGGTTAGATAAGTGATAAGACAGCAAGTGAAACTGTTGATTTCATAAAGTCAGTGTGACTTATCATGACTACTTCTATTATTATAATGACTAACATGTTTGAAGTTTGTGTTGAACCTTTAACCCTTCAACTCACTATTGAATCATTGTGGTTTATGCGAACATCATTAGCAACTGTCGTGCTCACCCGATTTCATTTCGGCATAAATGCTTGCAAAATGTGTCAAAGGTTATGATGTAGTGGCCTGTTTTTTTTTCTTCTTCTTCTTCTTTTTCCTGTTTTTTGAATGACAAGTGTAGGTCCCACCAGGCAACAGCACTTTTTTTTCTCACACATTACATATTCATAGGGGAAATGATATTGTGAGCTGGAACCTTCACACACGGACATATTTCAGAAAACCTTCACATCTGGACCAGACTTTTTTTTGCCAAGAAACTCGTTGTCTGCTGTCTCACTCCCTCACACACTCTCAAACACTCACACACACTCGGAATCTTGCTGTTTCCCTCGCCTCACAGTAAGCAGTTGCATTCATTAAAAGTGATGTGGGAAGCATTATTATGTTATTCTCGGTTCAACTTGACTCCTGTGTCCAGAGACGTGAAGACTTTATTTTGGTCAAATGTTCATGCCAGCTCCGTTTCACAGTTCCCAGTTTTTGTCCGTGAAGGTTTTCGTTGTAACGTGATTTTCCTGTAGGTCTTGAAAAGCTTTATTATTTTTATCTTGCACTGCTCACTCTCACTTGCTCTGCTACATGAAACACGAGATCGCTGAACCTTTAATTCAATAATAAACCCAAACACAGAGTTTTCCCAACAGCGCCCGTATTTTTGTCGAGTTGCAGTGTCGGGTTCATTTGAATCTTTATTGTCCAGCAGGGACAGACATGACTGAGCTAAGTTTTCACAGTCTGGTGGCAAGTGCCATGTAAACACATTAGGTCATACAGCATTCATGAATATATGGTGTATGGTCTTGTGCAATCAGATTGTTAACTTTTAGTGTGGTGGTATCATGGAACAGCAGTGATTTACCACTATAGTGTGCATTACATATGGAACTACAGGTTCCTGAGTTTCTTCTGCTTACATTCTCGATGGGAGATTCATGCGCTGCTGAAGCCCAAAAGCAGAGAACATTAAAACTGTATTTGTCATATGGTCTTACATTAAAAAAATGAAAGCTTGTTACATCATTATGATGTTTTTTGCCAATCTCCCTCTGAAAAAAATAGAGGAACATTTTTCTATGTAATCATGAGGATTTTCTCTTTTGTCATAAAATATCCTGTTTAAAAAAATCTTTTGATGACAAACATTTTCACTATCCCGAAGTAGCATTTTTCTACAAAGCAAACAGCGCAGTAAATGTTGTCAACTTTGCAGCACTGTCAGAAGATTCTGGGTGTATACAAAGGCAATTTTCTTTTTTTTTTTTTTACTTTTACAAATAGCTAGACCAACACTGACATGTTATGACTGCTTAAATATGAAAATATTACCACATTGCTTAACATAAAGGAAAATGCAGGGAACACAAGTGTCACACAGATTAATTCAAACAAAGTACGTTTGTGTCATCCCTTTGTTTCTGTGCAATATGCTAAGCTAACCATGCTATATGATCATGTTTACCACGTCAAGCTTGACATCTGATTATAGGTCCTTCGTTTACTCATCATCTGTCAACACACTTTTTTTTGGCTTCTGTTTGTTTCACTCTTTGTTTTCATTAGACAGCTACCAGCAGGACTCTTTTACTTACGCTGAACTCACAGACATCTGGCATTGACTTCTTGTAATTTGACACTTGCCTCGTAATTTTTTTCAGCTGCAGCTGTGTGCGGAGTGTGCTGTACATTAATCACACGGAGAAATCCATAGCAAGCTGATGTGCAGATCAACTCCAAACTGAACTAACATAAAATGTTCAAGCTTGGGCACTATATTCTGGTTTACTTTAACCTGGGGTCATGCTCATTGTTTAGAATTCTGGCTATTGTAAACGTAAGTAATCTAGATTTCTCTAATGTGACATTAAATGTGGAAAAGCAAAATAGACTCTGTAAAATGTAACATAACTATATTCTGAAGTGTATTGTTTTAAAGCAGGCCGTCATTCAATTCCAATGTTAACCCCCGCGTACCCCAATGCCACCCTCCAATATAGTCCCTGTCCATACGTTGAACTCTCCTTGAGCATTGGCAGCTGTCTCTATTGTTGTGTGAGTGTGTGGCTGAATGTGACTAACAATGTAAAGTGCTGAAACAGTGAGAAAAGCACTATAACGCTGAAATCTATTTACCATTTATATATCGGTATGTGGAGCCGAGATCATTTTCTGTGAACCGCAAAGGTCAACAACATTGCTGCTTTTATGCTTCACTGAAAACCATAGCAACTTTGACATGATTACTGCACTGACACTTGTAAAGTTAAAGGTGCTGCATATAAATGGAGAAGCTGTATATTAGTGGTTTTTACATTGGAGGTGAGTCCCATTGTGTCCTGACTTTTCTACAGGACACAAACCCGCTCTCTACCTCCCCCTTTTCTATTTTTGTTTTTACTTCAAAGAAAATCTTGCATTGAAGTTCTTGCAGAAATTTCAGAGTTGGTTTCTTGGATACTTTCACCACTTAATATATCGACAGGGCCACCATGACCCCAAACTCTCATACAATGTGCAAATCAAGCAGAAGGTAGTTCTGCAGTTATGAAAGAGGGTCAGGTATACTTACAGTTGTCATTTAAAAATAGCTTGTGCCTATTTTGTAAATACCTAATCCTTTCTTTCTTTGTCTTGACCTTTCTTTACGACCGCATATAGAACAATAACACTGCGACAGAATGCAGTTTGCAGTATAGGAACAAGTATAAGTTGTGATTGTCACACCCTTGCATGCGGCGTCTCTCCGAGTGGGGAGTTCAGGCGCAGTTCACGTTTCTTGGATAGTTTTTGGATGTAGCCGATGAAAACGAGCAAAGCAGAGGAGCGCGGCCGAGCAGAGGTTAGTCAATTACAAGGCTCAGCTCTAGTAACAAACTTCTAACAAGCAAATTCTTGGCTGGGTGCATACTCATGAGAGCACAGAGGACAGGCGGAGAGGAGAAAAAAAAAACACACTGTGGGTGCACAGTGCTGTCGGTAAACAAAAGTGGTTACATTTTGAGGGCTTTTTTTTGTTCATATGCAAGGCTGCATGTTTTGTGAGTGATTTGTGTGAATTGTCGAGTGCAGAGAGAAAAGGACAAACAGTACAACCAAGGGAACAGCTGTGGAGTCATGTCATGCTGGGACAAATGTGTCCAGTTAAAAAAAAAATCTTCCTCCAGACATCAATAATGTTTCTGAAAATGAGTAAGCTAAAAGGAAAAAGTGTTTGTAGAATTATCACAGAAGAAAAAAACACAAACGGACCGTTGAGAGAAAACATTGATTATGTCATCTTGTTTGTGGATGACAAATATCAGCTGGCCATTGAACATTTTGTTTTCCTGCTAAAAGCAGAACAAACTGAAAGGCCTGCAACAAATTGCAAACAGAATTTTCCAAGTTGTTTCCAAAATGTTTCAAAACGTTTTTGTTTTTTTTCTGCAGGGGTTTACAGTTGGCTTGAATGAGTCACAGGGCCTCATCTCAAAACCTTGTCAGTTTCTGTCTTTCTCTTTTATAAGCTTCTGTACTCTGTTGATGAACTCCATTTTGCTTGACAAAAGGATTTCTTAAATGGGGAGGATTCCTGTATTTATATGCTCGAAATGTCTCAATTGTTTCAAAACCACAAGACAAACCCTTATCCCGAATTAGTTGACTTTACCTGCAAATTGCGTGCAAACCCATTGCCCTATACCATTTTAGTTTTTACTCTAGCTAAAGGAAAACATGTTGAGTTGTGCTAACATGGAACTTATTACTGGTGTTTATTTACCCGGAGATGTAGTTGTTGTCTGTTGTTGCACTATTTATCTATTTGTTTATTTGCAGTACCTGCTCTATGCAATCTATGAATTGCATTTCTTGTATTTTTCTGTCTCCCAATCATGGTTTTAGGCAGCAAGCTGTCCAGCCATCCTTTGGACGGTCAATTCTCAGAAAAGACGGCGGTAAAAATAGCGGACGTCTAAAATATGTGTATGATGGCCATCACTATTTGTTTGGTTTGTTTACCGTGTAATTTTGCCTGAATAAATGTTTTTTTTCCACCAAAATATTGTGAACTATCGGCCCAATTGCACAACTCGCAACTGATCTGCAGAATCCACAGAGGTGGTATTGATTATATGGCCTTATGATCGATCTAATTTTTCACTTCCTAAATAAAATTATGAAACGTAATATATTACTTTGAAGAACAAAAAAAAAATTTATTTCTCATGTGGTCTGGACAGATTGGGGACTCGAGCTCAAACTGGTGCAAAGGTCCATGGTGGCTCTGAAAAGCATAACCTTCCTACACCATATATTGCATAACATTATGGCTGATCTGTTTGCACAAGCTTTTTTGCTTTCCTTTTTTCTCACATGCTTTTTTTTTTTTGTCCAACCTTTGGCTCTGAAAACACCAGCGTGATGTTGTAAGGTTTTATCTGAGAATCATATCTTTATCCTAACAAAAGTATTGAATTTATATCAGCAGGGATCTGATTCCTTCACCATGACTGACTGTGACTTCACCATATCTCTTATCTCAACTTCATCTCAGTGTGTTGTAATTTTCTAAACATACACCCTTATGTTATGCTTGAGATCTGCACACATTTTACCTGCCTGGTGCCAGCAACACTTGTATGTTATTAGATATGAAATATAGGGTTTTTGTAAGTTTTTTTTCATCTTTGTTGCAATCCCATGTCAGGACCACAATGTGGTTCCAATCAATTATCTTGTATCTGTGGGGAATGAAATTATCCTCTACTTGTGAGAACAGACATTATTTTGGATGATCCCAATGATTCACAGAACGTACGCACTGAGAAGATTAAACTTTAAAAAAACAGGCACCAAAGTGAGATACTAAAAATCTCACTGCTGAATGGAAAAGAAAATATTATCTCAGTTGTATGTATTTTTGGGAAAAGAGTGAAGAACTCTTGATGTGAAGAAAAAAGGCACTGTAGTGTTTCTTTTCTTTTTCTTTTTTAATCTGTTTTCCACTTTAGTTTTCCATCTCGTGAGCTTCAGGTTGTGAAAATCCATTCATTCATTACTGCTGGTATTGACTTGCCTTGGTTTTTTTATTCAGAACATCACCTCTATAGAGACTTTATCCAGTAATTATATCTGTAATGAACATCATTAAACAGAAATAACTACTCAATTAAGGGCTATAGTCCCACCTTAATCTCCTTGGAGGACAAATTTGCATTTGTGGACATGCACGCTTTTCACTATGATTGCAGACGCTGTTTTATTTCTAGTAACAGTCCAATTTTTTTCAAAAATATTTAATTTGCATCTCTCAGATACAATACAAGATACAAAACAGAAATTAACTATTTTAGTGGCTTGATATATTTATCTTGCAGCTGAATGTGTCTAAAATAGACCACAAGCTTTGTCGAAGGCTTTGTAATGATGACAAGAAGACAAAGTTTAAAACACTTGAAATCCAATTTCACTTGAGGTAGAAACATTTTTCAAATAATCTCTTTGATCCACATCATGCTGTACAATTCTCAAGGCATATACAAATTATTATAGCACATGAAATCAGAATTATCATATTGAACTGCACTTGAAACACATGCTTCAGAAAAACAGTGTCTTCACAGGGCTCAAAGCAAACACAAAAAACATGCAAAACACTTATCATATGTGGGATTCACTCACCGGCCTTGTGCATTCCCAAGCCCTTGACTGTAACCTTAACTGTAATCATATAACATCACATGCCTAATCCTAATCCTGCATATAACCTGTAACCTTGACACTGAAACCACCTGTTAACCCTGAACATCATGGCAGTGTGGGAGTGGGTTCCTAATGTCTTGGACTGAGGCTTGTGTTGTTGGACCCAGGCAGTCTGGGAGGGGGCAGTTGAGGTGACCTGTCTACACAAAGGCATACAGCAATGAAATGCACACGCTTATTACCCAGTGCATTAGGCCGTCTCTTTCCAACTGTCCACTCATCCTCTTTTTGGTTTCCGAGGCAAGCATGCACAAATGGGCTACATCAACAGCCAGAGGCTCTGAAGATCCATGGGATGATGATCCACTGCATAACACTATAGCCGCAATTTATATTCTAAACCTGCCCAAAACCAAACCGTAATCCTAACCTTGTCTACCTATAACCTGTAATTTTGCCACTAAAACCACCATGCAACCTTTAGAAAGATTCCTGATAGTGTGGAGTCCAGCATTTTGTACCCCCAAAAATGTAGGGATGCACACACTCATGCAGATGTGTGGGGCTTTCTTGATGATGCATTTCCATGAGTGTAATACATGTTCTAGCCCCTCAACCCAACCCACTTACAACTGAATTCTGACGTTTCCTTTAACACATCTTTAGCAATTAGACTCTCATAGAACAGGTTGGTATGAAAAATGTAGTGTCGTCTAGTTTTCGGGCTTCACAGAGAGAACACACACACACACACACACACACACACACACACACACACACACACACACACACACACACACACACACACACACACACACACACACACACACACACACACACACGCACGCACACACACACGCACAAAATTCAGATGTGCTTGTTTTGCTACGGCCTCACTTACCCCTGGGTATTCCTAATTGGGGATGATTACACCATGTTTGCGTGTTATTCTGTCAAAAAGTCTGCGGGTGTGTGCATGGTTAAAATGTGTTTATGTCCATTTGTAATTAAATTCAGAAGATTTGTAAGGCAGCAAACGCAACCATCTTCTCACTCTTTCAAAAAGAAAAGCTGTAGATACTTTTTTATTAAAATGTAATTGTAAAAATCCCTTTCTGATTTTCCAAAATAAAAATTTAAAAAACCTACATATGATTAACACATACAAGCACACACACCTGCACAGTTCAAACTCCAATCAATATATTCCGTTTGTGCTTTACCCTAGTTGAGCTTTCATTCTGTTTTGTTTGAGTATATGAAACGTTACACGATATTTGGTATTATTTTTGAGTCATGATCTTTGTGAAGCCTTCCAAAAGTAAAGCGTCCCCAAAATCAACTTCCTTCTCCAAGGACGCCATCTGGTGGTCAAACAGAAAAGTGAACGGTCTCAATCTGTTCGGCACATGCGTTATAAAGACATAACAGATTACATTTTTATAAACACTGCCCAAACCTGGTATATTGTCGTAGTATGCTACTGGAACTATTGAGAACTGTACATATAGTATTTGTACCGTAAGAGGGCTTTTAGCTCAAAGTAAGGATCTTGGCTTTCTCAACATCTCATCCCATTTGACTATGTAAATGAATCAGATGGAGAGTAGTCTGATTACAAATTACATGTATACATGTGCATAGTCGGCAACCTTGTCGTCTGTTTCCCATCAAGACGACTGTTGTTGCACAAACAATCGTGTTTATTATCTCTCTCCTAAAGAGAACGAGGCCTGCCCTGACTTCACACAGGAACGGACCCTGAGCCAAAGCAGCCACAACAGAAATTAGACCCCCCCCTTGTCTCCCCCACCAACCTCCGGGCAGCCATGTTTTCACAACCCAAGATAACAGGGAAGAAGGAGAGGACGTGGGGCAGGGAGACACAGAGTTTGATAAATGAAACGACTGCAAGCGGGACCATGCACGGCGGATGGAGGGATGAGTAATTGCGAGGTCATCTCTGTGTTTGTCCACCCACGACAATGATGTGGGTCAGTGAGTCTTTCTCAAGTGAGCAAGTGTTGTTTCAGGATGTTGCAATGATGACAGGTTCCACAAGAAGAGCCGCTCAGATTTTCTCACATAGCGTGTTTCTGAAGGGGAGAGTTTTGTTTTGCCAAAATACATTTTTAAGTGAAACTACTTCAGCAGGGATGTTTTTGTCCTCCTTAAAGCGTTTTATTTGGCTCAGCACTCAACTCTCCTCTCAGGTTCAGGAACAACACCCATGCAAGATAAGTCTAGTCTAACACTGCTAAAGTGTTTTGTTGTACAGTAAATGTCATCCGGGGGTCCTCGAGGCAAGCTTTACCAACAAGGGAGAGATGTGATGCACAAAATGGACTATTAAATCTCGTAGCACCAGCAGCCTAGTTGGGTGGGCTGTGGGACTTAGGCAGCAGCTGAGCCATCACCTCCAGGGCCTGCATTAACTCATAAAGATCACTGTCTCTCCTAAACACTCAGAGCCAATCCAGAGGTCACGTGCTTTGTGTGTATTCATGCGTATGTGTGCAAACCTGAGAATGTGCACCTCTGCATTGTGAAAGTGTGAGGATTTTTACTTTTAGAGGTTATTCCTTTGATTAAAAAAAGCTTTATCTGAGACTTTGTATAAAACAGGCGATGTGTGTCTCTTCCACTCTTGTAATTACAATCATTGGTATCAGATGAAACCCCACATGGAGTTGATCTCGAGATGTGCCCTTTCTGTAAGCAACATCTCACAGCTAGATTGATAGAGGATTGGAGGAGAGTTCACACAAATGGATGAACATTATAGTGTCAGGTTACCTCGTTTTACTCCCCTTTGGTCCTCACTTTCTTCTCCCCTGTTGCTTGTTTTCAGGCAGGGATCATTTCTTATTTAATCTTGCAATGTTCTTATTCTTCCTCAAGATGCCTTCTTGTTGTTGCCTTAAGCAAAAATAGATTGTGAGTGGTAAATGCAAAGTAAATAAAACCAGTAGACCACCAAGATTCCACCGCAGGTAAAAGGCGATGACAGGACTCTATTTATCTGCCTGATCTACGGGAATGACTGTCTGCAGACTAACATTGTAGATCCATTAACAGCGACAACCCCTCATTAATGCTCGTGTGAGGCTTCCTCTTCTATGTGTGGCAACCACTTAACAGTTGACAGAGGTGGAGGCTAAAAGTCATTGCTTTTGGGGATGATGTTTTATATTTCCCAGGCACTATTTCTCTCTCAAAGGAGGGGGGGGGGGGGCGGAACATGGAAAAAATGGCCATTCCAACCTGGACCCATGGACCCATATGTACACACACACACACACACACACACACACACACACACACACACACACACACACACACACACACACACACACACGCACATGCACACAGATGTTGAAAGGCAACTGTATTTATATCAATGCTCCAATAAATCCATCGGCTCACTTGTCTATTTTTTCTGGCTTTGCCCACACAGCACTGACTGCCTGACAGGTCAGGAGAGGAGAGGAGAGGAGAGGAGAGGAGAGGAGAGGAGAGGAGTTTGGGGTCAAGGGGAGCTGATTGCCCAATGGCATTTTCCTCCTCTCTGACCTAACCTCCTCATGCCTTAAACACAACTTCTGGTCGAGTGCTGCACGCCACTGTGCAACAAATTCCTGGAAAAAAATCAACTTGTGTCAACTTGCACAGCTCTAACAAATACATGCCCATTTTTTTCATCCCCTTGTCTTTTCTCCAGCATAAATACCACAAAACAATACCTGTTCTTACTGACGGGCACGGAGAATCCAATGGAGGCTGAGAGTGCAGAAAGACCAAGTTTGATGGGAAATCATCACTAAAGTCACAACCTAACATGAACTAAAGCCAAACAGGGCTTGTAAAACTGAGGGTGGGAATAATCCAGAAGGGGAAAAAGTGATATCAGAAAGTTAATTAGTCAGAGTTTAAAGTGTAAAATGTTGTTCTTTTTGTGCCACTCCTCCTTGCAGGATATTGAACTTGAATGTGAAATATTTTGCCAAGAAAGTTTTGAAAGCAACACTTAACATCAAGACTTACTGTAAAAATATATGAGTTGCTGGTTTTACTCAAGGTACTGCAGCTTGGCTGCCCACTGCTGCTGTCATATATAGCAAGGATTGAGTAGGATAGGATGTATTCAATGCAGACAAAGCCATTTCTACAATTGTATGAATAAAGAATGCTTTAGTCTCATTTCTTTCTTTGAGCGTCTGTCCCAACAAAGAAATTACTAAAGATAACCAGTTGTGATTTTCAATAAGCTGTATCCATGAATACATTTTTTATGGTGATTTTTTATTTCAACTGGTTTGTTGCTGCTCCCTTTTGTTAAAAATCATTTTTCAAGAACTGCTAACATCTATATCATAAAGCCTCTCGATCCAACCCACTGATGTAACCTCAGCTGAATTTAATGAGTGAATCAGTCATCACACTAACCCACAGTGCTGACAGCTCAGCTAATATCTCACAGCAGTACTACAATAATACAGCTACGTGCACATTACTAAGACTTTCAAGAGACATTTTCATATTATTTTGCATTAATCGAATAAAGTAACTCTGTCACTCTAAACATAACTAGTAACTGTCACCCGTCACTAGTCTTCAGCAACTTGCAAAACACTGGACACTGGTGTCACTTTACACATGTTTAATGAAATTTGAATCTAACATCCAAATATGAAATGATTTTTGCAGAATACAATGATAAATAGCAGAAAGAAACCAAAAGTAACAAGGGATTGTTTTTAAATAAATTTCAAATGAGTGGATCTTGTAGGATTTTCTTGTTATAGATCAGTTGAATTAGAAAGATGTCAATAAAATATCTGGAAATGAAGTCCTTCTCATAATTGTTCAATTCTGCCAGTTCTGGTAAGAACAACTCATATTTTAAGAAACAGATTCCACTGGCCAACCAATGGTATATTTATTAGTAATGTTGTTTTACCCTTTAAATTCATAACCTACTTTAGTGTCATTTAAGACATTGTGAACTTCTGTCATATAATTTACAAGGCCATGCAAAACGGTGCCGATATTCAATATAAATGTTCCTCCATTTCTGAGTCATGACACACCCTCAACTGGAAGATCTAAACAGAAAAGATCCCACTGAATCACTCAGACACACACAGAAAATTAAAAAATAAACCCAAAAATGTAGAACAAGTTGAAGCAACATCATGTTATACTTGCTGTACTCAAAAAGTGTAAATGAGATGACACGATAGGTTCAAGGGAAACACTCTCCCTTTCTAAAACATGAACAACAAACACAAGATCTTGTCTGTCCCGCTTAGAGACAGAGAGTCACAGAGCAGTGTGCTTTCAATAACCAGCATTATGCAGTTCAACATCAGACAGCATCTCATTGATACATACATTACTTTCCAATGAATGTTATGGTTATAACTGGCCAACCTGCACAAACTCATAGTCACTCATACTTTGTCTGTCACACACATACACACACATTCCCACATGGACTTAAAGCTAACATCCAAAGTGCATTATTATATTAGCCCTGTATATCAGAACAGATAAACAAAAGTACAATATATACATTTTTTTCTCGAGAGCAAACTTGGAAATAAAGGTTTCCCTCTGGGATTAGAAGAAACAACCAACCCCTCAAGGATTCCATTGCCAAGCTGTTGAGGAAGTCCACAGCCGCCATTGCGTCCAAAGTGCTTCTGAGAAAGATGGGAGTGAGTAGTCTTGTCTGTATATTTCTATATAAATAAGTATGTGAGGGCGGGTCAGGTCAGCACCTGTAAAGGATGGTGTTGAAAGAATCTTCAAAATTAACAATGTGACACCACTTCCCTTTCCTTTTGACTTTGATGCAGCAGCCAAAACAGGAAGGCAAGAATGCCAATATTCCTTGGCATTTTTGGTTCTGATATAAAGAAGAACATTATTATGTAACAGAGCATTCATATTGAAGTAAAGCGAAATAATCAGTTTGTGGTATCTGAAGATCCTGCTATTATATGAACAATGACTCAATGACAGAAATAATATAACAGGTTGAATTCTTGTGTGGAAAAAGTATGTTTGAACAGTTTTTTGTGTGTGAAATAGAGTATTAACATATCATCAAACCTTCACAAGAGAAAAAGATAATTTGACCTTTGATAAGTAACAACAGCATGTTCACAAGTCTTCCATTTGCACTGTGATACACTGGTAATAGTGAATGGATAGTTTGAGTCTAATTTATAATTAAAAAGAAACTACTTCTGTTATGTGAGTCACATTTTCTACATTATATATCAACATCTTCCAAAACTAAAGGCCTCAATCATTTTTTGATCAAAATTGGAAGTGAATCAGCTTTGATTATTTATGCCACCTCTTGAAAAATGGCTCAGTTCAACAGATTGTTGTTTTTGTCCTACAATATCATATCCTAGTCTAATGTTGTGGCTTCATCCATATCTACCGGTAATCACAAGACAATAAATTATTATATATTTGGTTCAGTCATTTTTATGAAGGCTTGATATGACTTTTGTCCAAGAGCATGCATTTGTGTGACATAACTTCACACTATGTAAAATCACAAACCGCAATCACTTATGGTCGCAATAGTAAATATTGAGATGGGTGACACATTACAATACATTTATGTCTGAGGCCGAGCTCAACAGAAATTTAAAAAATATTGAAAAACTCACAACTCTGGTTAATTTTTCTTCTCTCTCTCAGTGACAGTTTTCACATCCAACCAACATATGGAAACAAAACATGTTGTGACAACATAACTTCAACACAAATGCCTAAAAATGCATATCCTGTTTGGTCTGCTTACAGTGGTTTGATCTGTGTAATTTTCATGTCTCACATGTACAGTAGTAAAACTACAATTGTACATATTTAATTCAGTAGATCGTAGAGCAGCTCAACAATGTTTTGACCAAAGTGAGTGCAACAGTAAATTGTAGTAAAAACCCACATAACTGTTATGTTTCACAGTGAGTCCTGTTTGATTTTGCAAAGGTAATGTTCAGGTTTACTTGACAAGATGCATCTTTAATAATTTCACTATTGGTGTGATTTTTTTGAAACTTTATTTGATCAATTTAATATAAAATTTCCACTCTGTATCAGAAAACTTTCATAAAAAACAAGGGTTTGAATGTAAAAATTTATGTGTGTTTGTCCAGACGGGGACTCTGGAAATATTATTTCCAAATTGCAGGGCCAATATAAAATAATTGAGAACCGCTGATTTAACGTACGAGGAGCAGCAGGAGAGCCTTTCATACCCTCTGGTCACAAACCCACCACTTATGTCTCAAGGCAATGACTTCCTGTACTCAGGAGCAAACATGACAAGTGTGACCACATACTCATTGAAAAATAAATCACTGCATACAAGAATAGCCCCCTCATTGTCTCTTTGCAAATCTCTCAGAAAAACACCTGTAAAGGTGGAAACTCATTTAGTGCTTTGGTGACGGTGCTACAGATGGAAATCGTTCAATTTAGGTTTCGATCAAGCAACTAACCACATTATTTTATTCAGCATCAAACTACTTGGCAGCCTATTGTGAATCACTCCCATCAGGAAAGAGATATTTAATCATATGAGAAATATGATTGCTCACACACAAACAAGCTTGTACAGATTTGAAGCAAAATGCCGCCCAGTGCATGACAGCGCCACTGGATTCTGTCACTGCATGGGTCAAACATTCACGTTTTTCCGTTATTCGTCACCCATCTGGAAGCTGTTTTAACATCCTTGAACTATCAGCAACTGTTGTTTTTTTGGTATGAGGATATGCTGGATTCAGATGAGTTAAAAAAAAACAGAGTACAAAACAGAGTGTTTCAATCATACAAGTGTCCAGTACAGAAAATTGAATAAATGTGAAGCATTACCATATTTTGATGACTCAACCTCTTTGGGTTTAGATACTCAACCAGGTTCAGTTGTTTGTGAAATCAAGAAACACTCACAAACAAGTAACAACTAGTGAAGATCCACCACACTGTAAATCCGAATAAGCTCACAGAACTCAAAACCACAAAAGTAACAGATTACACAAGAATATTAAAGTGATGTTGTTAAATCTTTAAAGATAATATTCAAATAATCTATTTTATATTAACGTAAAACACTTAACAGCATCACTTAAATATTCTTGTGTAATCTGTTACACAAAATGTTTTGAGTTCTGTGAGTTTGTTCGGGTTTACAGTGCATGTGTGGATTCTCTTTTTAGTCATAATGAAACAACAATCTTTGGTCCTCTTTCAAAAACCAGGAAAAAGATATAGGTAGTTCAGTGAACAAGCCCTTTCAGCTTTCTGATGTTTTTTTTTTCTTTAAAGTTTCTTTCCTTCTTTAGTTTCTCTCAGTGGGATGTCTTTTGAACTTTTGGTTAACACCCTTTATTCATACAAATAATTTTTGTGACCTCATGAGATCAAAAAATAATAGTAAGCCGAATGAAGGACGAACCTGAGCAAGTACTAGAAGTGGTTAAAAAACAAACAAACAAAAAAAACAAGTAATGTGACTACTCTCATCTCAGTTCATCAGTGACAGAGACTCAACTCTTTTCGGACCATGCATTTCTTGCACTGGACAACACAACACCAGTGGAAACGACATAAGCAGTTCTCTTCAAACACCACTGTTTCCTCCCGGTAGCCTCGCTCGCAGCACAGCAAGTCACAGCCGCTGATGTCCATGGCCGTGCTGTTGCACATGCGGCCCCTGGTTCCCAGTGAACCTGTTTTCCGATTTGCAAGGCAGAAATCGGGAGACTCGTCTGAGTAGATGAGGTCCTGCTTATCAGGCGGTTTTATATTCTGGCCCACGGGGATCAGCGTCTTTCCGTCATTACCGCCCATCACCTTGGAGGCTCCGTTAAATCGCTCAAGCAGGCGGTCGCCCACTTCGCGGAAATGTGGCATCTTTTTCCAGCACGTGCGCAATGTGCAGGAGCCCGACAGCCCGTGGCACTTGCACTCAGTCCTCATGTAGAGCTTCACTGCCTATCAGAGGGGGAAGTGTGGAAGGGTGCAGGGTTTTCGGGTGGTGGAGGGGAAAGAGAGGTGAAAGAGGGCAAATAGGTGAAAAAAAAGTAGGAAAAAAAAAAAGAATCCTGATCAAACACAGAAAGAAGGACAAAGAACTTTTAACTTGTGCCCTGAAGTGAAGCTGAACTCTTCTGACAAATGACAAGTTCACTAAAGAAGAATTTATTATTTTGTTTTCATGATATATCACAGACAAAGCAGGCGCGCACAGACACACACACACACACACACACACACACACACACACACACACACACACACACACACACACACACACACACACACACACACACACACACACACACACACACACAGACACACACACACAGATAGATAGGTAAGATAAAAGCAGACGCTATTCAGAAGGAATTTAACCCCCCCTCCATCCATGTTGCCTCTGGCCTTCCTACGTCTAACAAGCCTTGACAACAGATCATTCACTTATACTGCACATAATTAACCCATCACACACACACACACACACACACACACACACACACACACACACACACACACACACACACACACACACACACACACACACACACACACACACACACACACACACACACACACACACACACACACACACACACACCTGCCCATCTACACACACACATATAGAAAACGTGTAAACATGTGTGCATGCACATAAGCAGACATTTGGGCACACATACTATTTCTAAAAGGTCTGGGAACCTGTGTGCAGGTTTCTTTTTCCATTCAGATGGTTTGTTCACTAATGCTACAATTGGACGACGTCCCAAAAACCCTCCCCTCTTCTCTTCCTGTCTACCTGCCTTTGACCCCAGCGAAAGTGAACTTTGTAACTCTGAGTGGTGATTGTGCAACATTTGTGCAAAACTGAGACAACTAAAACTAAATGCGACCGAAAGATTGACCAAGCTGCACTATGAATTAACATAGCCAGCGAAAACGTTGTAAGTTCATCTCCAGCCTTTCGGTTGCACATTGAATTGGCACGGCCAAAATTCACTGTGTTCGTACAAGAGGAACTTTAAACTTCTACAAGGCGCTGTTGCAAATGTAAGACGCTAACTGCCTCCGAGGCTTAGAAACAAAATGTGTGGCACGCTCTTGTTTTTTTGTTTCAGAAACCTGATTCTTGTAAGAATATCGGCTTACGGCACTACACAAATATGACTGGAGGCGATGTCTTTCTCTTTTCACTTGTCAGTGGAATGAAGGAACATTCCAAAGGACAAGCAACACCTTCTGCAGCTTGTTTGAATGTAGAGAAACATCAGATCTGAGTGAAGCACAGCAGCCGTTGGAAAACCATTTCTCTAAGAAGTGCACTAATGTGGTTGTCAACTCTACTGGTTCAAAAGTTAAATATATGGAATCTCCCTTACCAGCCTCCCGGCCTCGTTATTGTGCAGGTCAATGAGTGTCCTGATGTCGCTCTTGCCTCTTCTCCTCTTGGCATCCATAAACTGTTTTGATTTTTCATAACCGAACTCCACGTCGTCTCCACAGCCCCCCCACTCCCACTTGACCCCGTCTCCGGAGGAGGTGGATGACGGAGGCCTCGGGGGTGCCCTGTTCCTTGTTGCCTCACAGCCGCACTGCAGGAGGTCTCCCATGCTGCAAGCCTGGGTCACAGCGTGCGTCACACCAGCTGCCGTGATGGCATAAACGAACGCTGTCTCCCGGATATCTGTGGAGATATTAAAGGACAGGCTTCACTTTGTTGAAGTAACTTAATATAAGTAACTGTCTCATTATTATAAATGTGGGTGGTTTGGAAATGAGCAGTTTCTATGTGGAGTTTGTGAGATCTTCCTGAAGATATTCGTCTGTTTTTCCCCACATTCAAAACAGATTAGTTAGAGTCAGGTTACAGGTTAGTAAGTGTCCAAGTAAATTGCCCATATGTGTAAATGTCAGTGTGTATGACTGACCGTCTCTCGCTAAATACACTCTCAACCCGTTCAGGGTGTACCCTGTCTGTTGCCCATAGCTAGTTTGAACTAGCTCCGGCCCCAAATTGGACAAAAGCAGACAGAATTTTGATTCGCTATCGTGTTTCTTTTTTCTTTTTTTCTTTTTCAAAATTTTTAACGCTCAAACCTGGAAACAAATCCAATAAATGGGAAGCATGGATTGATAAAACAGCATATTCACATATTCATCCTCAACTCATCCACAGTAAAAACCAGGTCAATCAAAAAGAAAAAAAAACATGGAGTCCAACTGGCGAGCCAGCAAAACAAACTGGCGCCCATCCACCTGCCCATCCAGACGTCTGACTTTGCATCCAGTCTGTCAATAACTTAGCTACATGGAACAGGATAAAAGCACATGTTCCAGTCCTGTTCCATTACTACAAGCTCCAGCGCCACTGGATTTGTGGTGCTGAAGGGATTGCTATTTCTCTCTCAAGCCCTCTCTTTCACACACTCACACAATCATACACAGCACAGCTGCTGGTTTATTTTGGGTGCAGAGCTTAACACTCCTGGCTAAAGGCATGTCCAGCCACAACTGCAAATTGACATCGGCATCATTCTTGCCGCTCAGCTCAACGCATCTTTATCCCAAGTTATATTAGCTATTGTTGTTCATTCAACATGAATCTGGGACGTATGAAAGAGTAGTCTGAATTTGGAGAAAACTGTCCTCAGTTATTTGAAAAGCTCGAACACAGTTGATCGAGGAAAAATCATGTTTCATATATTTGTCAAAAGCACTGTTTTCAATTGATTAGTTTTCCTTGAAACTTTTCAAGAGCAACAGCAGGTAATCCAATTCAAAACATAAAAAATGAAAACCAATGCTCCAAGACAGCAGTCATTAGCCAATGCTAAGGCTTCCACTGTCAGAAATATCTGTTCTTTCTGTACAATACATTATACAAGGATCATTTTGTACATCTCTTGTCTCATTGGGCTATTTAGCACAAGTGTCCCATGTATATTTGTATTCATGTCAGAGAAAAGCAATAAACTGCACAATTTAGTCATGCTTGGATATTTATTTTTCATAAAACCACATTTATTCTGACCAAAACACATTTTATTATAAACCCACAGGCATCAGCTGTTTTTAAACTCTTCTTTTTCAGATCTTACCACAGAGTTGTCAACAATAAATAACCTCGCTCAGTACCGATTTTTTACTGGAATTTGTTTCTAATATAAAACAACTTGTAAAACTGTTATGCTGAAATGTGTTGTTCTAATTCACTGTTATGTGATGAGAATGCGAGCAATCGTTATCATACAGGAACATTTTTTTTTTGTTCAGAAGTTTAATAGTTCCAATCAAAACATTTAAGTCTGCTCACAAAAACACAAATCAGACAGCTTTAGGTTGGGGATAGATGATGGGTTTAGGACTAAGCAAGCAGTATAGGAAGGGGTCAATAAGAAAATCTTATAAGCCAATGTAAAATATCCTGAAGCGAACAAAACATGGCATTTTGGGAAAAACAATATTCAGTCTCGTATGGTGTGAGGAGACTAAGCAAAGGACTTTTATTCCTAAGAGCTGGAAGGCAGTGAGCGTGCAGTCACCACCGTCAACACTGCCAACTCCGTATCGCATGATTCAGTGAATGGGATTCATTAGGAATGGCAACACACACACACACACACACACACACACACACACACACACACACACACACACACACACACACACACACACACACACACACACACACACACACACACACACACACACACACACACACACACACACACATACATCACACAGAATTGGTGGCGTGCGACAAAACCTGCACACCCCAGTAGGCCTTGATATCAATACCAGCTGTAGACCCCAACACCCAGAGATGTTTTCCCTGCAGGCGAACGGTGGACACGTACGCGTGCGTGTGGGATTTTTCTTTCTTTCTTTCACAAGCATTTAATGCATAGACCTTTTGCATAGAAGCAGCCTCTCAACTGTTTATATGGAGCAGTCCTGTGACATTCTGTTGTATTTGATCTCAGAGTTCATGTTTGTGTCAAACTAGATTTCTAACTTTAACTTTGAAAACCACTGTTCGGTGGTAGATGTTGCTTTTCTACTGTGTCTGTGACACATGACTTTACACTTTGGGGTGGGATTTTTCCTGGGGGGCAGCAGAGAGTGCTTAAATATGCTAAAAAGAAATAAGACGAGGAAAACCTAAAATCTTTTACAAACATGCCTTTTTAGACATTAATTTATTGCAAGTGTACCAAACGAGGAATAAATTAAATAAATATAATTAAATAAATGTATGTAATAATATTTAGAGCAAAACTATTAAGTGCATTTAACTGACAAGATAATTGCTTTTAATTGCAGCTGTCTTTCAATACCTTTTAATGCTTAAAAAGTGAAAAAGATTGGTAAGGTCAGCTAGATTATGTGCAGTTGTGTGGTGTCTAGGGGCAATGGTTCAGGCTTCACTGGGGAAGTCTCATCTTTCTCAACTATGAAAACCCTTGGTGTACATTTTTTCCCCAAGTATGGCCCTCAATAAGACACACGTGATCAGATGGATTAAGCAAAACATTTGATACTTTTGTGCTTAGATGTCTTCATTACTATTAAATACAATATGATCTCATCTTTACGACAAATATTGTCATTTCTATGTCTGAAAGGTGTCTCTTTTGATTATTGCTTTATGTTTGTCTAGTATTTGTCTCTCACATTCACAAACATCACATTGTATCCATATTTTTTGATTGATTTAAGTACTATACGGCCCTCCAGAGCTCAGATATCATTCTGATTGTAAAAACACTTATTTGCTGTATATATGACACCAAATGCAACTAAACAGAATTGACTTTTTGTTCAACCATTGCTTGTCTGGCTTGATCACAACTCCAACACATCTAATCCTGCACATGTTATTGTGTAAAGGTCGAAAAGTGATTAAAAGAATATGTGTTAAATCCTGCAGAAGGACCTTTTGGAATTAGAAGCAGACGTCGACAGGCCCAGACACTCACCGTGGCAGGGAATTTGTTTGGAATTCATGTCTGCAAGGAAAATGTGAAACTGGGTGCCTCAAATCATCAGATTTTTGATACTTTTTTTTATACCTCCCTTTTTAACCCCCTCCTTGTTTCTTTACCCCTCACGGTGTTCTGTTTGTCTGTCTCACTCTCAAATTTTCTCTACACGGTCAAAGAGGGAATTTTACTTTGCATCAAGGATATTGAAACGTTAGTTTTTGATTAAGAAAATAAAATAAACAAAAACAGACAGCACCAAAAAACTGACTTATAAATGCATGCAAATTTTTCATTCACTCTGGGTAATTCGAAGACAACTGGACAGCCGGTCTGGAAACAGCCTGTGTTACTACCATCAAATTGCACAGATAATAAGATATTGTGTGCCAAAGTTTTATATGTGCACAAACAGAGGTGCAAGGATGTTCAACCGATCATCTTTTTTTGGGTTCGCAACATATAAAGGTATCAGTTCTAATTTTTCTGAACTGCAGGTGTTATGTTTAAATGCTACAAAGGTACAATACAGACTGCCAGGCTATCAGGAGAACACAGCAAACTAGTTGTTCATACTACTAAAAGTAATCCTGGTCCAATTGTCTCGTTGTGAATGCAGCAAACAAAATGTAAAGCTCATGTAATCTAGACCCAGTTCAGAGATGTTATATTTCCCGAACTCTTTAATACAGCGGTAGTCCAGGTCAGCAGTGTGCAAACAGGATGCACATCACAAGTCTAACACATAGCTAACACACAACCCACCACATACAAAATGAACAATTTATTTTACAAAATTAACTGAACTGAATGTTTTGGATTTGTGGAATTAAGTCTGGAGAAAAGTCATACAGGCTCATGAAGAACACGAAAACTATACATATAAAAGGTCTAAGCTAATTTTGCTTGAGCAAGGTTGGTTGACAAAGTCCCGGCCCAATTGTGTTTTGAAAGCCATTGAAATAAGGTAATTTATTGATTGTAGTATTGCTGCAGTTGCTTGTCTATTTCTTGAAATGATGCAACACCACATAATCAAATTAGAAGGAATCCCTGTGTTGCAAAAGCAAGTGACTCAATTACTTTACTCACCATGACTAAAGTTTTCCAGTCAAATCAAATTAAAAACAATCATGTAAACATGGCAACTTTTGTCTGTGTATCTGTATCTACTTGTTTTGATCATAAATGAGAAAAGTTTATGATTGATGACTGATTGCAACCACTGCACAGCCCAGAGCAAGAGTCCTTGCTGACTCGACAGGACACACACAAGCGCACACACACACACGATCCTGGTTTCCAAAGAAAATCCCTGGTGTGATTACCACCATCACTGTGTGTTGTCTGGCTCACACTGCTTCGGGGTTGGTGTGATATTTAAAGACGGCGGAGATCAAGGAGAAATTTGACCTTGTTCCATATCGGAGAGCACGTCAAAGGTCCGTGTCCAGAGGAGAGAACATTTCAATTCAAGACGCAAAATATGTCCATGTGTTAACATGTTTGTTCACTCGTGCATACTTCTTGTGATTAAAAAAAAAATAGACGGAGGCTCAGTAATGTTGTGAAATCAACCAAAACTCTTTTTATACAAGGATGCACGCTTTTCTTCACCTCACACATCTCAACACCTGACAACCTCAGTCTCTCTTTTCTAAGGGCTTGATGAAAGTCAAAAAGTAAACATTTGCAGTGGGGCATGTTGGACTGTTAATTTCTGTGCGGCTGAATACTTGAGGTATCTGATTGTGTGTTCATCATAGAAAGGGAAAAATAAACATTACAAGGAATGACACATGGATGCTGGCTGCAGCAATGCAGGATCTGCAACTAAAGTTTTATGTTGGCACCCAGAGGCTCTACCATTCAACAGAAGTGATCACATTATTGAAGCTGTTTGTTTTTAAAGGACATGCACACTGCAGCAGCTCTGAGCTGAGCTTTCCCTTATAGAGGACACTCGAACAAACCGGCCCGGGCCTAAAGACTAAGCGAGTGTCCTTTGTTTTCAGGATGTTTGACACCTTTGTTGATGCCTTCATTACCTTTACTGTCCAATTGATAATGAATGTATTTCATGCATGTTTACATGAAATCGAGCAGTGTGGTAGTTACCACACTTGCCTCACAGTGGCAATATATCAAGTTCGAGAAAAAACATTGCTTGTCGATCCACATGGAGTTTGTATGTTCTCCCTGTGTCTACATGGGTTTTATACAAGTACTAGTGCTACAGTTTCCTCCTAAAAACCCCAAAACAGACACTTTATTAGAACAAATTCCTTCAGGAGCCTTCAGACCAAGAATATTTTTTTTCATCATAGTAACAGTTTCTCTGCTTTTCACCATGCCCTCAAAAGTTTTTCAGAAACTCCAAACTCTATTTCTGTTGCTCTGTTTCTATTTTCTGCTACATATATATTATTATCGAGTTCAAATTCTGCTTTTTCCGTCCGAGAACATTGTGCTTGCGCTGACAGTAAAATGGAGGTTGTTCTGTAGCACTGTGGCAGCGTTCTGTTATCACACAGTGACATATTGTAAAAACCATGATTTGAATACTTCTGCTTCTGTGTGATTTAACTCATGTTGTATTTCTTACTTGATCCCAAAACACACACGACCTCTATGTTACATCTATTTGCACAGGTGTGCAATTGAGCAAGCTTTATGCAGGAGCTCAGTAAATCTGAAACTAATTTGTAAACAAACAGGTATAGAAGGTATATGGAATCTAATGGTTATACTTCACTGAAATTTATGCGAATGTTTGTGCTTTATGAAAGTGACAGCTCCCCATTGTATCAGCAGTTTAATCTAATCACTTGTATTGTCTTATGTGGAACAGCTGTAACTGGTTACTGTAGTCAACGTGTTGCACAGAAACACACATATAAAAGTTACAGAGAGTGCAAATCCTTTTTCATTATCAACATCATTATGGAATTTTTCTGCAGATAGAAACATGTGCTGTCATCACAATTGCTTTTAGGGTAGATGAACAAGATCAGTGAAGAAAGGTCAACGAGGTTAAGTAAATCACTTAGAGACAATAAATACAGAAGGCACTTTTATTTTGACATTTAATGGAACAAGCCTATAAAAAACAGCTATTAAGATAATTGAGGACAAAGGCTTCAGATATAGGAGCACTTTGGCCTCATTTATAGACAGGCAGGAATTTATGATTAATAGCTCGTCTGTCTTCTACTGGTGGATTCTTGCCCTTCTTTCCTTTCTCTCCTACTCTCTTTCTTAATCTGCCTGCTTTTCTTTCTCCGTCATAAAACTAAATATGGTACTGTCATGAATCCATTATGACTTTCTGTTGAATCTACAGGATTCTAATTCTGATATGACTGATATAATGAAAAGTTCAGCTTTTCTGTTGAGCAGCAAGAGTTTGTAAGATTTTTGCATAACACTCGTCGACAGTTTGTCTTCCTCTCATGTCCTTTATCTTTACACATTTTGATAGAACTTGAAATTGTTTGATGATTCAGATAGGCTTAGATGCCAAGTCATGAGGGTTTGGGGTTTTCTGACCCTGTAACATTAAAGTTGGGACACCTGATCAGCATCGTCGATGAAGCACTGTCACAATCAAGGTGTAATCCTGATTTAATATATACCATAAGAACAATGTATCCTAATGATTTGGGAATTAAAAGATATTGCCATTGCTGACTTTCTTTGTGATCCATAGTAAAATATATTTATTGTTTAGTGGTCTTCAGAAAGCTTCACTTTAATATTTTACTGTCTGTAAATATCGCGTTCCATCATTTTAACAACCATAGTTTGTCTCACTACATACAGTTTATTTTGATGTGAAGCTGTTAAATAAATGTAGCTTAAAATATATAATAGAAAAAGACAAAAGAATGCATTTTTTTAAATTATTATTTCTCTCCAAATATAGAAAATATATTGAATAAAAGCCTTCTGGGAAACAAACCTGACACCCACAATCTTACGGTGTTCAGAAATGAACAGAAGTTAAGTGACAATTGAAGTTACATACTTTGTAAATATCCAAAGACCTTATTAGATACATTACAATAAATTACTCTTGTACATGTACTCATGCATATAAACTCAATTTATTTGTCCTTATCTGAAGTGATAGAAATGATATTGCCTTCTTAAAATAATTATTATCAAACACTTTTGTATATGTGCAAGGAAAAATTGATTTTTGCCAGTGATATTACTGATTTGTGTTGTGTAGTTTAACAATTGAATATGAATGAAAAGTTACACAATCTTAATGATGAGTAGGAATACAACTTTAGAATTATAGTCTTGCTTGAAAGGGACACAAAGTTAATAACACATTTAGCAGATTGATAGTAAATGCTCCTTGTTTGTTAACTAAACACACATAAAAGTGCTCTGTGTTACCAGCCAAAGCAAAGACAAGCCGCTCTCTATGAATATAATCACACGAGAAAAGAACCAACACAGTAATTGCAGAGGACCCAGCGGTGACCCCCACGTCAGTGATATTACAGACTTCAAAGGGCCAGAGGAAGATGTTAAGAGATCTTACGAGAGATGTTAAGAGCAAAAGGCAATCTTAGCTGATCAATTCAAGCGTGCCCAATCTGATGAAGAGGAGAATCAGTCAAGTGTGAATATGTCTACCCTGAAATACAACAGCTGCCCTTGTCCACTGCAGTGCCATCAGAGCGGGGTTCTGACTTCAGGTTGACATAAGGACCCTGCCTACAATCCCAACGTTGTTCATATTCAAAAATTATTTGTTGTCTTTTATGTAATTTTTTAAAATCAAATCTGCTGAAATAAAGCAAATCACTTGACAATTACAATAATATATGTTTCATTCAAGGCTAATTTTTTTAATATTGAATGTCTTTATACTCTGTAGCCAAACCTGACCAACTAGTATGACTATGAAGTTACTTTTCAACTCAAGGAAAGAGCTGACATTTTGCCGAATGTTGCAGAAACCAGTGATATGCACACTTTGGTTTCTTTGGAAAAGCTATTGTCAGTTACAGAGGCAGTCGACCAAAACTTTTACGAGTCCAGAATCTGATTTGCCACTTCTGTGCTACATCTTTATGCTAACCAGTGTTGTGAATAATCATTCTAAACCAAAGACTTATTGTAACATCACAACTTTTTTGCAAAAATAAGCTTGTAACAAATTACTAATATTAAATGAATGACGTTACATGGTTGTCAAACTGCTGTGTGTGTCACCATATCTGTGATGTATTAGCGTTACATGAGTTTACGTGCTGCTTTATGTAATTTTGCTCTTTCTCTCAATTGTTTTGATGCCGTTTTATCTTTTTGTCAATACATCTTGAATATGTTTATTTCTAGAAGCACAAGCATGCTGATTACAGAGTCATCCTGCAACTAACTCATGTAAACTCACTGTAAATTCACTCATTCATTAAGCCCCTGACATATACAGTGCTGACAGCTCATTTCAGGCTATTAAAGTTCAGTTCAGGCTGTTAAAAGCAACAATGCAATAATACATGTACATCATTTAAATAAAATTACTCTCCTGAGTAACTATTGACTTTGTTATGTTCAGCAACAATGAAAGTCAAGTGAAAAAAAGTAACTTTAATCAAATAGTTTCCAGTAACTTGCACAACCCTAATGCTACATGTTTATTTTTTTTTACATAGGCTGCGACGTGCAGCTTTGTGTTTTACCGACCTTTCTCACTTAGGTCACAGTAATAAACAAATGCAATTCAAATCATTAAAAAGTGTTGCAGACAGAAAACAAATGAATTACACAAAAAGATTGCTGTACACTAAAGTGAACATATCCAGGTCCTCTTCACTTACCTTGCTGAAGAACTTTACCAAAGTATTTGTTGTGGCTGGTACAGTTCCAGCGACGGTACCTGAACTGGTACTGACACTCCCTGACACCCAGCCTGGCTCCTTTGGCCACCTCGCTTACGATCTCTGGCTGCGTCTGACACAGCTCCGCTTGCTTTCCCGCCAGACGCTTTGCTTTTCTGCAAATACTGTTGGGGTCCATGACCAGTGGACTCCCCACTGCCCTGCAAAAGTTTAAAGAGTGTTAGAGAACAAACTCCAAGCAGCACGGCACAACATCAGAAGGCTCACGTTGGTATTTTCTTAGAGGAACACCTGTTTACTTAATAACACAGTGTTGCAATAATCAGCGGCTCCACACCAATGCATAAAATGTTTTAGTTTTTTTGCTCCACTGCCTGCCAGTTCTACCCACCACATCGCAGCCGCCGTGACAATGTGCCTGTTGGATGGGCACAAGGGAGACGACAGGGAACACTTTCCCAGCAACTTCTCAGCTCTGACATCAGATTTACAAGCCTGTGTTTTGCTGTTGGACCGTGTTTGGAAGAACTGTGTGGTCTTGACAAAGTTGTGTCATATAGTTGGAGGTCGCTGAGCAGAAATGCCATTTGCAGTTGATTTTAATGCTATTTGAGTTGACTTTGGTTAACCAGAAGGCAGACTTTCTAGATTTCCAGTTGATACAGCTTTTCTGGAGAAGTTGTAGCAGTTATATGAACTTAAACCACAGATTGCTCTCAAATCAACCACCCACATTAAATCCACTAAAATGAAAGTATATGTATTATCTTACAGAAGTGGAGATAAATCACAGTTCAAATGTGTGGCAAAGTAAATCAAGCTTGATTCATGTAGTCCAAATATTTAAAACATAAATACATAAATCTAGCATTTGAGGAATACAACCAGGGACCTCCTTGATAGCTTTGACAGATGAGTGTATATAATAAAGATAAATTGTTTATTCTAACTCTTAATGGGAAAATGGGGCTTGGTTGTAGTACTTGGAAGTGTAGCCAGCATCTGCAGTGGCCTAACAAACCTTATGAAATGACTTTATTTCCATGCATTTCCTTTCCTCTCACCCACTCATTCCCGCTGCACAGCTGGCTACTTTGGTGTGAATAAAACTCCCCACTTGCATGTTGTTTGGGTTTTGTTGTCTGCGAATTTCAAAAGATGTGATCTATAACTTTTCTCATAAAACAGAAAGTGCAAGACAAGGGACCAAGGGTGAGAAACGGTCTATCTCACTGGTTCTCAGTCAGCCTTGTCCCTGCTAACTGCACCTCCTGATATCATTCATTCGCCTCAAGAGTTTGTTTGGAGAAGCAAAACAAACACTCTCGCTGATCCCTTCTCCTGGCTGTCTGATACACGACGAGACAATCACAGGACCTCACACCTTCAAAGACAAGCATGTGCAGTCTCTACATTTTTTTTTCTTCCCTTTACTAATAAAACCATTTATATGACAAGCTTACATGTTGACAGATAAAAGCACCGGTATTGGACACCTTGTCTTAACCTCCGCCAGTCACACCATGGAAAAACAGGTCTAGAGGCAAAATACCTAAATACTGTCCTACAAGAACTGAAATGTATGACAGTGGTAGTTGATGTGGATTACAGTTATTAACTCTTGTAAGAGGAAAAGTAAATGTCTATAATCCTGTATGAGCAGCAATGAGACCTAGTGAGCTGTGTGAGAACCTGACTATACTGCAGTAAAAAAAAATTACAAATCTTCCCGCATATATGAATCAGGACACACACACACACGACTCTAAGCACAGTGTTGCACCCACTGTTGCATTCCTTCTATGATTATTGTGAGTGTATTGACAGCACTGCTATGGAAACAACACAGCAGTTTTAATACAGGTGTTCTGTGTATACAGTGTGTGCGTGTGTGCGTGTGTGTGTGCGTGTGTGTGTGTGTGTGTGTGTGTGTGTGTGTGTGTGTGTGTGCGTGTGTGTGTGTGCGTGCGTGCGTGCGTGCGTGGTGGCCACATAGATAATTAGATCATACAGACTGCCTGTAGGTGTTGATTAGTAGGTACATTACTTAGCAACATGCACTCCCTCTCAAAAACCACTTATTACCTACCCACTGACATCAGTGAGCGTGCGTAAGAAAGAATGAGACAGCAATATATGGAGAGAGAGAAGCAGTAATATGAATGTCCTTGCAAAAAAAAGGACTTCTATGCTGTCTGCATTTCAGTTTTTATGGATGCCAGTGCGAGGATGAAAAAAAATGGTAGGCGCGTGCGTGTGTGTCAGCAGAATACAAAGACCAACCTGGGTTTTTCTTTTGTATAATGTGGTAACATAGTGACTATTCTGGATGGTGTCACTTGTGTCACTCTCGGAGAAAGGAGAGTCTGGTGTCATAACAGAGACAGAAAAAGTGAGAAAGCTTTGTCACAGCATGGAAACATTCCTTATGATCTCCTTTAGCACACAAGAAAACACTTCAAATGAAAGAGCTAAAGAAACATTGTATCTGACAGAAGAATTTTAGCTTAAGAGCTGAAGTTGGTAACAGACCTGTCGTCCATTACTGCTTAAACTTCATAGAAGATTTTTTTTTTTTTTAGACTATCACAGTTCAATAATATTACAATGTATGCAGTTTATTTTGTACATCTGGTCCAGAATAACATACTTCTTTGATGTCTTTACAACATAAACCAGGGGCAGAGTTTCACAGGGGACAACAATGCCATTTGGAGGGTCACTTGAGGCCTGAGCAGCTTCCTTGACTGACCGAAACCTTCTTTCTTTTGCTGTGACATGTCTTCTTTTAAGGTACTGTCCAGGTATTGTTTTTATTTATTAATATAAATCCATAAGAATACGAATTACAGCTTTCATTGTATTCCATGGGAGTATTAAGGATGTGATTGGAATGAACTGGCTATTTGCACAGAATATGCCACTGTCTGGGAAATTCAGGCACCAATTAGCCTTTTTTGAAGGAGTACCTGGAGAAAACTTACACACCAACACACCCTACACAGGGAGAATATGCAAACTCTGCACAGAAAAGCACAGAAACCTGAAATCTTGAAGTTAAACGTGTGTATGTTGCTTACATTATGCTCTGCTGTCCATTGTCGTGTGTGGTAGCAATTGAGTTAATGATGTAAAAAAACAATAAAACAATTGTAAACAGTAATCTTTTCCATTATAATGTTTGAATGGATGTGTGGTAATTTGTAGCAATTATCTCACATGAAAGACAAATATAGCAACTCGTTTGCTTTCTGTTTGGTAAGTCTGGACAAATGAATCATTTGTGTATATTTGGGATTTTTTTAAATCTGTGCAGCATCCTCTCTTTTGTTACAACATTCCCATGCTGTTATCTACTTTGTTCTTATAGTCATACAATTTAATTAACTTTATCTGCAGCATCTTCAGCCTGACCAGCTGCACAATAGTAGCAGTGGGAAACCTGAAACAAGTGAGAGCAATACCGAAAGCGACAGGATGAAAACATGTCTAATTTCATAGCTGACATCTGTTTGACTGAAGACACATGGATTCTGCAAGTTTAAACAGTTAAGGCAGGTGTCTAAGCTGCTAAATTGTGCAAGTTAGTGAAAACAATACCCTGTGGCAAAAAAAGGATGAATCCATCTCCAAATTTCAAGTACAGACTGTTGTGCATGTTGGACTGCCTCAGATGTTTGGCAATTGGGCATGATGAGAAGAGTGGGAATGCTGGAAGTGGTGTGAACTCAGGTGGAAAAGCACATTGCTGGACATATACCCAAAAATGGGGTGCATTAATTGGATGGTAGGATCACCGTCAAGTAAGTGCCCAGCATTCTTGCCCTTGTTTGGAGAACTAAACACTAAATATGTGCATCACTGTGAGGCTCCAAACAGAGTATCAGTTCAAAGGAAGGCAAACCAATGATAAATGTACTTGGTAATGTCAAATAAATCACGGTATATTTTTGAGAAATTATATGAGTCACTTAAAGGTAAATATTGATGATAATAAACTGTAGGAGAGCAGCAGGGAAAAGTTCAGGAACAGAAGGATTGGATTTTCCCAACAAGTTGACTCATTAAAAAAAAAAGAATACAGCGATTGAAAGTGGAACTATGATCAAGTTCACTAAAACACACATTTTCCAAACAGGGTTTCACTGTAATGGAGCCTAATAAAAGTTATGAAATAAAGCTCAATAACTTAATCAGCAATTGGACTGACCAACAAAGTACTGACACTGTAATAGCACGTATGTTATATCCATAAATGTAGTGTGTACGTTTTAGAGAGAACTGGATGAGATGCTTAAAAGAAGTTGCTTTTTCAACTAACTCCTTAGTTTTTATTTAACATGTCAAGGAACATAATCCTTGAACGAGTTCATCAAACAATTTCATAAAACTGTCGATAATTGCTAATTCAGAGCATTTATATGAATGGTTGCTCTTCTGCTAGGTATATGGACAACAGAGGATTCTTTTACTTTTTTAACAGCCGAACACTTGAACTGACACCAATGGAACGTGCTGGTACCATACTGAATATTTAAGAATTTTGGAAAACATCAGTCTTGTTTGCTTGAAGTGTAAATGCTTACCATGCCTGCACACAAATGCAGCTTACTCAAACAATTTGCAAACAGACAAGCTCATTCTTAACACATTCCAACTCCAAGCAGGTACACTTTTTTTTTTTTTTTTTTTTTTAATAATATGGATGTCCAAACAAAAAAAAGGCCACTGTGCATTTGAAAAAAGAAACTTCAAATGAGGTAGTCATCAGATTTCCATCATACAAAGTGCCACTGTTCTTCATCTTATCGTATATGATTCAAATGCTTAAGAGATAATCCTTGCAAAACACCAAGTAGGATGTTTAGTCACTGATAGCATCGGGAGAGTTGATCAAATGCTGTCTCTCATGAGCAGCTCTTCACTACGATAAGGCACAAGAGGATTAAAGCAGTTGAAGATTAAACGAGATAAAGAATCAAAATATGAGGGAAATTACCATCTGGCCAATCAAAGTCTCAGCCTATTCATTCTGCAGCAATTTTCCCTTGGCACAGATACATATTAAGCAAATACAGGCAACAATTTTTTACTTAAATTACATTAAAATATAACATTTTAGCCATAAACAGCAGCGTTATTATTGGATCTTTATTTTATTTTATTTTTTAAGGAGCGGGTTTCGAATTTAGATAATACAGTAAAGATGCCATATTCAGTGTTTTCCAGGCCGGGAGTTGGGTCAGGAAGAGATTAAACAGTGTTGCTCAGAAAGACCTCAGGTTTCATTAAAGATCTCACAGCACGGTAGACATTGAGCTGTACTGTACAGAGCCCTTCTTTTTTTTCACTCCACCCACGAATGAGTGAATTTCATCCCTCCTTAATCCCTCAAGTATGCTGGAGATGAAGACAGTCACGACAAGCACTAGTCGGGGGTGCCAGAGTGAAAGGGGAAAAAGTAAAAAGGGTCAAGAAAAGTCATTTAGAGAGACTAGATGGAAAAGACGGCCAGGATTCATTCAGGGTAAGATAAGACGTAGACAGGATAAGATACAAAGAGATAAGCAGTGTGAGAAAGACATAATGAAAATGTGATAAAAAATCATAACACATGTGAAAGTTGTCAGCTGTCCCATTCTCAACTTAACAATGTTGAGAATGAACAAGTTCTGTGTCGCTATTTGTCACAACAAAAGGCTTCAGCGCTCATTAGTTGCAATGCACTCAGTTTAGGCAGTAGCAAATTAAGTGTGACCAGCAGGAAACCAACACCACCAAACCAATTTCACATGAGAAAAAACATTTGTTCTGTTTTCACAACAGTGGCGCACCCAGAAGCAGTGACGGCCAAATGATGCAAATCAGAGTCAGAGCGTGGACATATTCAGATACAAAGGAGGGGTTAAAAAGGTACATGGATGAGCTCAGCAGGGATCACAAAAGATGGAAAACAGAGCTTGTATAAAAGCTGCGTGCAGTTGTCCCACAAGAGTGACTGATGTACGTTGTAGGTTGGTTCTGCCTATTTCCAGATGACTTGTCCTGATAGAGAAACAACACAATGAGCTATGTTGCACAAACTCCTTAAATTGCTTGCGTGTTTTAACGAGCAACACTTCATCTCACACACAAATGATACAATATATTCGCTGACTGGAAGAGAGTGGCGGTAGTAGGCTTATTGGACATCTTAAAAACGCCGCCTATCTGGGTGAAAACACTACCTTTCCCTTGCAACATGTTGCTTTTACTTGTATTTGAGGACTGCCAACAGAAATAGTTTAAGAAAAACTCCTGCTCCAATTGTGACGAAACACATTTCTTCAGCTTGCTCCCCATGACTTTTACTTGTGAACTCGAATACAACATATTTTATAAATTGTATACAATATTAGGTTTTGTAATATATTCCAAATTTCTATTGCTTCTGTTGTTAGTCTTGTTCCCAGAGCTTTTATTTTGGGACAGATAATCTTGAATTTTGTATTTTATTGTGCTTTTCTTTACTTGCTTTCTTTGCTTAACTTTTTTTTAACTTCACTTCAGTTTATGGGATTACATTTCATTCTTTCCTTAAGCAAGCTCAGTGCTCTATGCAATCACTCCATGGTAGTGTGAACTCCAGCAATAATGTCCACAAAACCCTCCTCTGATCACTGCTGCTTGCCCCTGATGTCACTCATGGTATTATTAGTTAACTGTCTGCAAAAATGCACACAAGCCAAAAGCCTGTTATTGTGAGCGTGCAATTCAACACACTTCATCCTGGATCTCAGTAAATTAGGCCCCAAGGTGATGAAGTGGTCTAGAAGATGGATGGTTCCCACACTCTCTCCAGTCTGTCATTTGCTGAACCATCACATTACAGTGAAGCCAGCTACTGAAGGACATACCCAGGTTTTTCGGGTCCGTTCACAAACAATTATTTAGATGTTGAAACACAGAGCTTCTACAACTCTTGTCAAGCAACTCAAATCGACTCCCGACGTTTCTGAAATGTCAGCTATCAATAAATGTGTATTAAATTTAGTTGACAGCATCAGTCATTGCTACTGATGGCGTACAATCCTCTTGGAGTTGGGCTAAAACATAAATGTCTCATGAATGTAAATGTGTACATCTGAAGGTATGACTCATTGGAGAAAATAGGCTTAAACCATAACTGAACATTGAACAGTTGCAAACTCCATATAAAGACTATCCAGATATTTCTAATTAACATGGGAACGGTTATGCTTTTTTCTTGCCAATGAATCACAACAGGAGTTAACCATAACATATTATGTATAATTAACTCGGATATATAATTCACACCATATTGCCCCTACTTGTGTTGTGTATTACTGAGTGTTGCCTTTCAAAGGACACTGTTATTAGGCACTTACTGGGAAAGCCTTGAATCCAGTCACTTATCTGGCAACTTAATGTTCTCAATGAAGCAAAAATGTTCATAACATTTGTCAGAAAATGTAAAAATTGCATCTACTTCCACAGCATTCGTTGATCCTATATAGATGAAGTTGTGAACATTTTAGACTCAGTTGATCATTGCAAAGCCATCATTCACATCCTTACTGTGAGTAAAAGTGTGTGGATGCATAATTTGGGGCGCAGTATATGACTCAAGCAACGATTATGTACAATTATTATGTTGCATCATGGTGTCTTTTTAAATTTTGAGATTTGTTTCCTTTATTGTGTTTTTAATCCTCTGAGATTTCACCAATTCTAAATGTTATGGCTACAAACTCGCCTCCTCCACTGAGAACTTTTGAAATCTGTTGTGCCTCCCTTTTATCTTGACAATTGGACATATTTTACCAGTTTGGTCTGCCATGTATTATTGATGCTGGTATGCATTGTAAGCATTGACGTGTCTTGCGTGCAGACTGAAAAGTGCAAACATACTCAAACCACTTAGTACACACACACGCACATAAACAATTTAATGTAAGTTTTCTTTTTTTTTTTTTTTTTTTACAGTACATGATGCCAAACCCACATCGTCATTTAATCTTTATCTGTGCCCATCTCCCTGGTCCTGATTAGACATTTAGCTTTGCAGACGCGGACCGGAGTGGACCAGATAAGATCTCTTACAATGAAACTCTCCTCTGGTGATGATGGAAGTTCTGACTGTGCAATGCGTGTGAATGTGTGTGCCCGTGTCTTCCCATAACTGTGTGACTGAATGAGAGCTTTTGTACCTCGTTGAGTGCATGTTAAACAGATTAACCAGGATCTACTGGTTGGAGACATATCGGGATTGGCACATGCATAAACACATGCAAGAAGGAGCAAGACGAAAGACAAACAGAGAGAGAGAGAGTGAGAGAGAGAGAGACAGAGTGAGAGAGAGAGGGGTTTAAACACACATGCACACATGCAGTGTGTGCACCTGTGGCCCAGTGGCACACTCCGGGCGGGTTGTCCGCCAAACCAGAACTGTGACACACACACACACACACACACACACACACACACACACACACACACACACAGCAGCAGCAGCAGCAGCAGCAGCAGCAGCAGCAGCAGCAGCAGCAGCAGCAGCAGCAGCAGCAGCAGCAGCAGCAACGTTGGATCTGCTAAGCAATGCAGCCAAAACTAGTATAAGAGAGCAAAGACATTCCTCACTCCTCTGAGTCCACGAGCTGTGCTCTCTGCTCTCGGGCCAAATGATTAGAGAGCTTTAATCAGCAGAGGCTCTGAAAGGACAACTATCTCCCAGCATTTCATCTCTCTCACCCTGAGTCTCCCATTGCAACTCTCTTTTTTCCTTCAGCGACAAGCTATCTATGCGATAGGCATTTTCCTTCAAAAGACTCACAGAGATAGAGACAATCAAAAGGAGCGACCATGAGACAGAGAAAGAGAGACGTATGATGGTATGTCCAGCATCTGTCAACAGAGAGAATCATTGTCCTGGCCGAATGGAGAGCGACCCACAGGTGTGGCTTCCTTGTGGCCACACCACACAATCTCACTCTGCACGTGAGTGTGTGTGTGTGTGTGTGTGTGTGTGTGTGTGTGTGTGTGTGTGGTGTGTGTGTGTGTGTGTGTGCGTGCGTGCGTACGTGCGTGTGTGTGTCTGAGTATGCTAGATATGCTTGTGAGAGTGAGTGTGTAAGTGAGCTGGCAAACAAGTGAATGAGTGAAAGCAGATGACAATGTATGTCAGTGGGGATAAAAAGGAAGTTGATGATTTCTGAGTGTTGATTTCCGAAATCAACTACAGATGTATTCAAAATAAATAGCCTATGTCTGGTTCAATGGGCAGTGGAAATTGACAAGTGGTGGTAGTATTGCCAGTTTTATGTCTCTTTTGAAATTCCCAGCACTATAGTGTAGTACAAGATAGATTTTTTTTTTTTTTTTTACAGATTTAGACCTGAAAAAATAATTGACTCTGACATGGGAAGAGTTATTTTCCCTCTTTCTTCTCGTATATATATTTCAGTTAACAGTGACTTAGCTGCCTCAATCAAAAAAGGAAAAGGTTTTCTCTTTGTATCACCACAAGACCTTCTTCTTCAGAAAACAGCCACATACAACTTTGCTCCTGTTAAGTTGGGTTTGGGAAACTTTGTACAACATTATCAAGTTATGCCCACACCGTGTCTTGCCCCTCTTGACACATTTTTGATTTTGCATTGTGAACATTAGAAGCCTGTCATGAAGCACACCGACTTGGAGTGCATAACAATGCTTTAATACGTGATTTAACAATTCATCAACTCTGCAGCAATGGAACTATTGTTTTTCACATTTATTGGAAACATTGTTAAGATGGGATCATGTAACTGCTTAATACTTAAACTGAGTGCCTGAATAGAAAAAAACCCTAAAATAAGTATATTAAAATAAATGTAATTAAATTTGACTTTATGAAGACTCCTGTTAGAGTGCTGTGTTGAACAGCACCAATATTTAAACCCAGTTATTTCGCATTAATAAACAGAATTTATGCTGTCTCTTATAGGCTGATATAATAGTCATGCCAGTTTTGTTATATACATTCTTTAACATAGTTATTTTAGAATGGACTCTGTCCACTCTGGCTTGTTCTCCAGTAACATATCAGTACATGTACCAATGTCCATGATGTCCCCTTCATGTAGCAACAGACATTATTCTGACCAACCAGGCCAAACTGTAGTTATACCAGGAGAGGTCCTTCCAACTAAATCCAGTCCATATGCAATAAACTTAATTGATAAGGACAAACAGGAACTAACAATGGTCATTTCCAGATTATAATTTCCCTTCAAGGTCACCTGTATTGATCACAAATGTACATTAACTGGTCAAAAATGTTTAATGTTGAGAAGATTCATTCACCAGTCAGGCAAGGACATAGTTTTAGCCTCTATGACACTGCATCCCACAATGACCTTGACAAGGCTGTGAATGAACAGTGGGAGGATTCAACAGGGGGGGGGACAATATCACAAAGCTTCACATTCAAATCCTTCAAAGGTGTGTGTGTGTGTGTGTGTGTGTGTGTGTGTGTGTGTGTGTGTGTGTGTGTGCGCGTGTGTGTGTGTGCGTGCGTGTGATGGACAGAGCCAGATGGAGAAAGAGGTGTTGCATGTTTTCTGATGAAACACTCAACAGAAGACAACAAGAGCATTACAAAGGCGGCCAAACAGAGACCCACATGGGCAGAAAATATGTTATCAGCAGATCTGCAGGACCTGCCTGTGTGTCTATCTGTTTGACTGTCACACACCTTGTGGAGCTGAGCCTATATGGATTGTTTTATGATGACATATCCACTGCGCCTAGAGGGCCACCTGACATTCCTCACTCCAAATTCTCTCTCCACACACACACACACACACACACACACACACACACACACACACACACACACACACACACACACACACACACACACACACACACACACACACACACACACACACACACACACACACACACACACAATCAACACCACCTCTATCACTCTCCCTGTCCTCTCCCCTCAGTATATTTCTGCAGGCAATGACCAACACACACCTTTCACCTCTCAGTTTCTCCTGTTTCTCTCTTGCGCCTGTGAATGTCTGCAAAGCGCACCATTAAGAAAGATGTAGGCTTCATCCACCCATTTCAACTTGGGGGAAAGGGGAAGAAAAAACGCATTACTTTACTTGAGGCAAACTTATGAGTTTATTTTGAAAGTTACTCCAGTATAATCACTTGAGGCAAGCGTATTTAGTTTATTTTGAAAGATACTTCAGTATAATTACTTTGCAGAACGTGCACTTATTTCAAGCAGGCTCTAAATGTCATATTTTGATTCCTCGATATTTATATACAAAACTAAGATACATTTTTAAAACTTTTAAAGTTTTGTTTGATGTTGATTATTTTTTTAATGCTCAAATATTATGAAGTGTATGATTCAATTGTCTCCATTATTTTCTTGCAATCTGCTTTGGTTTCATTGTGGAGCACGATTGATTAAGATGATGACTTATAAGTGAACTCCACTCTCACTCTCAGTGAGGATATTTAGGTGAAAAGCCGATACACAAACGTTGCTGTTACACTGCAGGATCACGCCAAATTGCGCACAGAAATAGATATTTGCAAATAATAATAATCATAATGTAGCATAAAAACACGTGGTAAATACGTACCACCAGAGTCCGATGATATTGACCGGACAGAGCAAGATGAAGAACAGGGCCAGCTGGATCCGCGACAGACGAACAGTCATGTTGAAAGCTGCAAATCCTCAAGGAGATTCCCCAGCAAAGTTTAAAGTGACGAGATCAGCCAACACTGGGTTTGATTACTTCTTAAATACATAGGAGGTCCTTGTTTTCTGACGGCACCAAATCACCAAAAGTTCAGTGGAAACTGTCTGTCAACGAGAGCGCAAAAATCCAACTCCTCTTCAGTCGGGCGCATCTTAATGCGCAACAAAGTTGGTCAAGAGGCTACTGAAGTGATGTCCGCTTTCAAAGGTGTGGTTAACCTCTTCATTGTCGTCCGGCTCTATCTGTCGCGGCACATTACATGCTTTCAAAGCAGTCTGAGGAGGAATGAGAGTGCGCCAAGTGAACGCAACCACAAGCTGACGGTCTGCTAAATAACGCACGGAAAAGGTCCGGTTGAGAGGATACGTGGAGTCTCAGCACCCATTTGTATAGTTAAATCAGGGGAAAAATGCTTGCAATAAAAACTAAACAAAACAAAAAAGACCAACGTTTGTGCATTAGCAGCAGATAAAAATAACCCGTTTGGTGCGGTTTGTTGTTTTGACGCGCGCTCCGTGGTGACGCGCGGGTGAGGAGGGCGAAGTAATTGTCGGTGCCCACCGGCTGCAGGTAGAGGCGTCTCTCTCTCTACTACACACGGTCTGTCAATGTGTTTTCTTTGGATGATAAAGGGAGAAAAAATGCGCCCGTCTTTTTCCACCTTAGTGTGACGTCGCTCCGGGCGAAGCGAAATCCTCGCTGTCACTCAGGGAGGGAGAGAGAAAGAAACTGCAATTAGTTTTAGGAGCACCCGGCTGAGAGTAGAGACGGGGTAAACACACACACGCACGCAAACGCACACACACACACATACACACACACACACACACACACACACACACACACACACACACACACACACACACACACACACCACGTGCGCGCATGACGCACGCACGGAGAGAGAAAAGCTGCCATACAGCGCATGTTTACCATATGGAGTGACGTCAGCGGGTCTACAGGTGTGATGGCACCTCTCCGATATGTGCCAACACATTGTGAGCCATCTGGGAGGGAGTCATCCTATGTCATTCCGACACTATAAACTTTACTTTCCACTTCACGATTGAAAACATCATAAAGACAAAGCAAACTTTTTGTGCACAAAGTCTCTGGGGCTGCCCTCCACTTTGAGAAGCAGTTGGCTTTCGTTAGGATTTGGCAAGTAGTAGTTACAGTAATAGTAGTTATGTGTGTGTGTGTAAACATACATGCCTCCTTGTGTGTGTGTGTGTGTGTGTGTGTGTGTGTGTGTGTGTGTGTGTGTGTGTGTGTGTGTGTGTGTGTGTGTGTGTGTGTGTGTGTGTGTGTGTGTGTGTGTGTGTGTGTGTGTGTGTGTGTGTGAGTGCTATGATAGAGACAGACTGGGTAGTATTATCACCTATCTAGCCAAGGGCATGTGCATTGAAATTTGACACCATTGTACTGTAGCCGCCTATAAAAGTCCTGACACTTGACTTCTTCCACGGCAGTGATGCATTTGATCACAAGAGCAAGGCATCCAAACTCTGCCAGAAAACTTTCTTTCATGAAGGTCTCTGTTCTATTAGACAATGCTTACACCGTGCCCGTGGCTTCAATGCTTTCCATTGTCTTTATTCATGCCAACTCTGATTGGCATGAACCCTTCTGATTGTAACCCCTTCTCATGGTTCAGCACAAAATCCTGTGACACCATTGACACAGAACATATGACGGTGATGTAGAGAACAAAGTTTACTCAGTGTGGAACATCTGCAGTCTTCATTTATGTCCATGGTCTGCAAAATATGGGTTCCCAAAGGGACCAAGCTCATTTATTTATCCAGACTTTTCAGCCATTTCAGTATTTCTGAGTGTCAATGCCATGTGTAAAGGTTGAATCAGCTTGAAACCAATCCACTGAAAACACTCTAGGTGTTTGCTTAATTTGGTCCATTTAAAGCACGTTTACTTTTAGGTGCAGCCTACCAAACCGCACCTTTTTAGAATTTATTATCCATTTTCCTCAGCTCTCAGTCTGATATGGTCTTCACTTGTTTATGAAAAAAAAAAGAAGTTTGAACCTTTTCCATACTGGTTCATTTGCAACCATGCCTTTCTGACCAGAGTGTTGCGTAATTGTATGTGAACAATGCTGAAATGTGAATGGATGTAAGATTTGAGATGAAAACACAACTATCTGCTCTAAAATCAGTTACACCTGCTTTGCAATGATGTTAAAATGTCAACAATCGGAAAAGTTCAAGTCCCTCTGAGATAATTTTGGATTAGCTAATAACACAACAGTGAATTGCAATGTGTTTCATTTGGATTTCCATAACCACATGTTTAAATGTACAAGATATGATATGACCTGTGTCTTGTGTTACCAGGTGCCATTTATGATGTTAAACCCGTATGTGTTTGGCAATGAAAGATCAAAATTCAGATCAAATAATACCAAATAAGAAGCCTAACAAAATAACAAAGTGAGAGCTTTGTCAGTAAATTCTGTGGTTGCAGTGGCTCAGTTTTCCATCTTATAGAAAGTCTATTTAGTGATGCACTGAAATATTATAAGATGCAGATCTTGTATAACTGAAATACAAGGCATGTAACGTAGTATTATTTGCTACTCAAAGTTTCTTTCTTTATTGTAATCAAAATTATAGAGTTTATTAGCAACTAAATGGAGTAAACACATCTGCCACCACTTTTTAACCACATTTGGTATATTCACTAATAAAAAGAAAAAAAGGTACTTGTTTTGGTTTTTCTCTCCATTCACTTTTGAAGTAACCTGCAGCTCTCAGTGGTCCCGCTGTATTTGGTTTCCTCCTCATCTTGTTCTGTCAGCATGTCAGCACCATGTTCAGCTCACGCTGGGTCTCCACCTCCGCACTGGAATCGCTCTTTGAACTTCAACTTGGGAACGAGGAAGAAGTCACAGGCTGCCAAATCCAGTGAATAAGTAGGGTAGGAGGTGAAATTCAAGCTAGTGCTACTTAAGACTGTCTTCAATGTGCTGTGAAGGGACATGTTGCTGTGATGACGCATACAGAAATTGACTAACATTTTCATGAAACTGGCAGCCCATTACAATCTATGGGGTACTGTTCACAGACATCCTCAGGAAGTTTGTGTATCAAAAAAAACTTGTACGTGCATTTGCACATGGTCCCACTCACATGCATTACAGGTTCACGTTCACTTATTCCTGTGACTGTGTTCAGTAGTGGAGTAACCTTCGAATATGCTTGTCAGGTGCAATTTAGTGATGGGGAACATGTTCTGCGGATGACTGCCAAGTGTTGATATGAAGTTGGTTATTGTGCTCCTATTTTCTAAGCAGAGTTGGCCATGCTGAGGTAAAAAATAAATCATGTAAATGATCAATACAACCTGTGTAAAGCTGGCCTGAGCGACATGGCATAGCATGCCAGACTATTTAGTCTAACTGCTCCAACTTTTGCTTGTTCAGAGATATGTTATTTTTGACCAAGAAATATACATTTTAAACTTGCGATGACAATTGTAATGATTAGATAGTCAGAGAAATTGCATTGTTTCACTTATATGCTGACACTTATATGATTGTCGTGAAATGATTTTGAGGTTGTGTATTTTGTTTGTGGCATGGTGCTTCATTAGAAGCTATTATTACTTATTACTAAACTGTGTCCATAGGATAACCCACAGTCATCAAATATGATTGACCTCCATACATATTTATTTACACTGGGAAGAATATACAACTGCGAATAGCAAACAAAAGATTACTGATAGAAAGGGAAACAATTCTTGCATTTAATTGTCTCTCAATAAACATGTGCTCATAAGACTATTATCAGTGTGTTGTGCCACATTAGATGAGCTGCCAGCATTGTTTGATTAACTCTAATTAATCTGTTGAAATTACAGGTAGGTAGTTGGAGGAGTTATCTGGGACATTAGTGTTTTTTAAACTGATCATAAGGAGAAGTGGCAACACAACTGCTCTAAATAAACTAACAATATAACATGATACATTTATGTGTTATATGTTAAGATAACCTATAATAAAAATAACAAGCTCAGATAAACACTAACAATTTGAATTAAGTAACAATAATATCATCATAATAGTAATCGGTTTAGTGTGGTGGATTACTGTATTGGTGTCTGTAATAAGTTATTTCCCAATATAATGTATCAAATCCAATCTTTGATTCTACCATCTAACTTTTTTTTTCCAAGTCTTTCCAACAGCTATCCAACTTACTGTACTGCATAATTGCATGCAGAAGGAGATGAGTAAAACCATAAAGCCCCACACCCATGTCTCTTTCAAGGAAAAAATGTGGATTACACAACAGAATTAATAAACCACACCAAACATATCATCATAACATGTTGAAAAGGCCAAACTCTTGGCATCAAACATCTGTAACAGTACATATACGTCCAACACTATCCCGGGAAATTTCTATTGCAGTACACTGATTTGTGAAATCTGTGCCATAGTGGGTTTTTACTGATTTTAAGATTGCATGCGTTCAATAAGAACTTTCAAACACATGCATTGAGTTAGCTTGGATTGGAAAGTGCTTGGAACAAGGGTATACTGCGCCTATTAATACAGTGAGATATGATGTTGTCACAGAGGTTTGCCATTGATACAGATATAGGAATACCATGTTTACCATTGTGCAAAATGAAATCAGTGATTTGAATCCCCTTCTGGATTTGCCCAGTGATGGCAAACGGATTCACATCTACCAAGCACAGCCAACTACTACAAATTTTAGGCACGTTTAACATCTGCTTCATGATGCTCAACAGGGGTCCATTTAATTTAGTTTGTCTGAGTGGGCTTGTACGAAATGAGTTTCAAAACTAGTAACTAGTTAAACTATCAAAAAATAGTTTTGTCTTATTTTTAGATCATTCTGAAATCAAACCATTGTTAATTAATCCACTGCTTCAAAAATTGATGGAGGCATGTTCAAGGTTGTTTACCACTTTTTTTTTATTAGAGAAAATGAGAGAAGGCATTTTCCATCTGCTTGAGAAGTCTTTCATCTATGCACGGATAAAAGATCAGTGCTTGAGCTGTCGTTCAGATCTACATCATTATGCTGAGCCCTTGTGCAATTCCTTCTCCTTTCCTTGCATTGTGCTACATTTCTATCCATAGCACATCTCACTGGACATAACGCCTTGGGAAAAATTTTTTTATTTCAGTGGCTCTAACAGAACATGTTGTGATGTTTCATCAGACGAAAGGAAGTCCACGGTGAGCGCCGTACTGATATGTGGCCTGTGACCAAGCGAAACAAAATTAGAAAGTTATGAAAATTGAGTAATCTCTCAGTGACCCATAAATAACGACAGCATAGTTTGCGACATTAGCGTGACAATCACACCACACTTTAAGTTCTCTCTCTCTCTCTCTCTCTCTCTCTCTCTCTCTCTCTCTCTCTCTCTCTCTCTCTCTCTCTCTCTCTCTCTCTCTCTCTCTCTCTCTCTCTCTCTCTCTCTCAGCCACCTTACCCACTCTTTCTCCCCCAGTCTTCTCTCTCATCTTGTCCCTCTCTCTGCTGGATGAGTGTGTTTTGTTAGGGAGGGCTGATTCTTCATACTTGGCTGAGGTTTTATGGACAATAAAGATCTGATTTCAAAGTCCGGCAGGGTGTTGGGCCTGGGGTCTTGGCTCAGCTTTAGTTGCCTGCTGGGAGGAGACACTGCACAGCCCCTAACCAGATGGCCATCAGCCCACATACAGTAGATTCATATTGTACATGATGTGTATTGTTGGAATTCTTGTCAGCTCCATTCTTCACCACCACATTCTTGTACCAGACTTTCTAAACTGCACCAACGTCCTCAGAGTGACACTTAGCATCAGATTTTTAATAGTTGGACAAACGATTGGCATGAAGATTTTACATTAAGATTGAGATATTTATTCCATTTCCAGCAGTAAATAGCAGTAATCTCAGCTTGACCAAGCGGTTTTGAGTGGAGACCAGGTGAAAGTCTTCACAGCACTAGCTCAATCCAAGAACATATGGTAAGCTTTTTGCAGGGATGGGTTTAAGGTTAATGGGCCATCCGTGTTCCTCTCACCTCTCTCTGGCTGTGGGCTTTGCCGCAAAAAATCTTTCCCAATGTCCTGCTCGAAGACACTTCAGCAGACTGGAAAGTGGCCAGCACGGAAGCCATAATCACAGTTCTCCAGCTTAAGTGTATTCAATTCTGCTTTCTCTCTTTCCCCAGGCTGTATTCTCTTCAGCTGTTTACTCTCCGGCTGTTTCATCTTAATCGCATAGCTCAGAGACGAGATATGTGACATGTCTTTCCAGCATGTAAAATACATCTGTGGGGACTTAGGTCAGTGCTGCGGAGGAGAACGCCCTGATAGATACGGGAGCTTCACTAAGCTCTGCCAGCAGCGCATTTTTTAGTCATTACATTAAACTTATAACATGCAATTGTTTCTTGAGATGTTTTGTTGCTGAGGGAGGACAGAATGGCAGGGGTAAAACAAAAGATTTACTCATGACGTGACGAAAGTTGGGGCTCGCCGTATCGCCCATGCAGCATGTGTCAGACCTTCTCCTAAGCACTCCTCATGTTTCCTTTGGCATCACTAAACTCCAACACTTTGTATATGGGCATGTTCAGTCAAACACATTACTTTAATTTCATGCTGGTGCAGACCGATAGAATTTCACCCAGTTTCACCGGGCAAATCAAACAGACATATTGTCTCTGTGTCTGGGTTTGTTTAAAGTCAACATTCAACATAAAACTAGAAACATTTTGAAATTGTGGGACTCGTACATGTACTAACACATGCTCAACATTTTGAACCATAATCGAAATATCAACACTTCTGCTAATGTGTGTTTTAATAACAAGAGTATATGAGGGTAAATTCCAGTGGTTCTTCATCCGGAGATGTGAAAATGACTTACAATCAAGAGTAGACAGAGAAAACTGCCCTTTCCCTTCATTTTAAAGGTTCCTGCCTTTGTATGTTGATGACAGTGGGTGTGTCCGCCAACGACTGTCTTCACATTGACTCCAAAAATAAAAAGTGAGCAACTATTGTTATAATAGATACAGGAGGGATACATTTTTGAAAGTCACACACATCTCTCTTGTATGCACAGCAACAACATAGAAGCTGGAAACAATCTGCCCCTTTTATACATTAAAATGTCCATGTTCGGTTAATTTAGGCTGCAGGGCGGTGTCGTGGATGTAACACGTGCCTCACAATGACAGGACCTTGAATCAATTTGGAGCTTGGGGGCCCTTTTTTGTGGCATTTGCACTCTCTCCCTGTGTCTGTGTGAGTATTCACTAGGTAATTCGGTCCAAACACATCACTGATAGGCTAATGTTAGGCATAGACTGAACCTTGCCAGGGTGTACCAACGCTGGATTTGCCCCAGCCAGTCGTGTACTTATAAGGTGAATAAACTGGGTATAGAGAACAGTGGATCCCACTTTTAAACAGGGAGAATCATGCTCAGTTGAATGGTTTTCACATTCTTTCACTTCATCTTTTCATTGTTGTTCTTTTTTTTACTAATAATCTAGAAACTTTGAATATTCTATTCAATTTCCTTGTACAAAACTGTTTCAATTGAAATCATTTCTAAAGGTGTTATCAATCCTGGAGTATAAACAAAAATAGACATGCCACGTTATCATGTCCTTCATGTTTCTACATTTTCCTGATAAACTTTGTATACAGGACAGAGCCTGTAATCATCTTCTATCAAATGTCTTCTGCTTTCTATTTTTCACCCGTTAATACCTCACTTTTACCTTGCCATATAGCTTCTCTACATCTACTTAACTGAGCAAAGTGTGGTGCCACCGCAGGGTATTTGCTGTGACATACGTCACTCGAGAATCATGTATGAGAAAGCTTTTCTGTGCAGACAAAAGAAAAAATGAGCCACGGGCTGCAATGACTTGTGGTTTCCCCTTTGGCCTGTCATTAATTGCACTGAAAGAGCATTGGTCTGGATTATGAAGTGTTCCCTCCCACCCTCCTCCTCCACCTAGGAAAAGCTAACAGGCCTAACCCCTGTCCCGCCACACCTATCACACACACGCTACACACAGACACACACACACACACGCACACACACACACACACACACACATTCCCCCTCTGACACTGCTTTCATCTGGGCGTGAAATGGATTCCTACTGTCTGCCAGAATGCACCACCTATCTCTGGTTGTGATTCTCTTTCACCCTCTTTTTGTCCTCTTTCTCTCTCTCTTCTCTCTTGCCACACATGTGTGCCATTTTGGTTCCAATAGAAAGAAGAAAAAAAAAAAGCCGTATCCACACTCCAAGTCTACAAAACACATTCCCAGGCGATTATCATCAAAAATGATTAGAAATCCCATTGGGGCTAATATTTTATTTGACAACTTGAATTAGATCTAAATCAGAAACACATGATGGCCCTAACCTTTTTAAAACAAACCACAGTCATCCATGGAATCCCCAAGAGGAAGGCATGTTCATGAAATTCCTTCATAACCAGCACACGAATGCATGAATGCACGCACATGCGCACGCACACACGCACGCACGTACGCACACACACACACACACACGCACACACACACACACACACACACACACACACACACACACACACACACACACACACACACACACACACACACACACACACACCCAAACTGAAAGTGTGAGAGGTTCTTGTATAAAATATTAATACCTGCTGTTGCCACATGATTTTACATGTCCACAAGTCGAAAGTGTGTTTTCAAAGAGGAAGAAGGAACTTAAGTTATGCAAAATAATGGTCTTGTTACAGCAAGCAATGAAAGTGAATCCCAGCTACAATCTGTCAATTCAATGTTATAGAGAAATATCCTTCTCTGCCTCTCCCATACAGTTGCAGACTTGAAATTGACCAACTGCCACATTATGTGGGGGGAAATTCTGTTGGGAAGTGATGATAAGAAACAATCATTTTTCTCTGAATTGTAACTCATCTATTGAACAGTAAATATTATTTCTTGACCACTTCAGGATCTACTCCTGTGGAACCATTTTTGCAGCAGCAGAGAGGACAATACAATTATTTTACTTCTATGATTTCAGCAAGTATATCTTCTCATGTAGTTTCACAGTTCTCCTTGCATGTTGCAATTTGTGTGTATAATTCTTTCTACCTGACTTCTTTAGTTCTTGGGGGGTCCCCCCCCAAAAAAAAAAAAAAAAATGAGTGGCTCCTGACCTGAGGTCTGGCTTTTCCTGCTCTAATATTGTTCAGATTATATTTGCATATTCAAGAAAAAATAAACAAATTGATTTTCAAAAATCTGGAGAGGACCGTTAACAATGATACACCATTGAATTTGTCATAAAAGCTCCTGCCTTTGCTGTAACAGTGGTTGTGCCCATAGTGTTTGGTTTCATTGTTACATTATAGCAAATCGTAGATCCAGTGGGGGTCTGCAAACATTCTTAAAGACAATCGATGAAAAATCAGGTTAGGAATTACTACTTTATACGAATACCTTAAAGCCAATGTCAGACCAAAACAAAAGAACATAAAAAAATATTCTATCATCTTTAATTCCAAACTCATTTTGGGTTTTTTCAGCTTTGTGAACACAATATGCTGACAGTGTGATGACAATACTTGTGTGCATCCATTATTGTCTTGTTTCAGTCAATGTCGTGCCCTCAACTCCTCTACATTTAATTAACAATCACAATGTTGGCAAACAATTAGATTGCATGTTAAACTTGTGAACCATAACCTAATGGGTTTAAACTTTTTGCATTGACCTGGGGGAGGTTGATGGGAGCAAAATAATGCATCAGTGGAATCAGCTGAAACTGGTAAATTACAACTTGTCATGAGTAAAAACAATGCAGTTTCAATACTCATCTTAAAGTTGTGAGGCTGTTTGGATCTGACTGCAGTTCACGCTGGAATGTCTCACTCCGAACAGGTGGCCAGTCCATCATGGGGGAAACACACAAAGAGACAGCCATGCACACATTCACAAATATAATCACACATGGAGTGTAGATTGCATGATTTCTGGACGGTAGGAGGACTCTGCAATACATAAAACTCTTGCATATACAGACAGAACATGCAAACTCCACATAGAAAGTCCAGAGTTCGAAATACAACCAGGAATATTCTCACTGCAGCCTTTTAAAACAGAAGCAAAGCTCCCTGTAACATAACGAGACTGACTACTGTATATTAAAACTTAATTACTTGTGCATAAATCAATGTGATGTTTTTGATCTTTTTCTAATTTCCATCAAAATATTTTCCTTTAATTCCCATAATTGTTGTTCCACAGGGTGCTTTTTAAGATCTTTTGTCAAGTTTGAAAACAGCTGACTGTTTGTGAAATGAACCACCAGACTTTCCTAATTTCCCTTTGAGGTTAACCATTTGGCCTGTGTTATTTTTAATTCAATCGCAGTAATAATGCAGGGAAAGACCGGGACACAGTCGACATGTTCTCCAACTGCGTCACGTCCATTTGTGTGTAATGAAAACATCACCACTGAGATTTCGATTATTAGATTCGATCTGGCCAGCACATGGTGTGATGCTATTCCCATATGCTGTGTGTGTTTGTGGGTGCACAATAACTACAATTTCTCACATAGGGAGGTTTATGCTATCTCAGAAATGTGCTTTTTTGTTTGTTTGTTTCAAATACCATAACACACAATCAGTGTGATTCTGATTTCTAGGGATGAAATGAGTTGATTCAACTTGAAAGTTCTTATTGGACATGAGCAGCTCCTGATTTTGAGATGTTTTTTTTTTTTTTTCTCTCTTGAGAAATAAAAACTTGAAGCTTTTCATTCTTCCACTTCTCTCATAAAACCACAACCCACACACGGAGAGAGAGAGAGAGAGAGAGAGAGAGAGAGAGAGAGAGAGAGAGAGAGAGAGAGAGAGAGAGAGAGAGAGAGAGAGAGAGAGAGAGAGAGAGAGAGAGAGAGAGATGCACGGCCAGAGTGAAAATTCAGTGTGATTCATCAGCATTACTGGCATAAGACGAACTATAACAGATCTTATCTCACATGCCCTGCTCACCATTGACAAACTCTGGGTCCTTTTAAGTTCTCTTTTCTTTTTCCAGCTTACATCCACAGGGTCTGTGGTGTTGTAGAGGGGACTGGCCAGATGTGTAACACATGCAAGCGAGTGCGCACACACACAAACACATGTGCATCTCTGTAGAATATGTTGATAAGAAAAATGATTCAAGAAAATCTTGAGTTCACAGGGATGTGGTGAAAAGCAGGATGCTGAACCAACACACACGCATGCATGCAGATGATTTTAGGATAGTCAATTGTGCCCTTTTATACCCTGTCAGTCACTCACACACAGGAAGAATCATATTCTTATATGTGAAACAAAAAAGGAATTTCACAAAAAGTATTAAAACAAGTGAGTTCTCTTTAATACAAACATATTTCGTGATTCTAAAGACCAAACATGCATTCTGAAAGTTTGAAAATTAAAGAAACAGCATGTATGAATGGTAACTCGACTTAAACTTATAAAAAAAGAAAGAAAGAAATGGGGAGAAACTGTCTTTCCAGCTGTGCCAATAAGATGCATTGTCATACAGAAACATACACATCATAACTACTGCAGCATCTTGAAACGAGCGCTCCAAATCACTATATGTTCTTTTTGTTTTTTGTACCTCAAACTTGAGACACTATGACCTGTGAGACAAGTTATTTTCCTTGCACATGGCACCATCTGGTGGACACATGATTATTTAATTAAATTTTTTATTTTTGCCTGTCTTAAACATATTCATCTATCTCTTCACTGCCATAATATTTCTTTGCTCCAGTTCTGCATTGAATAGTTGACGTAAAGCGCTTCAAGCTGGTTATATTTTGTTTTTGTTATTTTGTTATTTTTTTTATTTTTTTTAACACAATATATGATACAAATGATTTTCTCACCTACTTTCTGTACACTATTGTCAATCCTACACACACACACACAAATCACACTGAAAGTTCCATTCGCATTGCAATTCGAGAGTTATGGCCCTCATTTCTTTAAAAAGAAGAGACAATCCTGATAAACGTCCCCATTGAAATGAGGCAACAATTTCAGATTTTATTTTTTTGTCCATCCATCTATCCATCCATCCAAGTTTAAAATGCTTGTACATGCATGGTGTGTTAGCAATTGTCATTGTGGATGTCTTATTTTTTCTTTAAAAATAATAAAAGCTCACAAAATTACTCTTTAATTAAGAAGATACTTGAGTACAAAATACTTTAGTAAAAGTACTGCTTGAACTTCGCTTATATAAATTTGTACTTTTGAAAGTAAAGAAATGTAAAGTAAAAATCCATTTTAAACTTGACTGACACACAATGCTTTGATAACATCTTGAGCTTTTTGTGGTATTTGTGCAGCAGCACATCCAGAGAACCCCCTTCATACAACACTGAGTTCATAACAATTACCACACAACACGCCCCCTGCACGAACTCCAACCAACAGTGGTTGCTTATGCGTGCGTCCCCGGCCCGTTGGTACATAATCTGCAGCCAGCTTGCAATATTCGTCATGGACACATGGTGGCAGCACGTGTACGCACATGTAACATTACACAACATGATTACCAAACGCTGAAGACGAGTTCTGTAACATGCCTCACAGCTTTAACATTGCCCTGCTGTCTCACTGAAGGTTAGTCGTCTAAACTTTGCGCCTAATGTGTTCACGTGCATGAAATCTATTGAAGTGTTGTATTGTTTATGTGGGATTAGATGTGTCCGCGTGCGCGTAACATTCCCTTTCTTGTCATTGTTGAGTTGGCGTCCTGTCAGTTTGCACCGTTTTCTTTTGTGGTGTGATTTCCTTTTACAAAAGGTCATAAAGAAACAGTGCGGGTATGGCTTGTCTTTCAGTTCAAAATGTGTTTGAATGTATATTAAACTACAGAAAATCCACTTATAGACTGTTCTTTCCATTTTCATAGACAGAACTGCCTGTGAGGCGACAATCAGCAATGAAGTCCATCGTGTGCATCTCAACATCTGTCAGGGCTGCTTGTCAGCATGCATCCTCCTGTTTCCCCCTCAGCCGGGGCCTGGTCGTCTGTAGTTCAGTGGGCACCAACGTGAATTTCGCTTGTAATTCTGCCATTGCGCAACAGCCGCGCGTCACCGACGTGCGCTGTTTCCAAAAAACGCGCAGAGCATCCATGCAGTCTGCGATCCCCGCTCCTCTCAGCCCCCCGGTGCCGGTACCGGGAAGAAGAGATGCTGAACTCGTAGTGTACCAGGCTGTCAGACGAGTTGCCCCTAAAGTGACAGCAATGCCCCTCCCTCACCTCTCTCCATACGCTCCCTACACCACCCCACGGGGAGATGCTGCTGCGCTGGTCCACCTCCAGTCTCTGTTTGAAGAGGATGTTATACACGAGCTGTGCTCCAGACTGTCAGACTTACCCAGCAGCGAGCGTGCAGAAGGACTGACCACGTTACTGGGAGCTTGTGTTGAATTTGGGTTGGAGGCCCACAGCCCTCCGGTTGTCAGACTGATGAATGAGTGTCTGGAGCTCCTCTCCAAGGGCAGCATCAGGATGCAGCAGCTTTGTCACCTGGGCGAGGTGGCATGTGCCCTGGAAGGCCACCAGTCAGCCATGGTGTCAGGGGTCCTAGACTCTATTGACACTGCTTTAGAAGAGGACATCGTCTCTCCCAGCGAGGCCTCTGCCATCTACTCCCTGCTGACTCTGCTTCATGAACCTGGTAGCCAGAAGCAGGCGCTGATTCTGTCCGCTCTGCACAGACACACACAGAGGCTGGTTCACCGGCTGAAAGCAAGTCAAGTCGGTGATATTCTGCAGTTCCTGCAGAAGTTACAACAGAGACAGGTAGGGGCAGTTGGAGCCGTCAGCTTTCAGTTACGCACTGCTACATAAAGCATCCAAACCAAATATAACCTCAGACCTTGTCATTCTGTTCTTCATTACAGTTTGTCTGGATAGAAGTGTTGAATTGATTCACTTTTGTCAGGCATCATGAGGCGATATGACACTGATGCCAATATTCTATTTCACAGGCTATTTCTCTTGTCCTGAGACTGAGTCACAGGGCATCACGGGTCTTTAAAGTGTTCAGAGATGATGAAATAATTAAGGTGCTGTCTGCACTGATGATCCTTGGACAGCACCATGATGAGCTCCTGGCTGCTATGGAGAAACACCTGCCAGGTATCAAGTGTTCTTTAACTGAGTTGTCATTTACCTGGCTCTGTTTATTTTATGTGTGTTGGCCTGCTTCATAAATACAATTATATCTTTTTTTTTTTTTTTTTTTGGGTGTACGTTTGCATCAGAGAGGCTCGGAAAATGTGATCCAGAGTTGACCAGCACTGTCATGGAGTACTGCATGCAAATGAAGTGCCGCTCTGAGCCACTCTTTGAGGCTGTGGCTGAGAACTTTGTGTGCAGTGCTGAGAGCCACACCACTCCTCAGATAGCCAAACAGGTTGTCGCCATGGGGAGAGTCAACTACCTGCCACAGGTGAGTGTTAAATATATTTTATAATGCCATATAGGATGAGCACATAAAGTAAGGGGATGCATGTATCTCTGTTAAAACAGATTATTGCGCTACAGAAAAAAAAAAATACATAGTTGTACTTGAGTTCACTTGTACATGCATGTATTCATTATCTTTGATTGACAAAATACTATAATCTGCGATTTTCTGTGATTTCTCTGTGTCTCCTCAGTGTTCCAGTAAAATGTTTGAAAAGTTGGAGAGCATCTTGTCAACAAGGTTTAGCCAGTTCCCACCTTGCTTGCTGATAGACATGTTACACTCCTGCATCCACCTGGAACGCTTCCCACTCAACTATATGTCCAAAATCTTCAGCGCATATTTTCTGCAGAGACTGCAAAGTATGCAAAATGCTTATTGAAACCATCTGGCAATGAATCACTATTCTTCATTTGTGTTTGTCAAAGAAAATCATACGCTGCTATACTATAGTTTATGTACCGTAATATTTTCTGTCCTGCAGGACAAGGAGAGCCCATCAGCAAGAACACATTGGGACAACTGACACAGCTTCATCTATCATCCTCATTGGAGTGCTCGTACTACTGGGTGAGCATCATGTAAAATGATGTGTCCAAGCTTTATTTCATTAAAGGACTCCTTCCCCAGTGTGAGAAAATTTCAGAATAAATTGAACACGCATGCTTTGAGAAAACTTGACCTAAAAACTAGGTTTGTGCTTTATTTATGGATCGCTGTTAATGCTTGCTTCATTAGGGACCCAAGCTGCCTTACTTCCTCCATGTGAAGAGGTTTTCCTCTGTGGACCAGGCCTTTGAGACACCAATGGAAACGCTGATGTACAAACAGGTCAAAGGGCCACTTGAACAGCTGCTGGGGGGGAGGTTTTACTCCACCAGGGTGTTCACTCATAGAGGGTACACCATAGGTAAGCCACAACATGTGCCCCCGATAATTTACACATGATTAATTTGTTGGCATGTTGGTACAAAAGTACCAGTCACAGTAGCTTTGCTGCACTTTTCTGCTCCTCCTGTCCAGATGTGGAAATCTGCCTGGATGAGAATGGATTAGTTCTGCCTCTACCTCAGTGGGATCACACTCACAAAAGGTAAGAACTGCTTTCATGCGGTATCAAAGGGTGAGCAAGTGTAGGCATGGATTCATATGTGTACCTCCTCTTAATCGATCGTAACACCAGTCTTTTTGCTTCGTACCCTTGTAGGATTGCACTATGTTTGGATGGTCACAGTCGCTTCTGCAGCAACACTCGGCATTTGCTGGGGAAGGAAGCCACAAAGAGGAGACACCTGCACAAGATGGGCTATGAAGTGGTGCAGGTATGCATGACAAAGACTCAAGCATTGATTCTTGCTTGTAAAGTTGCTGCTGCTTCCTGTTGGTAAACACTCATGTAACTGGAACGTCGCTGGTTTGAAATAATGGCGTTCCATTCCTGAAGGGACGGGTTAAAAGTGGAGCACAAACCTCACTGTGTAGCCCGTCTTCATGATGTGACAATGCCTTGTTGTTATATTCTTCTTTGACCTTTTATATTAAACATTCCGTAATGCTCATTATCTTTTCTCAGCTATGTTAGATGTTTTTTATTTGTACTGAGGAACAATGATGTTTACTTATTCTATATTGTGATAATTAAAAGCTTCCTAAAGCAAGGTTAGCGCAAAGGAGCCAACCTTGCTCTAATATTCGATGCAGTAGATTCTAAAGGCCCCATGCTACACAATGATTAATTTTTTTTCCATTTATTTATTTCATGTTCACATGCCCTGGGGTTAAATTCCAATAAGCTCAGCTACTTTCATCAATAATTTAGTCTTTTCCCTGGTTCATGATCTTCAACGCATTCTAATTACAAAAATATTTGTCTTTCGCTAAAATATCTTCTCCATCTCTCCTTCAGATTCCTTATTTTGAATTCGAGGGGCTAACAACTCGCAAGGAAAAAGTCCAATATCTTCTCAACAAACTCTTTCCAACCATCTCCAAGTTCAGCTGCTGATCTCGGTCATTTCACGAAAGTGAAAACGAGGTTCATAAACAAAAGTGGAGGAGAAAGATCCTCAGTGGCACAAATGAAGTGTTCCATGGAAGGGACACAAGTTGTGATGATCACATTGTTGTATATCTGTTCTGAGATTGAGATCTTGCCTTTTTAAATGTTGATTTTGCCTTTTTGTGCTTTTGTTGCTGAAGTGATCACAATTATATGAAGCAAGCTGGATGAAAATGTTGCAAAAAAGCAAGGTACCAAGGAAATCATGTTGAAAACTGTTTTATAGCAAAACTATTTTGATAACATGAGGATAGTTTGATTTAGGGCTGATTGATATGGTCTACAATGTTATATAAAAAAAAAAAAGTCAAATCAATCAACATATCGGTGTATTTAATTGATGGAGCAGAAATCACATTTCAAATTGGAACTACTGTATGTGAATAAGAAGAACCTGCTCAATTGTTTGTGTTTTCAAATGATTCAGTCTGGTTTACTAAATGACCAACAGTACCTCTACTTGAAAAATCAATCTTCAATTTAGAGATGCTATGATCTGAATGAAATCAACATTTTTACCCAGTGTATGTTATTATCAAATCTGATGTCACAGTATCCATACATCACCCATTCCAAACTATTCAGGTGCCTTCTAAGATTTTACTATTTTGTACATTTTGCATCCTGCCATAAAATGTTGTTCAAAGGAGATGAAAGTTTCTATATGTACATATATTCAAAAATTATGTCAACTTTGAACTTCTGTGCTGTTTGTACTGCTGTTCAGACTTGGACTTTATTTTGGGCAGAAAGGTCAATATTACATCACTGACTGAACTAAATGTCAAATCTTAAGAGAGGCAAGACGTACATGAGATGTAAATGTCATGCAGAATGTTTTTATTCATTGAAAAACAAAAAGCCAAAAGGCGCCTCACAAAACCTGACTTGAGGTTGAGTCTTTCCTATGCTACTGACTCAAAGTACTGTGAAAAATTGCAACATAAAAATGTTAAGTAGACACAAAGTCATCATTAACAGTCATCAATTCGTTCAACAACAACAAAAAAACACAATTAAGATCTTATAGCATGAAGTCAACTCTAATGGGAATTAAAAGAAATGTTTCTCAGGAAAAAGGCTGCAAATAGTGAATTGGAGCAGTGAAAATGGATTACGCTTGTGGAAAATACAAGACCTGTCAAGTTGCATGAAATTAGTTTTTATGAAAACAGCCGATGGACCTCATATCACGATTGTTGGTAGGATGAGGAGTCAAGTGTCTGATGCTTCTTTTATGTCCTTTGAAACATCATCTCCTCCCAACAACTCCTTTCTGCTTGTAATGGGGCACAGAATTTGTTATTTATTGGTCGAAAGATACCACAAATCATATAAAAGCAGTAACATGTCGGTGTGTGTGTGGGATGCGTCTGTCTTCACCTGATAGAAATAGGTGGCTAGTTAATGTTGCGCCGGTCTGTTGTGAAGACAAGCTCTCCTCTGACAGCTTCCATCATCAGGTTCTGGATGGTGTTCATCAAAATATCTTCACAAATGTCAGCAGGAGCACATTGGATCTTTTTTGTTGGACCACTGTGTCCTGCGCGTCTCGTTGTGCCTTCCCTGTCGGCTTTCCCATCGAATGGAAGCTGTGGCTGGGATGGAGGTGGAGAAGAAGAGGTGGGACACGCAGCAGGATAAGGGGAGGACGGAAATGGGGAACGGTGAGAGGACACCTGGTGGATGTCTGGTATGGAGGGCAAAGTAAAGATGTGTTCGACGAAGGCTGAATCATCAAGTATGTCCCTAAAAATGAGGAAGTGGGAGGCAAGACGCACAACACAAAAGGAAAAATTCTAATTTTGTTCCAGCTCTGTAAATACAACTGTAACTACAATAACACAATACCAAACAACTAGACTGAATGTGACTGAATCCTGCTGTGGAAGCCACAGCTGTAAACATATCTGGGTGTTACCTTAGCAGAGAGGTGAGTAACTGTGCAACAAGGTCTTTCTCAGGGACACATGGTGGTGTAAGTGGCCCAGCAGGGGTCTTAAACTGGCAGCACCTACAGTAGGAAAGGCAGCAAACAAAAAAGAAAAAGACATAAAACAAGTCCCTTGTGAAATCAGATTTTTTTTTAAGGAAACTGTCAGATTTTGCATTGACTCAATGAGTTAAGGATCACCTGTAATGTTTATCCAACTGGTCAGGGAAGCGTGTTCTGTATTGCTGACTCCCGTGGGAGTGTGCTGACACCTCCAGATGCAGCAGCATGGCTCGGGGAGGTTCAGGGCGCCTCCGTACTTTTGCTTTTTCCCGCCGAAGCCGTCGATCGGCTTCCGTCAGCTTGGGATAAAGATTGCCCAGTGTTTCACAGCTGCTGCTGGCACAGATAGGAGGGAGAGTCTAAAGGGGAAAATACACATATAATGCAGTCAATTATCAATGTCAATGACTTTTTGTTTATAATGTTAACCATACAGGTGTACAGAAAACCTTGTATTTTTTGAGGGGCGGCCCTTTTCTTGAAGGAGCTGCCAGAAGTTCCTGTTTCCAAGCAAAGAGAGAATAAAGTGAAAACTAATCATTTGAATTACTTCAAGCAAAAACTCAACAACTCATCGCTGAAGTCAAACCTCATCAAGTAAGATTTTTTGGCTTTCTGTGGTGTTTTTGTCTGTGATCAATAATTCATTCTGCTGTCTCTCTCGTTCTTCCTCCCAGCACTGTAAATAATCATGATACTGTATGAGAGCGTCTTCTAGATAAACCTGCGAATGAAAGGGACACAAGTGTTGGTTAAGTAGCCTACAAAACTTCAGCTGTAATTTTGAGTTATGAAAGTTTATATATATATATATATATATATATATATATATATATATAGAGAGAGAGAGAGAGAGAGAGAGCGAGAGAGATGGTACCTGACAGATGAGGTCAAGCTGGTAAACAGTGGGGTAGTCGGAGGAAGTAAAGGTCAGGATACACAGGGCACACTCCTTTGGACAGAGACGACCTCGGTCAGGATGGATTTGCACCACCTGAGGGAGCACAAAGACAAAAATGTATCACTTTTAATACATCTTTTACCACGTTTTAACGTGTCTGATCTGACAAACACAACAGAAAAAAGACAATAAATAGATAGAAAACACAGTAAATGCATCGTTGTGAAGCTCTGCGGGAAGCATAACAACCAGCCAATCAGAAATGCCCACCGCTGACAGAGAGGAAGACTACTTTCCTCCTTTAGTTACTGTACCTGTTGGTCAGTCTGCTGCCGCAGGTCCCACTGAAAGTGGACAGAGTCTGTGTAGGACACATTGGTAAGGAAAATGATCCTCGAAGCTCTTGATTTCACAGGGATGTCACCAAGTTGGATGCTGTCCTCAGACAGGAATAATGCCTACCCACACATGTACACACATATTCTAAGGTGAATGACATGAAATACTAAGTTCAAATATGCACATGGTTTAAAAATGGCTTTATAAAAATACGACTGTCTGAAATGCTGATAAACAAATTCTGCTGATACCTGCCAGAAGACAAGAGTTCTGTTCGGCAGCAGGAACTGACTTTATTTTACACTCAATATGTGGGACCCTATTCATAAATACACTGACCTGTCCTGGAAAAGGAACCCTGTGGGAGGAGATCAAGGACTTGCTATCACTTTGTTTTACGGATGCTTGTTTTGAGGACACTGATGTCGAAGTACCAAGCCCACATCCTTCAAACTTCACAAGTGTGGTATCTCCACCTTGAATGTGTATAGGAACATTCATCTGGTAATGCAAAAGGGAAGGAAATAAATTACAAACTGACATTGAACAGATTGTGCAAATTACCATTTTCTACAAAGATATTTTAATTGAATGAATCTGTGAAATTGTATTAAAATAATGCAATCAGTTCACTATTCAACTATCTAATCCCTCGTGATTCTTAAAAAGTAATTGATAACTAAATGAAAGAGGAGCACAGTTCTAAACAATACAAGGTTTTTAAACATGTTTCAGTACATACTTGGTAAAATTTTGCTTCTAGCGGAGAAAAGATAAATTCCAGCATGGCTGTCCTCCCGGGAGGGACAACTCCCTCTGGATTGAAGCAACAAAGCACCGGATGATTAAAGTTGTCATTCTGAAGTTGAGACAATGCAGCTGAGTCCACCTCATAATGGACTGGCACTGCACCACCATTGTGTATTTCATAAACCTGAAAACCATTTAAAGCAGATAAAGTTAAACTGGAACTTTACAGAAGTCTCAGCTGTAATGTTAACAGATGTGATTTTTCAATATGTCAAGTGCAATATAATGTTCTCGTCAGAGATTGCATTTGCTTGATGACTAATGATGAAGAACTCACCTGCCTCGGAGGACTACAGTCCCCGATATGAACAGAGGTGAATGAATGTTGAATGGAGGCAAAGTGGAGATAAGGCTGATCTCTCTCAACTGTCACCCCTTGGAAGTTCAGCTATACACAAATACACATAGCATGTACACAAGGTTAATATATTTCTATCTAAACAGAACAGTCATTTTGTGTAAAGAAGTTTAATATATTCCTCACCAAGATCTCTCTGCCATAGGAAAGTTTGAACACAATAGGAAACCGATCTGTCCCAGCAAAGTCATGACTGTGGAGGACAAGATTTACATTTTTAGTGTATTGTGATACATATCAGAGTTGCTTTTAAAATATATATGCATGGAAATAGTCAACAAATTCCATGAAAATGTTGTTTCAGGAAACTTTTTTGGGGGGCAAATATACACTCCTGTGCTGAATGTAGTGTGACCTGTAACTGAAGTGGACTGCCCTCTTCTGGCCAGGGAGCAGAGTACCAGAACGAGGATAAACACTGAAAAGCTGATTATCCTGCACCTGTCAAAAGAAAAATGTGATTATTGGTTTCCATCTCTTCTGAAAATGAATGCATTACTAAAACAATTACAACAGCCCACACATTAATCAGAAATACAAAATCCATCCACAAAATCTTGAAAATATTAGGAAGATTCTGACCTTCATTTGGTACAGCTCTGTGCTGCTGAACTTCCCTGTCACTGCCCAATACTCCAGCTCTATCTGTTGGTCCTTTGGAAACAATAATGCCCTATTATTGAACATAAAAGAAGAAGACAAATGTTGTATAAATCAGATGATTAGTAGTTTTGAACATTCATTCATGGGCGTAGAATCTGAATCATGAATCATGTATTGTTGTGGTTCAATGTGTTTTCTCAAGTCACATACCAGTCCACAGGGATAGAACCAGTGTTGTGAAGCATCAACACGACACTTGCAGGTTCTGAATGTACTGGAGCAGAGCTAAAGTTGAAATCCAACGTTGTTTCGGTGAAGATGGAAGGACAGTTGCTCAGACTGAAAAATGAAATGACATGACAGGATACATTTCAGATGGAATTAATCCTTCAAATCAACACGGACATTTGAAGTAAATTAAATATTGAATTGGCTTCTCACCTGTGCCTCGTTGGGGTTTTGAAAATGAGTTCTGCAGAAGAGGGGTTGGACAGCAAGTGTCCATTGAAGCTGTCCAATGAGAAGAGTTTCCACAGGCGCAGCTTGCTGAGTGTGCCCAAAGAGCCACTGCTCCAACCATCAGTCACCTGTAAGGTAGGAAACACTCCTTTTGCTTGCACTTCACACAGCGTCTGAGGGAGAGACAAGACAGAACCTGGAGACAGATGCAAAGTAAAACAAGAAAAAAAAAAGCATAGGTGAGAACTGGAAGATAAACAGTGGAATAGAAATTAGTTTGGTGTGTGTGCTCTGCTCACCATTGGCACTGATTGTTTGGTAGCTGATTCTCCAGAGGTACTCGGTTCGTCTGTGTGGTCTGACAGTGGATCGGAGTTGCATTGTGGACTGTGAGGCAATGGTTCCCCTATCATGGTCGAGATAGAAAGCTAAAAGCACAAGGCAGAAAATATTACATTCAGTCTATATTTCACAACAAAATTATAAAAAAAAGTATACAGCCTGTTGTCATGGAGAATATGATACAAGTACAGAAGAAATTACCACTTGGTTCAGCTTCAGGATTGTGAATTAGTTCATCACTGAGAAGTATCTGCTCGACGGAGAGACAGAAGGAGACGGAACAGGGGCTATTGTTCACCAGAGGAACATCGATTAACCGATGGCTTCCAACCAGAATCTCTCCCGCATCGAGGACTGCTTTTTCTGCCTGGAAACATACACACATTTTTTTGATTTGATTCAATTTACAGTTGATAGTGTTCTAAAATCCCAGAAAAGCTTTGTTTGAATAAAGTAGTGATATATTTCTGCACCACCTCTATGAATCCCTTGGAGCCCGTCCCAACCACTGTCAGTGAAAGCTGTGACTTGTTTGAGCCATCACTCTGGAGTGGCCAGCAATAGAGAACAGGTTTGAGTGTATATGATTTCTTTTCTGGTGGGCTGAAAGACCACATCTGGACCTGTATCAAAACAAGAAGAAAAATAAGTCAACACAGTACATATTGTTTTCTAATTTACCAAGTGGATGTCTGAACAGTTTTTGGAATACATGGGCTTCCTGTGTTTTCTTACTGAGCTCTCATTGGCATGCAGTTCACCAGCATGTGGTTCAACAATGAAAATTCTCTGGTCTGGCTCTGGAATGCTCCACTGGAATCTATCATAAAGAAACAGTTACAGAAAAGTCAAGATTCCTGATGTTAAGATAGGTCCAAACAACAAAGAATACAAAGAAAAAATGTCAGAAACAGGGACCAGAATAACAACAGCAACATAACAAATCAGAGCCAGCCAACCTGACGGGCAGGCGGTCAAGGTTCCTGATGAAATGGGTGCACTGGCTTTGTGAGCCCACAGCAGTTGGCTGGAAGTATAAGGTGGTGCCACCTTCCAGAGACACACATGGCTTTTCCAACCCATTAACAACTGTCAGCTCCTATGAACAAGGCACGCATTCACAGATAGAAAGAAAGCAAATAAGCACAATTGACTACATAAAATATAATGTACTAGGTTACTATGACTCTTGCTCTTGTGCAGTGTGCATACTACCTTTGTGAAATCAGCTCCATTGAGCTGCAGTTGTAAGTTGAACCTCTGCGTGGGACTGTCTTCCATTGGAGTTGTGCTCACTGCAAGGATTATGTGATCCCCTGGTTGCATCAAACCACAACTTGGTACAACAAACATGGATTCTATCAAGGCTGGGATTGAGTTGTGGTCCAGAGAGAAAGTGAGGGGTAGATGTCCTTCATTTTTAAGGAGCACAGTTTGATAGGGAATGACACCGAGGGCTGGAAACACCTAAGCAGAACCGAACACACCAATCAGATTATCTTTCATTAATGCACAGTCATGGTCTTTTTCTAAGGTTGTTTCTAGGTATTCAAAGAAAAGCTGCAATTAAAAAAATAAATAAATAATAAATAAATGCGGGTTTTTTTTTGTTGATTTAAAAAATGTGTCCTTTTACATTTAGAAACTTAGGCCAAATAACATTTGTTTGTGCCTGTATCTCACCACTTGAGGTGGGTTCAGGGAGCAGCGTGGAATGAAGTGCTCCTTTCCTGGTTGGAATGAGTGACCTATAACTCTGACAGTCAGACACCAGAATGGATACGGCAGTCGTTTACTGATATCAACATGCTCCTGCAGCAGCCAAAGAGGTAAAGGAGAGAAAGAATGTTAAATTCCTGCAACCCGCAATGCTGTTGCTGTCTTTTACATACAAAACAAGTCTGATTGTTTGTTGTAATGTTGTGTTCACTGCTGTGCGTCCAAGATCACGATACCTTGCAATATGCAAAGCACTCAAGCTGTGCTCCATGCAGAGTATTAAGCTGTTTGGGGTCATACGACACTCTGAATGAGGTTGACTTCAGTGGAGCGAGATGAGAAGATGAGGGACTTATAGAGAATGGGGAATTTCTGTTAAGAGTCCACACTAAACTGAAAGAAAATTAAATGAAGAGAAACTTTACAGGTAGGGTAAAAACAACACCAGATTTTATACTCACATATCCGAGATAGAAAAATAGATTTGTACATTGAGGAAGAATGAGAAATCACAATTTATGACAAGCAAAAGTACCTGAGTTCCTCTTTGGTGTGATTTGTAATGGAGACAGACTGTGAGAAAGCAGATGGAGTGGAGATGGACATTGTTGTTTTGTGATTAAACAACAGTTCAGTAGGCACCACAGATACAGGTGGAGATGACAGAGAAGCAAGTACAGGATCCATGCAGTCCAATCCTTCAAGATGTGACATCTCAGCTGGACCGTCTGATCTATGATGCAAACGCTAAGAAAAAGGCAAATGAAATAAGTCTTTTTTATTTTTATTTATGTAGTTTGTTTTGTTATGGGTTTTTATGTTGTTGGTTTTTAAAAAAAACATTTTTAAGGACAAATTTCCATTATCAAACCATTAAATGTCCAAATCTTTCACATTTTTGTGAGTTTACCTTTTTTAAAGGGGAACAGACCCCTTGCTGATCCAAGTTCATACTATGATCTCGCAAGTGCTGTCTGCGAGACCAGTGGAGTTTGAACAGGGGTAAATGTTCAGGTTTCAGTATGACTGGTTGCTGGAGCTCTGAGTGACAAGTACCAATCAGGTCAATAAACACAGAATCCTAAAAAGTAGAAAAGATGACATGTCAGGTAATCCTAATTTAGTTTTTTTCTGCATGCTGTCAGATTGCAAAGAGTCTTTTTTTTTTTTTTTTACCTTGTACAGTATGAGGCACGCAACTTTCCTGTGGTGTGCATTTGACTGTGTAGGCCTGTAGACTACCTCCATTGTGCAGTGGCTGTGTGGGAGCACAGTGCCACTTGCTGGTCGGATGCTAAAAACACTGTTCCCACTACAGTCAATATCCCATTGGTATATAGCTTCAGCAGCAGAAGAATTAGCCAACTCCAATGTTTCTACAACTGATCCATTTTCCTCAATGCATCCAAAGTCCACCACAGAGGAAGATAGGGAGACTTTAGGACCTAATTAGAAACAGAAATGTTCAAATCCTTTCTTTTGATATTGAACTACATTCCTATTTCGAATTTGAACAGGGTGCTGGGAAAAAAATACAGTGATATATTTTTCAAAGTTACAAAGCAATTGATTATTGATAGTGTAAGTGCTTCGCTTACCTATGCAATGTCCAGTCAGTCTGAGCCGAGGCTCACTGCATGCCCCACTATATTTCAGAGTTAAGTACTCTATGGAGACCACATCCGCCACAGCAGGTGAAAATGTGAACGTAATCCGTAGTGACTCGCCAGGCTCCACTTCACCCTCTGTTACGTCACAGCAGAACACTGATCCAAACAAGGGAACCCCACCGGACAGTCGAGTTAAAGAGAAAGTCGCAGCTACCTGGGAGGGAGAAGGGAAAAAACAGATGTGAGCAAGGGTCACGAGCAGCATGCACATGTCTGTGTATGGGCAACGCACCGGAGATGGATTGAAGATGTCAAAATATTTCCCCAAAGACTGTCCCACTGCCACAGAGCCAAAGTTCAACACTGAAGTATTGTGTTCTTTCTCATCTTTGCTGCTGAGGTTTCTCAATTCAAGATGTGGATATTTGGCTGGAAGTGGCACAGGTAAAAAAAAAAAAAGGTAATCTTGACAATTGTTTCTTGTTAACACATTTCCTTTTTATTAATATACTGTATTATTAAAATGCATCTGTATGAGGATAATGGAATGCATACATGTTCACCTTATAAACCTCAAATAGATCATGTAACAAAAGTTCTGATTCATATTTTCATTAAAGGAGCAATTTGATGAAGATTGCTCGGACAACTATGGCCTCCAGAAAGAACACAATGGACATCTTTTGTCTAAATGTAAATACTATACCTTGTGCCCGAAGAAGCACAGTACAGCAGCTCTCAACCGTCTCTGCTTCTTCTCCAAATCTACAGTGAGCCAACTGTTGGTACACAAGTGCCTCTTGTGGCCTGAAGACCACTGTGATGGGACACTTCTGACCAGGTTTCAGCAGGCCATGCTCTGGGCTCAGTTGAAATGCCCCTGCACATTCCCATTGATAATAAGCCTGGACTTTACTGAAACAAGTAAAACAAGAAAGCATTAAACATTTTTTTGAAGTATAGCGATTGGTGAGTTGACTTAATTTCCTGCCCCTAATGTATGTGTACATAGACATTGAAAAAAAAAAAAAAAAAAAAAAAGCACAATAACAGTACCTTGCATTTTTCAAAACAAAACTTGCATGTGTGGAGTGTTGGACAGCACAGAGAGGGAGCATCACCGAGTCAGGCACCTCCAAGACATGGCAGGGAATGACGGCATAGAGGAATACTTGAAACTTGCCGGCTTTTCCATGAAACTCTAGTCTGTCCTCATATTCACACTGTCCCAGGTACAGATATAAACACATAACAGTGTTACAAACGCAGACATCAAAGACACGTATAAATTATCTTATTTTTCCCAAACTCGTTGTGTGTCTTACTAATTTGAGCAGTAGGAGCCACTTTGTGTTGCGAGACCATATCAAAGTATAGACACAAAGTGGTATAAAAGTTTCAGTGATTGCCATGTCTTTCAATTGTCTTTGGCCAATGCTTACAGCTTTCACAATGTAATAGTTAATTTGAAATATTAAAATTTTGGGATGGCAACAATTTAAGATGATCACTTTCTGCATTTTTTTGTTGTTGATATAGATTGCATTTGTATGGTTTCCTGCATGATTTAAGGACATGTTACCCTTTGCTGAGGCATAAAGGTGACTGGTATAGAGATAGAATTCCCTGGGCTGAGAACACACTTTTCCGGGATGATGGCAGAGAAAAACTTGGAAACTGGAGGTCTTTGAGAAAACAAAGAAAGAATATGTTACCCTGTGAATTAATGTTTACAGATTACAGTGTGTGTGTGTGTGTGTGTGTGTGTGTGTGTGTGTGTGTGTGTGTGTGTGTGTGTGTGTGTGTGTGTGTGTGTGTGTGTGTGTGTGTGTGTGTGTGTGTGTGTGTGTGTGTGTGTGTGTGTGTGTGTGTGTGCATACCGTATATGCAACTTCTGCAGCTTGTTGTGGATGTTCTTTAACACTAATGTCTTTGTGAACTCTTTTTCCAGGTCCCAGTCCTCCCACACCAGCTCACTGCAAGTTTCCAATCCTAAGAAACAGCACGTTTTTTGGTTGGACCCTCGTCGGTGGTATTTTCCATCACGTTTTCCGTGGTCAATCCCAGCGTCCTGCTCAAGGTAGAAATGCAGCAGATGCGAAATTTCTAAAAGGCCAGACACTCATTGAAAACACTTTTTTAAAGGGAACATGATTTGCAAATACTATTGTCAGTTGATTAACCAAGCACACTGGAGTATCTTTTGTTATTGTGCACAGCAGTCACTGGAAAATGAGCAATACCAGGACTGTCTAAAGGCTTATTTGTTCAAAAAGTGTAAAGATGCGAGACATAAAAAGGTGAATTACATCTTAAGCATATTAAGAAAATGGGAAAGACTGGCATATTTTACTGCTGGTCTATGTGAGTATCATGCTTGTTAAACTGGTGCACCAGCTTCATCATACAGAATACCAGCACCAAAACACCACATATGCTGTTAAAACCAGCACACATTATGTTGGTGATGCTGTTTATACCACCAGCGAGAACCACCATAAAACGTAATCAACGTAATCAATGTCTCACTCTGAGTGGGAAAATAATCTATAGACCACAGGATCCATGCATTTCAAATCGTTGGGAGATTAACCAGCCCACTGCTTCCGTGAAGTGAAATCAAACAAAGACTTTTACTTTGAGTTCATTTGCAGCAGTGGAGACCTTCCATGGACCCGAGGAGGGCAAAGGATCGGGACCCTGTGCCATAACTGAAGAAGACAGACGAGATCCCTTTGTTGAAAGACTTCAAACAATTAACAGGCAAAATAAGAATAAGAATAAGAATAAGAATAATTAAATAAAAAACGTACTTCCGGCTAAATTGAGTCGATAGATAAATAAACAGGAAACCCGAAAGTTGTGAACTCAAGAAAAACTCACTGACACATTAAAATATATCATTACGATCAGTGTGCGAACGATACCGCGGGGTGAACGACCGCTTATTATACCTTTTTCTACAAGCGTTGACTTCATGCGCTTCTATGGCAACTAGAGAGCTGTGGCACAATTGACAGTACGGCAAGCCACGAGGGACATTTGTGTGTGCAAGAAACAGAAAAAAAAAAAAGCGTTTGAGAAAGCGACGTTATGCAATCGAGTAAGGCTTGGCGTGTAATGTCAACCATTGTTTATGATTCAATACAAATACCCGGTAGGTACAACGTAACTTATTTATTTCCCTAAAAATCATTATAAACTATTTCAATTATTCCAACACACACATTATCATCAACACACAGTAATGAATTCAACTCTATATTTCAAACATTTTTTTTTTACAGAAACAGCAACGATGTTTTCAAAGAGGAAATATATTAAATTCTTGAAATGTTAAATTATATTGACAACATTTTACAAAGTACAAGAAAATGTCTGTGTTAACCATAATTTTAAATACAACACAGGATGTGGATGTTTTTCTTTTCTTTTTTTTTCTTGTATTTGTGACAACAACAATACCATGCAGTATTAACGACACAAAGTATAACATTAAATATAATACAACACAATTGTATTGTTAAAAAATGCCACTATTGTTACTTTTTTCTCGCAACACTCTCACATTCCCTAGAGAAGTAACTAAATGTGACTTCATGTCATAATAGAAACTTGTAAAGTTGCCAATTTAACAAAAGTTCAAACAATACTTTGTAACACAGCAGGACACATAGATGTGCTACACTGACACTCTTACAACATGTGGTATGTGTTTCATTATGTATAAAGTCACACGAAAGTTCTATTACCCATGATTTATACAGTTGAATGTCATATTTGAATATAAAGAAAATTATCACAGGTGACAAAACATATGGGGCAACAGCCTTTTTTACAAGTGCCAATATAAGATGCAAATAATATTGATAAATATAATGAACCAGTCATTTATTGGTTTCAAATTCAAGAAGATTTTAACATATTAATGTCTATGTAAATAAAGGTGGCATCATCCTGTTTGGATAATAGTGCAGATTTCATCATACTCTTGCGGTGACTATGAATTAGGTCACAAAAATCTTCTGTATGACACAACACATGTACAACTGATTGCACTGTGTACTGTCGCTCCAATAGTATTGAATGTAAAAAGACATACAATAAAAGCAGACTGAAGTTTTTTAACTATGGGAAAGCCCCACTTCTTGTTCCCAGGCCTCCTTCCTCCATTTCCTCCTCTGAGTAGGAGCTGTAATTTGCTGTGACTCCTCCCATGTGCCGTGTGAAGCCCACAGAGCTCAAAGAACCACTGCTCAGGACCTGTATATCGTCTTTGTCATCTTCATCCTCTTCTTCTATCTCTTCTTCATCTTCTAGACTTGAGCTGTGAGAGCCCCCACGAGACTTGATGCACTGTATATCAATCCCAGTTGAGTCTGTATCAGTCACAGGTGGGGTCACTTGTTCTTTAGCTTTGCGGCTTCTCTTCCACTTCATGCGTCTGTTCTGGAACCAGATTTTTACCTAAAATAACAGGATTCACAATGGTGAGGACATTTGGGGTTAAAAAAAACCCCCATCTCCTTCTATCAGAGGGTTTGCTGCAGCTGATAAGCCAGTGTCAATGAAGAAAAACATTGGCAATATGTGGTTTAAAAGGTATGGTATAAGCAAGATTAAACTCTTGTAGTGCATACTTCTTTCTGCTCTCTGCTTCTGTAAAATTATTTCTTGTGCTACAACAGGTTCTTACCTGAGTCTCTGTTAACATGAGCGAAGTGGCCACTTCAAAGCGTTTAGGCCTGGATAGGTATTTGTTGAGCTTGAACTGGTTTTCCAGTTCCAGCAGCTGCTGACTGGTAAAAGCTGTCCTGGGCCGCCGACATTTTCCCAACAATCCTGCCTGAGCTGGAGCTGAAGGGGAAACAACAGAGGGAGAAAAGAAAGATTACTAACATTATTTGCAATTTTATCACTTTTGTTGATACACCAATCGACCAATTGGCCTTTAAAAAGCAAATCTATTGAAACAGATAAAACAAAGACAGAATACAGAATCTCAGACTTTTTATTTCATGGAATTGCCTAAATGTTTACGGGCCAAGCTGCCAGTACATCTGAGTGTCTCTTTGTTAACATTTATTGCATTGATGAGAGGTTGTGATAGGCCAGGGGGTGCTTTGCAGAGGTAATAAACTATCACATAGGTCCATTACCTTAATGAAAACACTATAAATGTTGTCAATTGATTGAGTGGTAGGTCTATATCAGGTGTCACCTTTACGCAAATATGTCATGATATTTTTTATTAGGCAAATTGTCCTTAAGTGACAGCATCTCAATGTCACCAGTCTTCCCAAACCAGTGCAGTGCACCGGTTTCTTTGTTTCTTTTCACCAAAAGGCCTTTACTTGAAAAGGTATTAAAATACAACTTATCACTGGATATGTTGATTGATATACTGGCAGCTTGTTGGCTTTAATAACTTTATACACACAAGAATAATATTGATAAAATTATAATCTGCAGGTAAAATGTATATTTCACTTACATTTAAGTTTATATTAGAATATCCTGACCAAGAAAAGTTTTTATATTAACTTTTTAATCTATATTTTTTTAAATTATCAACTACTATTCATATTCCTAAATTGTATATTATTAATACTGTGATTAACATTACGCATAACGTCATCACTGACAAAATCTATGATAGCACGTGCATCAATACATTGATTTTTAAATCTATTACATTTGGAACTACTGTCATATGTATGTTGAAACTCGCATTCATCTCTCCAAAGACAAAGAGACAGTAGAATTCTGAGGAGTAATAAATAACCTCACCACCATACTCTCCGAGTCTGGGCATCATGATCCCGGCTCTGATCCAGGGCTCCAGCGGAAGCGCTCCGGTTATCGGGCTCCCTTTCAGCTGCTCGGGGTACGGCTGGACCAGCTGCGTAAAGTTTGGATACATGAAGCTGGGGTGCTGGCTTCCCAGGGCCGTCAGAGGGTACATGGTGCCCGGGTGCATCCCGATCAGCCCCACTTGGTGCAGGGCAGTGAATCCCGCCTGGGGCAGGTTGAAGAGGTGGGACTTGGACAGGACCCCGGGTGGAGCTGGGGAGCAGTTTGCGGGATTCCTATGAGGGGAGGGCGGCTCCGAGCCGCGAGTGGACTCCGGACTGTCCGCGGGGCTCCTGCTGTAGTACAACCCGGGGGACCCACCGCCTCTGTCCGTTCTCTGCTCTGCTTCGTGAGCCAGCAGGGCATCAATCCGAAAGTTTTTGGATTTCTCCATGGAGGAGGTCATGTTTGTACCAGAAAGTGAGCGCCAAACAGCTGCTCTGGGCGAAGTATGATTCTTTATCAAACTTATAAATACAACTTTAACCTGAAACTTTCCTCCCAACCTTCACGATGTAAACAATGTAAACTCGTGAAAGAAACGTAGATTAGCAGTATTCAAAACCGTCTCTCTGATCTGATCCACTTCACACACACTATGCGCGTAATCTGCACTTCTGCCATTGAAGGGAAAATTTACGCGCACCCATAAAGTGCGCTGAACTGTGATTGGCCAGCGGCTACAGGGGCAGGGCACACATGAAGTGTTCAACATCTTTTATTTCAAGCCACTTCAACTTCAGAAAATCCAATAGAACCCTACATAAAGAGGTTTTTTTTTTTTTATTATGTGATAGTACAGGGTTTTCTTTCTTTCTTTCTTCATTTGTCTTTCTTATTCTTTCTTTTTCTTGCTGTCTTTGCTTCCGTCCTTCACATGCGCG